>NC_088171.1:152302543-152602543 GCF_028769735.1 Zonotrichia leucophrys gambelii | reverse complement strand
TTGGAGTCGTTGATTTTTTAAAATTTTTTAAAATTTTTTAAAATTTTTTAAAATTTTTAGATTTTTATTTTGTTGGGTGGATGACGACCAAGCCACCCATGGAGAACATCAGGGTCTCCTCTGGGATTCGTGGAGATGAATCCCACCGGGATGGGATCCACCCGACCTGGATCTGCTCGAGTTTGGGGTCTTTGATTTTTAAAATTTTTTAAAATTTAAATTTTTTTTTTTTAATTTTTAATTTTTTTTTAAATTTTTTTAAAATTTTTTTCATTTTTTTGATTTTTATTTTGAGTTGTTGGCCGGATGACCACCAAGCCACCCATGGCCGTGGTCTCCAGGTTCATTTCCAACCTTTTTCCCTTAAAACATCCGAGCAGATCCCAAACATCTCCCGGCTCCATCCCACCCCAACCTCAAATGGTCGGAGCGACACCGGAAGAGGAAAATTCCCCCCAAAAAACCCCATTTTTGCCACATTTTCACCTAAATCCGAGCCTTCAGAAGATGGAGAAGGTCACACCACCAACCCGCTCCGAGAGACACCAAACTTGGAAAAACATGGAATAAAAAAAACCCGATCTGGAAAACCGGGATGGAATTTCCAAACTGATTTTCGGGCTTGGTGGGGGTTCAGTGAACACTTGGGAATTCAAACTTGGGAATTCACACTTGGAGTCCAAGAAGGATTTTCTGGGATTCAAGGAGTTAAAGCCGCTCCTGGAGGATCAAACCCACCCTGGATCCGTATTTTTGGCTCCACGCTTTTCCAATGGATCCATGAATCCGTGCCAACCCTTCCCAAAAAAACCCAGGTATTGATTATTTTTATTCATTTTTATTTATTTTTATTTATAATATTTTATTTATTTATTTATTTATTTATTTATTTAATTTATTCTATTTAATATCTTTCCCATATTATCCAATCCAATGAGCACAGGAAAATGTTGATTTTTGCCTTAAAATCCCTTCCTGGTGGGAATGTGCTCGGATTCGATCCCATTCGGAAAACACAGAGCAAATATTTCTCCAGAAAATGTCTGGAAAAATAACTTTATTCCCAAAAAAAAAAAAAAAAAATCCCTAAAATCCCCCCGTGTCTCCCGATAATAAATTTCGGATCCGATGTTGGTTTTGGGAGGAAAAATGAGGGAAAAGAAACAAATCTCCCTAATGGGATAAAGCTCCAAAATTTTAGTGGAGCAATAAAATTAAGCTTCTGCCAAAGCTGATTTTAATGGGATTTAGCCCGGGAATTACGGCTGCGTGGAATTGCTTAATCCCCTTTTCCTGTGAATGGAATTATGGAATTATGGAATTATGGAATTCCCTCCTCCTCCTCCTCCTCCTCCTCTTCCAGGATTCCCGAGGGAAAGGCATCACCTCTGATCCCAGTGCCGTACCCAAATCCATGTGGAATTTAGAAGGTGGATCCCCAAATCCATGCAGAATCCACATGGATTCCCAAATCCATGTCAGAATCCAGATGGATCCCCAAATCCATGTCAGAATTTAGATGTATCCTCAAATCCATGGAGGAATCCAGACAGATTCCCAAATCCATGTCAGAATCCAGATGGATTCCCAAATCCATAGCAGAATTTAGATGGATCCCAAATTCCATGGCAGAATCCAGAAGGATTCCCACATCCATGGAGGAATCCAGATGGATCCCCAAATCCATGGCGGAATCCAGATGGATCCCCTATTCCATGGCAGAATCCAGAAGGATTCCCAAACCCACGGTGGAATCCAGATGGATCCCCAAATCCATGACAGAAGCCAGATGGACTCCCAATTCCATGGATGAATCCCCAATTCCATGGTGGAATCCAAATAGATCTCCACATCCATGACAGAATCCAGATGGATCCCCCAATTCATGGCAGAATCCAGATGGATTCCCAATTCCATGGTGGAATTTAGACAGATCCTCAAATCCATGGAGGAATACAGACAGATTCCCAAATCCATGTCAGAATCCAGATGGATCCCCAAATCCATGGAGAAATCCAGATGGATTCCCAAATCCATGACGGAATCCAGATGGATCCCCAAATCCATGGAGGAATCCAGATGGATCCCCAAATCCATGTCAGAATTTAGATGGATCCCCAAATTCATGGCGGAACCCAGACGGATCCCCAATTCCAGGGAGGAATCCAAATGGATCCCCAAATCCATGCTGGAATTTAGACAGATCCTCAAATCCATGGAGGAATACAGACAGATTCCCAAATCCATGATGGAATCCAGATGGATCCCCAAATCCATGGAGAAATCCAGATGGATTTCCAAATCCATGATGGAATCCAGAAGGATCCCCAAATCCATGTCAGAATTTAGATGTATCCTCAAATCCATGGAGGAATCCAGACAGATTCCCAAATCCATGGCAGAATCCAGAAGGATTCCCAAATCCATAGCAGAATTTAGATGGATCCCAAATTCCACGGCAGAATCCAGAAGGATTCCCACATCCATGGTGGATTTCAGATGGATCCCCAAATTCATGTCAGAATTTAGATGGGCCCCAAAGCTATGGAGGAATCCAGATGGATCCCCAAATCCATGGCAGAATCCAGATGGATTCCCAATTCCATGGCAGAATCCACAAGGATTCCCAAATCCATAGCAGAATCCAGATGGATCCCCAAATCCATGTCAGAATTTAAATGGACCCTCAAATCCATGATGGAATCCAGATGGATTCCCAAATCCATGTCAGAATTTAGATGGATCCCCAAATCCATGTCAGAATCCAGATAGATCCCCAAATCCATGTCAGAATCCAACTGGATTCCCAAATCCATAGCAGAATTTAGATGGATCCCAAATTCCATGGCAGAATCCAGATGGATCCTCAAATCCATGGTGGAATTTATACAGATCCTCAAATCCATGGAGGAATCCAGATGGATCCCCAAATCCATGGAGAAATCCAGATGGATTTCCAAATCCATGTCGGAATCCAGATGGATCCCCAAATCCATGTCAGAATTTAGATGTATCCTCAAATCCATGGAGGAATCCAGACAGATTCCCAAATCCATGTCAGAATCCAGATGGATTCCCAAATCCATGTCAGAATCCAGATGGATCCCCAATTCCATGGAGGAATGCAAATGGATCCCCAAATCCATGGAGAAATCCAGACGGATCCTCAAATCCATGGCAGAATCCACAAGGATTCCCAAATCCATAGCAGAATCCAGATGGATCCCCAAATCCATGTCAGAATTTAGATGTATCCTCAAATCCATGGCGGAATCCAGACAGATTCCCAAATCCATGTCAGAATCCAGATGGATCCCCAAATCCATAGCAGAATTTAGATGGATCCCAAATTCCATGGCAGAATCCAGAAGGATTCCCACATCCATGGAGGAATCCAGATGGATCCCCAAATCCATGGCGGAATCCAGATGGATTTCCAAATCCATGATGGAATCCAGATGGATCCCCAAATTCATGTCAGAATTTAGATGTATCCCCAAATCCATGGTGGAATCCAAATGGATCCCCTAATTCACGGTGGAATTTAGACGGACCCTCAAATCCATGACGGAATCCAGATGGATTCCCAAATTTATGGCAGAATCCAGATGGATTCCCAGTTCCATGCAGGAATCCCCAAATCCATGGTGGAATCCACATGGATCTCCACATCCATGACAGAATCCAGATGGATCCCCAAATCCATGGCAGAATCCAGAAGGATTCCCAAATCCATGTCAGAATCCAGATGGATCCCCAAATCCATGGAGGAATCCAAATGGATCCCCAAATCCATGGTGGAATTTAGACGGACCCTCAAATCCATGATGGAATCCAGATGGATCCCCAATTCCGTGGAGGAATCCAGATGGATCCCAAATCCATGTGGGAATCCAAATGGATCCCCAAATCCATGGTGGAATTTAGAAGGATCCCCAAATCCATGACGGAATCCAGATGGACCCCCAAATCCATGGTGGAATCCAGATGGATCCCTAAATCCATGTGGGAATCCAGATGGATCCCCAAATCCATGGCGGAATCCAGATGGATCCTCAAATCCATGGCAGAATCCAGATGGATCCCCAAATCCATGACGGAATCCAGATGGATCCTCAAATCCATGGCAGAATTTAGACGGATCCTCAAGTCCATGATGGAATCCAGACGGATCCCAAATCCCTGGAAGTGTCCAAGGCCAGGTTGGAGCAATCCGGGATCGAGGAAGTCGCCCCTGCCCATCCAACCCAACCCATTCCATGATTCCAGGAGAATTCTGGAGCTGTCCAAGGTCCTTCCCTGTGGATCTGCTTCCCCCATCCAGCACAGCAGCATCCCTGGGGAATGTCTGGTGGGAATGTCGGATTTTCCATCTGGAAACTCCACTGGAACCCGGCCATGGCCAAAACGGGATCGTCAAATCCAACGGACACCGGAATTCCCAACGTGGGATGGACCAACAGCTCCTCCACGCCCATCCAGGATGGAATTCCCGCTCCTCTGGATCCCGGATTTCTGTTCCAGGTGCCACCATCAAGCTCACACGCTCTTCCATCCTTCAGTTGCTCATCCGAAATGGATGGATTTTCTGGAATTCTTCAGAGTTGTCATTTCCAAGATCTTCCCATCCATCGGACCCAGGGCTGGTTTCCATCCATCGTTTTTCCATTTCTCGTCAGCGTTAATTATCGCATCCAACGAGCTCCAGGCCTCCTCCCATCCATCTCCAACGAGGTTTGGAGTTGATGGATGGGCGAATCCATCCCAAAAATTCCGACTAAAACGGGATCGTCAAACCCAACGGACACCGGAATTCCCAACGTGGGATGGACCAACAGCTCCTCCACGCCCATCCAGGATGGAATTCCCGCTCCTCTGGATCCTGGATTTCTGTTCCAGGTGCCACCATCAAGCTCCACACGCTCCTCCATCCTTCAGTTTGGCTCATCCGAAAATTGACGGATTTTTCTTGGAATTCTTCAGAGTTGTCGCTTCCAAGATCTTCCCAATCCATCGGAGCCAGGGCTTGGTTTCCATCCATCGTTTTTCCTTTTCCCCATCCAAACGAGCTCCAGGCCTCCTCCCATCCATCTCCAACGAGGTTTGGAGTTGATGGATGGGCGAATCCATCCCAAAAATTCCGACCAAAACGGGATCGTCAAACCCAACGGACACCGGAATTCCCAACGTGGGATGGACCAACAGCTCCTCCACGCCCATCCAGGATGGAATTCCCGCTCCTCTGGATCCCGGGTTTCTGTTCCAGGTGCCACCATCAAGCTCCACATGCTCCTCCATCCTTCAGTTTGGCTCATCCAAAAATGGATGGATTTTTCCTGGAATTCTTCAGAGTTGTCGCTTCCAAGATCTTCCCAATCCATCGGAGCCATGGCTTGGTTTCCATCCATCGTTTTTCCATTTCCCGTCAGTGTTAATTATCCGCATCCAAACGAGCTCCAGGTCTCCTCCCATCCATCTCCAACGAGGTTTGGAGTTGATGGATGGGGGAATCCATCCCAAAAATTCCGACCAAAACGGGATCGTCAAACCCAACAGACACCGGAATTCCCAAAGTGGGATGGACCAACAGCTCCTCCACGCCCATCCAGGATGGAATTCCCGCTCCTCTGGATCCCGGGTTTCTGTTCCAGGTGCCACCATCAAGCTCCACACGCTCCTCCATCCTTCAGTTTGGCTCATCCGAAAATTGACGGATTTTCCTTGGAATTTTTCGGAGTTGTCGCTTCCAAGATCTTCCCAATCCATCGGAGCCAGGGCTTGGTTTCCATCCATCGTTTTTCCTTTTCCCCATCCAAACGAGCTCCAGGCCTCCTCCCATCCATCTCCAACGAGGTTTGGAGTTGATGGATGAGCGAATCCCAAAAATTCCAGCTGGGGGGGGGGACCTGGGCAGGTCAATATTTAACCAGGAATTCCGATTATCCCGGCTTTCCTGAGGGCAGGGATGCGACAGAGCAGTTTCCAAGTTTTGGCCAAACGAGGGTTAAATTTTCGCTGGATTTTCCGAGGTTTTCCCGACTTCCCTCCCTCGCCTGCCCTTGGGATAACAATTCCCAGAATTCCTGAATCCTTGGGCGACCACCCAAGGATTTTTTTGGAAAAAAATCCAAAAAAATTTTGGATTTTTTGTTGGAAAGTTCTTCCCAAACCATTCCTTGATCCAAAAAATCCCTTGGAGATCCTTGTCTGGATCTGTGGATTATTGATAAGGATATCCAGGTTATTGATAAGGATATCCAGATTATTGATAAGGATATCCAGATTATTGATAAGGATCGGGAGAGGAGCCGGGATCGGCCTGGGAGGAGCCAAACATTGGGAATGAACCCTCTGAGCCGGATGATCCGGTTTTTATCTGGTTTTTATCTGGTTTTTATCTGGTTTTTATCCATTTTTAAACCGGTTTTTATCCATTTTTAATCCGTTTTTTTATCCGGTTTTTATCCGGTTTTTATCCATTTTTAAACCGGTTTTTATCCATTTTTAATCCGTTTTTTTATCCGGTTTTTATCCGGATTTTATCCAGTTTTTATCTGGTTTTTATCCATTTTTAAACCGGTTTTTATCCATTTTTAATCCGTTTTTTTATCCGGTTTTTATCCGGATTTTATCCGGTTTTTATCCGGATTTTATCTGGTTTTTATCCGGTTTTTATCCATTTTTAAACCGGTTTTTATCCATTTTTAAACCAGTTTTTATCCATTTTTAATCCGTTTTTTTATCCGGTTTTTATCCGGATTTTATCCAGTTTTTATCCGGTTTTTATCCATTTTTAAACCGGTTTTTATCCATTTTTAATCCGTTTTTTTATCCGGTTTTTATCCGGATTTTATCCGGTTTTTATCCGGATTTTATCCGGTTTTTATCCGGATTTTATCTGGATTTTATCCGGTTTTTATCCGGATTTTATCCGGTTTTTATTGGGATTTTATCCGGTTTTAATCCGGATTTTATCTGGATTTTATCTGGTTTTAATCCGGATTTTATCTGGATTTTATCCGGTTTTTATCTGGATTTTATCCGGTTTTTATCCGGATTTTATCCGGTTTTTATCCGGATTTTATCTGGATTTTATCCGGTTTTTATCCATCAAATCATGTCCCTGGCTGGATGAGGGAGACATCCAAAGTTTTTCCAGGGCACTTTGAAAGTGATTTTCCAGGAATAAAGGTGATTTTCCATTAAAAAGTGGGAAAAAAAGTAATTTTCCCCTAATAAGGGTGATTTACCAATAATAAAGGTGATTTTCCAGTAATGAAGATGATTTTCCATTAATGAAGATTATTTTTCATTAATAAGTGTGATTTTCCAATGACAAAGATGATTTTCCACTAATTAGGGTGATTTTCCACTAATTAGGGTGATTTTTCCATAATTAAGGTGATTTTCCAATAATGAAGATGATTTTTTAATAATGGCGATTTTTCATTAATAAGTGTGATTTTCCACTAATAAGAATGATTTTCCAATAATTAAGGCGATTTCCAATTAAAAATTGATTTTCCACTAATAAGGGTGATTTTCCAATAAAAAGGTGATTTTCCAATAATTAGGGTGATTTTTCCATAATTAAGGTGATTTTCCAATAATTAAGGCGATTTCCAATTAAAAACTGATTTTCCAGTGATAAGGGTGATTTTCCAATAAGTGTGATTTTCCAATAAAAAAAGATAATTTTCCAAAAAATAAAGGTGATTTAACAATAATTAAGGCCATTTCCAATTTTAAAAATTGATTTTACAGTAATACTAATGAAGGTGATTTTTCATTAATAAGGGTGATTTTCCAATAATTAATGTGATTTCCAATTTTAAAAATTGATTTTACAGTAATACTAATGAAGATGATTTTTCATTAATAAGGGTGATTTTCCAATAATTAATGTGATTTTCCATAATTAATGTGATTTCCCACCAATAGGTTATTTCCCATTAACCAACACGCGTTTCCATCAACAAAATTAATTTTCCCTCACAATTTTCCCTAAACCTCGGCTTACAAATCCTGATTTATCCTGGGAACCTCTGGCACAACAACAAAACCCAAATTTTTAAAATTTTAATTTTAAAATTTTGGGTTTTGTTTGTTTGTTTTTAAAATTTTTAAATTTTTAAAAATTTTTAAATTTTTTAAAAAATTAATTTTAAAAATTAATTTTTAAAAAAAAACCAAACCAATAAATCCAGCAGGTTTGTTTTGCTTTTTTTTTTTTAAATTTAATTTTAATTTTTATTTTAATTTTAATTTTTATTTTTAATTTTAATTTTAATTTTAATTTTAATTTTAATTTTTATTTTTATTTTTATTTTTAATTTTTATTTTTATTTTTAATTTTTATTTTTACTTTTATTTTTTATTTTTATTTTCATTTTTATTTTTATTTTTATTTTTATTTTTCCTAGAGCACGGCAGCATTCCCCAGCCTTTGGAAAAATCCGGAAAAATAGCTCGGCTCCATGGCAAAACCCAGGAATAGAAACGAAATCCCAGCTCCAAATCCTCGGATTTAACCTCAATTACAGCCCCCTCTTCCCGTGGAAATTCAGGGATGGTTTTCCTTGGAATTACGCAACCGGAATTTCGCGAGCAAATATCCGGAATATCCGCCTAATCCCGGGAATTCGAGGCAAGGATATTAAAAAAGCCTCAGGTCCCGATTTCCGTCCCAGCTCGGAGCAAAAAAATGCCAAATATGAGATTTTTTGGGAATTTTTTTTTTTTTCCTGGGAAATATTTGAGGATGGAATTGTTTGGGTTATGCCGGGAATGTGTTTTCCGTTGGTTATCCCCGAATATACCCCGG
Source organism: Zonotrichia leucophrys gambelii (assembly GCF_028769735.1). Lineage (NCBI taxonomy): Eukaryota > Metazoa > Chordata > Aves > Passeriformes > Passerellidae > Zonotrichia > Zonotrichia leucophrys. The sequence continues at coordinate 152,593,719 of NC_088171.1, read as the reverse complement.
GATAATTCCATCCCTCCAGGAGTTTCACGGATCCTCAATAAACTTGGAGCCTGGAAAATGGATTTGAGGATCTTGGAAATCTTTTCCGACCTTTAATTCCACGGGAAGCTCACCCTGGAGCAACCCCAGTGCTGGAAAACCGAAAAGGAATTTGAAGCCAAAGGAATTTCGGAGCAGGAAAATTTTCCATGGAGAGAAATCCAATTTTTGGATAAATTTTGGGAATGCTGGGAGATCCTACCAAGGAATTCCAGCAATGCCCCATCCCTGGAAGCGTCCAAGGTCGGGTTTGGAGAAACCCAAACCGTTGGAAGGGACCTCCAAGAGCACGGAATTCCGACCCCTTTTCCAAGGATGGGGATATCCAACGTCACTGGGAGATGGATTTTGGCCATGAAATGGGTGGGAATAAACCAAAATTTGGGATAAAACGCCACAAAAAACCATTGGAAAACTGAATTTGGGAAACTGAGGATCTCGCGGAAGCGGGGGAAGAGGCTGAAGCCGGGGAATTCCCAGTTTTCCCAAGTTCCTCCCACCAGGAGACCTCACCCAGCTGGGAAAATCCAACATTTGGGTGAAGGAATTCCAAGAATTCCGGAATTCCAAGCCTTGATCTCCTGCTGGAGGCGGGACATTGGGAAGGAAATTCCTGAGGATCCTCTCCATGCCTCGTTCCTTCCGTGCGGTTTTCCGGTTTCTCTTCCTTCTCATCCTGGAGGAATTCTGGGAATTCCTGCCAGGACCTGGAAAACCCTCGGGCAGCTCCAGGGATTTATGTCCTTGATCCGCCTCTTTTCCAAACCTGGTTCCTCCCAGCGCCTCCCGGGAAAGGAAATAAACGGAGAGAATTCCAGGGAAAAATCGTGGGACGCTCAAATTTGGTATTTTAGAGATTTGAGGCATCTTTTATTCCAGAAATCTGCTTTTTTTTGGGAATTTTCGGAGTCAGGAAATGGCTGCTGCCTGTAATGGGAGGGGGTTTGATCCCGGAGAACTGGATTGGATTTTGAGAGAATTCCCTTTGGATATTCCAGCTCAGCCACACTTAATCCAGAAATATTTACATCTCCGATATTCCGGCGCCTTTGGAATGTGCTAAAAAAAAAAATAAAAAAATTGGGAATCCCCAGGAATAACTTGGGCACAATTTCCCAGCAGACGGGATTTGGGTGAAGACCCCGGTATCCCAAAAATTCCTGAGTTTTGCTCCAAGGAAAACGCTCCTGACGGTCAAAAATCCAATTTTTTTTTTTTCGTCCTTCAAGCTCCCACTTGGAATTCCTCCTTGGAGAAGCAGCGGCAGATCCGAGTTTTCCATGGAGATTTGAGGCATCTTTTATTCCAGAAATCTGCTTTTTTTGGGAATTTTCGGAGTCAGGAAATGGCTGCTGCCTGTGATGGGAGGGGGTTTGATCCCGGAGAACTGGATTGGATTTTGAGAGAATTCCCTTTGGATATTCCAGCTCAGCCACACTTAATCCAGAAATATTTACATCTCCGATATTCCGGCGCCTTTGGAATGTGCTAAAAAAAAAAATTGGGAATCCCGAGGAATAACTTGGGCACAATTTCCCAGCAGACGGGATTTGGGTGAAGACCCCGGTATCCCAAAATTCCTGAGTTTTGCTCCAAGGAAAACGCTCCTGACGGTCAAAAATCCAATTTTTTTTTTCATCCTTCAAGCTCCCACTTGGAATTCCTCCTTGGAGAAGCAGCGGCAGATCCGAGTTTTCCATGGAGATTTGAGGCATCTTTTATTCCAGAAATCTGCTTTTTTTTGGGAATTTTCGGAGTCAGGAAATGGCTGCTGCCTGTAATGGGAGGGGGTTTGATCCCAGAGAACTGGATTGGATTTTGAGAGAATTCCCTTTGGATATTCCAGCTCAGCCACACTTAATCCAGAAATATTTACATCTCCGATATTCCAGCGCCTTTGGAATGTGCTAAAAAAAAAAAAAAAATTGGGAATCCCGAGGAATAACTTGGGCACAATTTCCCAGCAGACGGGATTTGGGTGAAGACCCCTGGCATCCCAAAAATTCCTGCGTTTTGCTCCAAGGAAAACGCTCCTGACGGTCAAAAATCCAATTTTTTTTTTTCGTCCTTCAAGCTCCCACTTGGAATTCCTCCTTGGAGAAGCAGCGGCAGATCCGAGTTTTCCATGGAAAAGTCTTTTTTCCCTGCCTGGGAAACTTCTCCAAGGATTCCAAGCCAACAACCTCAGACGGTGCGGAAAAAATCCCGACGGAAAATCCGGCCGACGTTCCCGCTCCGAGATTTCACGGATGTCGAGCCGCCACTTTAGGACAAGCGTGGAAAACTCCATGGAAAATCTGGGAAATCCTGCTGGGAATGCTCTGCTGACCACCAGGACGAAGAAAGCTGATGTTGATATTCCAGGGTTGATTCCCGAGGCTGGGAATCCAATTCCCAACTCACCGCGGAAGCGCGAGGTGATTCCGGCGGGATCCGGGAGCTTGGCAACGGAAAATTCCCGGTGGATTCCAAGGGTTGATGATGGAACATCCCCATGGATGTGAGGAATGGATTGGGAGTGGTCTCCAGCATCTGGAGACGCTCTGGCTCCTAAATCCTAAATTTTAAGGGAAGCTCCGGGTGGGAATTCCGATAAAAACTTCCCCGCTTATCCCAAATTTCCTTTTCCAACCAGATGAGCTGAGATTCTCCAGAAACCTTCAAATAAGATTTTATGGGATGAAACCCGGAGTGGGAAACCTCCTGGGAAAACCTGGATTGGGAAGCCGTCCCAGCGGCGGATCTCCTGCGAGAAACCCAACTGAGAACTGGGAATCGTGGAATTTCATGGAATTTCATGGAATTTCATGGAATGGCTGGGGTTGGAAGGGGCCTTCAAGATCATGGAATTACACAGGGATATCTTCCGCTATCCCGGGTTGCTCCAAGCCTTGTCCAACCTGGCCATGGACAATTCCAGGGATGGGGAAAACGCAGGAATGGGGAAAATGCAGGAATGGGGAAAAAGCAGGAATGGGGAAAAAGCAGGAATGGGAGTTTTTTTCCGGCCAGGATATGAGGATGGAGGGTGGGAGGCAGCCATGGTTTGGATGGGCTGATGGGACTCATCCAGGGATTCAGGTGGGAATTCCGGTCAGCAGGAATTTCTGCGGGAAATTCCAGCCAGCAGGAATTTCTGCTCCCTCTAGTGGCGTCTGAATTTTAAAAAAAAAATTAAATGAATTTTTAAAGCTCCAAGACCCGGGATCTGCTCAATCCCAATCCCTGGAAAGGCCAAGACCTGGAATTCCTGGAGATTCCAGGACACACAAACTCCTGTCGGCAAAACCCAGCCCAGGGCGGAATTCCTTCTCTCTTCCAGGAGATTTCCAGGGATTAAACGTTTTCATTTGAGAGTCCTGATCCCACCTTGGGAATGATCCTTTTCCCAGGAAACTCCTGATTCTACCTTGGGAATGATCCTTTCCCCAGGAAATTCCTGCATTCCACTTTAGGAATGATCCTTTCCGTAGGAAATTCCTGATCCCACCTTGGGAATGATCCTCTCCCTAGGAAACTCTGGATTCCACCTCAGGAATGATCCTCTTCCCAGGAAATTCCTGATCCCAGCTTGGGAATGATCCCTTCCCCAGGAAACTCCTGATTCCAGCTCAGGAATGACCTTTTCCCAGGAAATTCCTGATCTCATTTCCAGAATGATCCCTTCCCAGGAAATTCCTGATCTCGTCTCCAGAATGATCCTTTCCCCAGGAAATTCCCAATCCCAACTCCGTAATGACTCCATTTCTCACAAGAAATTCCTGATTCCATCTTGGGAATGATCCTTTCCCCAGGAAATTCCTGATCTCATTTCCAGAATGATCCCTTCCCAGGAAATTCCTGATCTCGTCTCCAGAATGATCCTTTCCCCAGGAAATTCCAGATCCCACCTTGGGAATGATCCTTTCCCTAGGAAACTCTGGATTCCACCTCAGGAATGATCCTCTTCCCAGGAAATTCCTGATCCCAGCTTGGGAATGATCCTTTCCCCAGGAAACTCCTGATTCCACCTCAGGAATGATCCTTTCCCCAGGAAACTCCTGATTCCGTCTTGGGAATGATCCTTTCCTCAGGAAATTCCTAATCTCATTTTGGGAATGATTCTTTCCCCAGGAAATTCCAGATCCCACCTTGGGAATGATCATTTCCCTAGGAAACTCCTGATTCCACCTCAGGAGTGATCCTTTCTCCAGAAAAATCCCACATTCCAGCTTGGGAATAATCCTTTCGTCAGGAAATTCCTGATCCCACTTTGGGAGTGATCCTTTCCCCAGAAAATTCCTGATATTCCCTTGGGAATGATCCTTTCCTCAGGAATCTCCTGATCCCAGCTCAGGAATGATCCTTTCCCCAGGAAATTCCCAATCCCAACTCGGTAATGATCCTTCTCAAAAGAAATTCCTGATTCCATCTTGGGAATGATCCTTTCCTCAGAAAATTCCAGATCCCACTTTGGGAATGATCCTTTCCTCAGGAAATTCCCGACTGCAAGTTGGGAATGATCCTTTCTCCAGAAAATTCCTGACCCCACCTTGGGAATGATCCTTTCCCCAGGAAATTCCTGCATTCCACTTTAGGAATGATCCTTTCCGTAGGAAATTCCTGATCCCACCTTGGGAATGATCCTCTCCCTAGGAAACTCTGGATTCCACCTCAGGAATGATCCTTTCCCCAGGAAATTCCTGATCCCACCTTGGGAATGATCCTTTCCCCAGGAAACTCCTGATTCCACCTCAGGAATGATCCTTTCCCAAGGAAATTCCTGATCTCACCTAAGGAATGATCCTTTCCCCAGGAAACTCCTGATTCCAGCTCAGGAATGACCTTTTCCCAGGAAATTCCTGATCTCATCTCCAGAATGATTCCTTCCCAGGAAATTCCTGATCTCGTCTCCAGAATGATCCTTTCCCCATGAAATTCCCAATCCCAACTCCGTAATGACTCCATATTCTCACTAAGAATATTCTTGATTCCATCTTGGGAATGATCCTTTCCTCAGAAAATTCCAGATCCCACTTCGGGAATGATCCTTTCCCCAGGAAACTCCCACATTTCACTTTGGGAATGATCCTTTCCCCAGGAAATTCCCACATTTCACTTTGGGAATGACCCTTTCCTCAGGAATCTCCTGATCCCACTTTGGGAATGATCCTTTCCCCAGGAAATTCCTGATTTCACCCTGGGAATGATCCTTTCCTCAGAAAATTCCAGATCCCAGCTTGGGAATGATCCTCTCCCTAGGAAACTCTGGATTCCACCTCAGGAATGATCCTCTTCCCAGGAAATTCCTGATCCCACTTTGGGAATGATCCTTCCCTAAGAAATCTGATCTCACCTCAGGAATGATCCTTTTCCCCAGGAAATTCCTGATCTCACCTAAGGAATGATCCTTTCCCCAGGAAATTCCTGCATTCCACTTTAGGAATGATCCTTTCCCAAGGAAATTCCTGATCTCATTTCCAGAATGATCCTTTCCAGGAAATTCCTGATCTCGTCTCCAGAATGATCCTTTCCCCACGAAATTCCTGATCCCACCTTGGGAATGATCCTTTCCCTAGGAAACTCTGGATTCCACCTCAGGAATGATCCTTTCCCAGAAATTCCTGATCCCACTTGGGAATGATCCTTTCCAGGAAACTCCTGATTCACCTCGGAGTGATCCTTTCTCCAGAAAATCCACATTCCAGCTGGGAATAATCCTTTCGTCAGGAAATTCTGATCCCACTTTGGGAGTGATCCTTTTCCAGGAAATTCCTGATATCCCCTGGGAATGATCCTTTCCCCAGGAAATTCCCAATCCCAACTCCGTAATGACTCCATTTCTCACAAGAAATTCCTGATTCCATCTTGGGAATGATCCTTTCCTCAGAAAATTCCAGATCCCACTTTGGGAATGATCCTTTCCTCAGAAAATTCCAGATCCCACTTTGGGAATGATCCTTTCCTCAGGAAATTCCCGATTGCAAGTTGGGAATGATCCTTTCCTCAGAAAATTCCTGACCCCACCTTGGGAATGATCTCTTTTTCAGGAATCTCCAGATCCCTCCCCTGTCCTTTCAGAAAATTCCAGGGAATTTAAAATCCATCCCCCAATCCCGGTTATCCCCTCACGCCGCTTTGGGAATGGGATCCTGCTCCACCAACATCTCCTGGGCTCCTTTCCCACCAGGAAAAGGCGGGAATTCTGCCCCTCTGATCCGCTCAGGTGAGATCCCACCTGGAATTCTGCATCCAGCATCCAACAGCAGGAGGATGTGGAGCTGCTGGAGCAATTCCAGAGGAAGCCATGGAGATGCTCCAAGGGCTGGGAGAGCTGGGAATGTCCAGCCTGGAGAAGGGAAGGATCCAGGGAAACCTTGGAGCTCCTTCCAGAGCCTGAAGGGGATCCAGGAGAGCCAGAGAGGGAATTTGGGAAAAGGGATGGAGGGACAGGACACCGGGAATGGCTTCCCACTGCCAGAGGGCAGGGATAGATGGGATTTGGGAAGGAATTCCTGGCTGGGAGGGTGGTGAGGGGCTGGGATGGAATTCCCAGAGAAGCTGTGGTCACTCCTGGATCCCTGGAATTGTCCAAGGCCAGGTTGGATGTTGGAACAACCTGGGATGGTGGAAGGTGTCCCTGCCCATGGAAAAGGCTGAAATTCCATGATCTCCCAGGCCTCTCCCATCCCAAACCATTCCATAATTCTGCAATTCCACCATTCCACATCCGCCGGCACTGAACGACCCCAATCCCATCTCCATCCCCAAAATCCCCCTGCTCCAGGAGGATCCCCCCATTCCCGGGCTCGGAGATTCCATCAGAACCTCGGGAAGGCGGAGCCTCCGATGTCCCAGCCGGGAATTCCCATTCCCACCCAGCCGCAGCTCCTGGGAACGGGAATTCCGCCCTGGATTGGTCTCCTCAACCCGGGCGGCTCCTCAACGTGGCCAAAAGCACCAATTAATTATGCATTAATTAACGACGCGCCTCGGGTATTCCCGAAAATCTGCGGCTGCTCCGTGCCTGGAATTGTCCCAAGTTGGGTTGGGTGACTGGAATTGTCCCAGGTCGGGTTGGGATGGCGGGAGGTGGAAAAAGATGGATTTTAAACCTCCTTTCCAACCCAAACCATTCCATAATTCCGTGATTTGCAGGTTTAATCCATAAAAAATGGAGGAGCGACACGAACGTCTCCGAATGTTTTTCCTTGGGAATGGAGCACCGGCTCCCTTCTGCTTCCCGAGGGAAATTATCCCGGCCAGGAGCTCCCCGGACCAGCCGGGGTTGTGCCGTGGATCATCCCAGCTCCTCAGGGAGATCTTATCCGGGGAAATCACGGAAAACCACAAAATTAGAAATTCCAACCCTAAAAACGAATTTCGGAGGATGAGAAATTGTTCCTTTAGGGAATCTTCTGAATCTAAAATATCCCTAAGGTGGAGAAACACCTTTTCCTGATGTTTTTCCTCCTTGTTTTTTGTAGGATCCAACTCAATGGAGACCCACCAGACATCAACCACGAGGAACCATCCACAAACCAGGATTTCCTTTGGACACCACCACCACTGGAAATTCCCAATTTTCTCCGACCCAAATTTCTCTAAACCCAAATTTCCAATCCGAAAAACGAATTTCAGAGGATGAGAAATCATTCCTTTAGGGAACCTTCCTGCAGGGAACATCTAAAACATCCCTAAGGTGGAGAAACACCTTTTCCTGATGTTTTTCCTCCTTGGTTTTTGTAGGATCCAACTCAATGGAGACCCACCAAGGCTCAACCACGAGGAGCCAATCACAAACCAGGATTTCTCTTGGACACCACCACCACTGGAAATTCCTGATTTTCTCCCACACAGGCCCCAACCCCAAATTTCCAATCCTAAAAACGAAGTGAATCTTCCCACAAGGAACATCTAAAACATCCCTAAGGTGGAGAAACACCTTTTCCTGATGTTTTTCCTCCTTGTTTTTTGTAGGATCCAACTCAATGGAGACCCACCAGAGATCAACCACGAGGAGCCAATCACAAACCAGGATTCCTCTTGGACACCACCACCACTGGAAATTCCTGATTTTCTCCCACACAGGCTCTAAACCCAAATTTCCAATCCGAAAAACGAATTTTAGAGGATGAGAAATTATTCCTTCAGGGAATCTTCTAAATCTAAAATATCCCTAAGGTGGAGAAACACCTTTTCCTGATGTTTTTCCTCCTTGGTTTTTGTAGGATCCAACTCAATGGAGACCCACCAGGGTCGAGCATGAGGAACCATCCACAAACCAGGATTTCTCTTGGACACCACCACCACTGGAAATTCCCGATTTTCTCCCGCACAGGCCCCAACCCCAAATTTCCAATCTTAAAAACGAAGTGAATCTTCCCACAAGGAACATCTAAAACATCCCTAAGGTGGAGAAACACCTTTTCCTGATGGTTTTCCTCCTTGGTTTTTGTAGGATCCAACTCAATGGAGACCCACCAGAGATCAACCACGAGGAACCATCCACAAACCAGGATTTCTCTTGGACACCACCACCACTGAAAATTCCTGATTTTCTCCCACCCAGGCCCCAACCCCAAATTTCCAATCCTAAAAACGAAGTGAATCTTCCCACAAGGAACATCTAAAACATCCCTAAGGTGGAGAAACACCTTTTCCTGATGTTTTTCCTCCTTGTTTTTTGTAGGATCCAACTCAATGGAGACCCACCAGACATCAACCACGAGGAACCATCCACAAAACAGGATTTCTCTTGGACACCACCACCACTGGAAATTCCTGATTTTCTCCCACACAGGCCTCAAACCAAAATTTCCAGTCTTAAAAACGAAGTGAATCTTCCCACAAGGAACATCTAAAATATCCCTAAGGTGGAGAAACACCTTTTCCTGATGGTTTTCCTCCTTGGTTTTTGTAGGATCCAACTCAGTGGAGACCCACCAGGGATCAACCACGAGGAACCATCCACAAACCAGGATTTCTCTTGGACACCACCACCACTGGAAATTCCTGATTTTCTCCCGCACAGGCCCCAACCCCAAATTTCCAATCTTAAAAACGAAGTGAATCTTCCCACAAGGAACATCTAAAATATCCCTAAGGTGGAGAAACACCTTTTCCTGATGTTTTTCCTCCTCGGTTTTTGGAGGATCCAACTCAATGGAGACCCACCAGGGCCGAGCATGAGGAACCATCCACAGAACAGGATTTCTCTTGGACACCACCACCACTGGAAATTCCCAATTTTCTCCGACCCAAATTTCTCTAAACCCAAATTTCCAATCCTAAAAACGAATTTTAGAGGATGAGAAATTCTTCCTTCAGGGAACCTTCTAAATCTAAAATATCCCTAAGGTGGAGAAACACCTTTTCCTGATGTTTTTCCTCCTTGGTTTTTGTAGGATCCAACTCCTTGGAGACCCACCAGGGGTGGAACATGAGGAACCATCCACAAAACAGGATTTCTCTTGGACACCACCACCACTGGAAATTCCTGATTTTCTCCCACACAGGCTCTAAACCCAAATTTCCAATCCGAAAAACGAATTTCAGAGGATGAGAAATCATTCCTTTAGGGAACCTTCCCACAAGGAACATCTAAAACATCCCTAAGGTGGAGAAACACCTTTTCCTGATGTTTTTCCTCCTTGTTTTTTGTAGGATCCAACTCAGTGGAGACCACAGAGATAAACCACGAGGAACCATCACAAACCAGGATTTCCTTTACCACCACCACTGGAAATCCGATTTTCTCCAAGGCTCTAAGCCAAATTTCCAATCCGAAACATGAATTTCTAGAGGATGAGAAATTCTTCCTTCGGGAATTTTAATCTAAAATCCAAGTGGAGAACACCTTCCTGAGTTTTCCTCCTTTTTTAGGATCCAACTCAGTAGACACCAGGATCACCATGGACCAATCACAACCAGGATCCTGGACAAATTTCTGATTTCTCCTGCCGGGCTCTAAACCCAAATTTCCAATCCTAAAAACGAGTGAATCTTCCCACAAGGAACATCTAAAATATCGCTAAGGTGGAGAAACACCTTTTCCTGATGGTTTTCTTCCTTATTTCTTGGAGGATCCAACTCATGGAGACCCACCAGACATCAACCACGAGGACCCAATCACAAACCAGGATTCCTCTTGGACACCACCACCACTGGAAATTCCCAATTTTCTCCGACCCAAACTCTAAACCCAAATTTCCAATCCGAAAAACGGATTTCAGAGGATGAGTAATTATTCCTTTAGGGAACCTTCCCAAAGGGAATATCTAAAATATCCCTAAGGTGGAGAAATACCTTTTCCTGATGATTTTCCCTCTTCCTCCTCCTTGGTTTTTGTAGGATCCAACTCAATGGAGACCCACCAGAGGCTGAGCATGAGGAACCATCCACAAAACAGGATTTCCTTTGGACACCACCACCACTGGAAATTCCCAATTTTCTCCGACCCAAATTTCTCTAAACCCAAATTTCCAATCCTAAAAACGAATTTCAAGATAATGAGAAATCATTCCTTTAGGGAATTCCTTCAGGAATCTATCTAAATCTAAAATATCCCTAAGGTGGAGAAACACCTTTTCCTGATGTTTTTCCTCCTTGGTTTTTGTAGGATCCAGCTCAGTGGAGACCCACCAGAGGCTGAGCATGAGGAACCATCCAAAACAGGAATTTCCTTTGGACACCACCACCACTGGAAATTCCCGATTTTCTCCCACCCAGGCTCTAAACCCAAATTTCCGATCCCAAAAACGAATTTCAAGATAATGAGAAATCATTCCTTTAGGGAATCTTCCCACAAGGAACATCTAAAAATCCTATACATTTCCCCAATGTGTGAAAAACCTTTCCTGTTTTTCCTCCTTGGTTTTTGTAGGATCCAACTCAGTGGAGACCCACCAGGGTCGAGCATGAGGAACCATCCACAGAACAGGATTTCCTTTGGACACCACCACCACTGGAAATTCCTGATTTTCTCCCACACAGGCCTCAAACCCAAATTTCCAATCCTAAAAACGAAGGAGACTTCCTCAGGAACTTCTATCAAATATCCCTAAGGTGAAAAAACACCTTTTCCTGATGGTTTTTCCTCCTTGTTTCTTGTAGGATCCAACTCAGTGGAGACCCACCAGGGCCGAGCACGAGGACCCAATCACAAACCAGGATTTCCTTTGGACACCACCACCACTGGAAATTCCTGATTTTCTCCACACAGGCACCCCCAACCCAAGATTCATCTTCCCACAAGGAACATCTGAAAATCCCTAAGTGGAGAAACACCTTTTCCTGATGGTTTTCCTCCTGTTTTTGGAGGATCCAACTCATGGAGAACCCAAACCAGGATCACAATTCTCACGAGACCCAATCACAAACAGGATTCCTTGGCACCACCACCACTGGAAATTCCGATTTTCTCCGACCCAAATTTCTCTAAACCCAAATTTCCAATCCAAAAACGAATTTCAGAGGATGAGAAATATTCCTTAGGGAACTTCTGGAATCTAAAAATCCTAAGGTGGAGAAAAACCTTTTCCTGATGGTTTTCCTCCTTGGTTTTTGTAGGATCCAACTGCAATGGAGACCCACCAGGGATCAACCACGAGGAGCCAATCACAAACCAGGATTCCTCTTGGACACCACCACCACTGGACAATTCCTATTTTCTCTCCACGGCTCTAAACCCAGATTTCCAATCCTAAAAACGAATAGGTGAGAATTTTCCTCAGGGAACTTCTAATCTAAATATCGCTAAGGTGGAGAAACACCTTTTCCTGATGGTTTTCCTCCTTGTTTTTGTAGGATCCAACTCAATGGAGACCCACCAGAGATCAACACCGAGGAGCCAATCACAAACCAGGATTCCTCTGGACACCACCACCACTGGAAATTCCCAATTTTCTCCCACCCAAGTCTCTAAACCCAAATTTCCAATCCTAAAAAAAGTAATTTCAAGAGAAATCATTCCTTTAGGGAACCTTCCTGCAGGGAACATCTAAAACATCCCTAAGGTGGAGAAAAACCTTTTCCTGACGTTTTTCCTCCTTGGTTTTTGTAGGATCCAACTCAATGGAGACCCACCAGAGATCAACCACGAGGAGCCAATCACAAACCAGGATTCCTCTTGGACACCACCACCACTGGAAATTCCCAATTTTCTCCTACCCGGGCTCTAAACCCAAATTTCCAGTCCTAAAAACGAATTTCAGAGGATGAGAAATTATTCCTTCAGGGAATCTTCTAAATCTAAAATATCGCTAAGGTGGAGAAACACCTTTTCCTGATGGTTTTCCTCCTTGGTTTTTGTAGGATCCAACTCAATGGAGACCCACCAGGGCTGAGCACGAGGAGCCAATCACAAACCAGGATTTCTCTTGGACACCACCACCACTGGAAATTCCCAATTTTCTCCCACCCAGGCTCTAAACCCAAATTTCCAATCCTAAAAACGAAGTGAATCTTCCCACAAGGAACATCTAAAACATCCCTAAGGTGGAGAAACACCTTTTCCTGATGTTTTTCCTCCTTGTTTTTTGTAGGATCCAACTCAGTGGAGACCCACCAGGGTCAACCACGAGGAACCATCCACAGAACAGGATTTCCTTTGGACACCACCACCGAACCGCAAATTCCCGACTTCCTCCCACCTTTACCTTTCCGTTTCCTCCTTCACCACCGAGTACTGGCCGGGCTGGCGGCCCGGCCGCTGCTCCTGCCCCTTCTCGCTGCCCTCCAGCTCCTGCTCCAGGGACGAGCTGGTGCTGCCCTCCCGGCTGACATTGCTGCTCCGCCCGGGGCTGTTCTCCGTGGACGCCCGCGGCGACTCCGTGTTCTGCTTCAGCGTCTGCAGCTTGGCCAGCGGGATGATGTCGCAGTTCTGGGGCCGGTGCCACACCGTCCTCTGCGTGGTGGCATTGTAGTAGTAGAAGCGCGAGGTGTTGGGGTCGAAGAGCTCCCACCACTGGTTCTCATTGGTGCGCTTGATGCGCACGCCGGCCGGCGGGTCCCACACGCACTCGCCCGTGATCAGGTTGGCGTACATGCGCTCCCGGGTGCGGGGCTCGATGATTTCCACCCATTCCAGCCTGGGAAAGGACAGGGAGAGAAGGGAAAGGTCAACCAAAAAACCTTGGAAGGTCACCCAAGGTCTGATGATTCCGTGATTTGACACGAGCAAGGGATGGAGAAGAGCGACTGCTCAACTCTTCCTTACACCACCATCAAGTCTCCTGTGTCCAAGACTTGATAAATCCCACCCATTCCAGCCTGGGAAAGGACAGGGAGAGAAGGGAAACGTCAACCAAAAAACCTTGGAAGGTCACCCAAGGTTTGATGATTCCGTGATTTGAGGCAAGCGCGGGATGGAGAAGAACAACTGCTCAACTCTTCCTTCCACCCCATCATATATTCCATGTCCAAGACTTGATAAATCCCACCCATTCCAGCCTGGGAAAGGACAGGGAGAGAAGGGAAACGTCAACCAAGAGACCTTGGAAGGTCACCCAAGGTCTGACGATTCCGTGATTTGACACGAGCAAGGGATGGAGAAGAGCGACTGCTCAACTCTTCCTTCCACCCCCATTGAATCTCCCATGTCCAAGACTCGATGATTCCCACCCATTCCTGGAAAAAAGCCTTGAAAGGAACAGGGAGGGAGGGAAAATTCAACCAAGATCCCTCCCAACCCCAACCACTCAATGATTCCATGATTTGATGCAAGAGCATCAAACTGGATGAAGAGCGACTGCTCAACTCTTCCTTCCACCCCCATTAAATATTCCATGTCCAAGACTTGATAAATCCCACCCATTCCAGCCTGGGAAAGGACAGGGAGAGAAGGGAAAGGTCAACCAAAAAACCTTGGAAGGTCACCCAAGGTCTGACGATTCCATGATTTGAGGCAAGCACTGGATGAAGAGCGACTGCTCAACTCTTCCTTTCACCCCCATTGAATATTTCATGTCCAAGACTTTAGGATTCCCACCCATTCCAGCCTGGAAAAGGACAAGAGGAGAAGGGAAAGGTCAACCAAAAACCCTTGGAAGGTCACCCAAGGTTTGATGATTCCGTGATTTGAGGGAAGTGCGGGATGGAGAAGAGCGACTGCTCAACTCTTCCTTCCACCCCCATTGAATCTCCCATGTCCAAGACTCGATTCCCACCCATTCCAGCCTGGAAAAGGACAGGGAGAGAAGGGAAACGTCAACCAAAAAACCTTGGAAGGTCACCCAAGGTCTGACGATTCCATGATTTGACAACATCACGGGATGGAGAAGAGCGACTGCTCAACTCTTCCTCACACCTCATCATATATTCCACGTCCAAGACTTTAGGATTCCCACCCATTCCAGCCTGGAAAAGGACAGGGAGAGAAGGGGAACGTCAACCAAAAACCCTTGGAAGGTCACCCAAGGTTTGATGATTCCGTGATTTGAGGCAAGTGCGGGATGGAGAAGAGCGACTGCTCAACTCTTCCTTCCACCCCCATTAAATATTCCATGTCCAAGACTTGACAAATCCCACCCATTCCAGCCTGGGAAAGGACAGGGAGAGAAGGGAAAGGTCAACCAAAAAACCTTGGAAGGTCACCCAAGCCACCCCATGATTCTGTGATTTGACAACATCACGGGATGGAGAAGAGCGACTGCTCAACTCTTCCTTCCACCCCCATCGAGTCTCCTGTGTCCAAGACTCAATGACTTCCACCCTTTCCTGGAAAAAACCTGGAAAGGAACAGGGAGGGAGGGAAAATTCAACCAAGATCCCTCCCAACCCCAACCACTCAATGATTCCATGATTTGATGCGAGCAAGGGATGGAGAAGAACAACTGCTCATCTCTTCCTTCCACCCCCATTGAATCTCCCATGTCCAAGACTCGATGATTTCCACCCATTCCTGGAAAAAAGCCTTGAAAGGAACAGGGAGAGAGGGAAAATTCAACCAAGGTCCCTCCCAACCCCAACCACTCAATGATTCCATGATTTGATGCAAGAGCATCAAACTGGATGAAGAGCGACTGCTCAACTCTTCCTTCCACCCCATCAAATATTCCATGTCCAAGACTTTAGGATTCCCACCCATTCCAGCCTGGGAAAGGACAAGGAGAGAAGGAAACATCCAGCAGCAAACGGGAGCTTAGAAAATTCCAAAGAGGATTAAAAGAAGTCGTAATCCCAAAAAACCGAGAATTCCGCCGATTTTTCAGATTGTCCCAAACACTGCCCTTGGCACCTCTGGATAATCCGGAGGGTACCTGAGACATTCCCAGGATCCGCATTTTTATTCAAATTCTTTTTTTTGTGTGGGTTTTTATTTAAAATAAAAAGAGAATTTAATGAAGTTATTTGGGATTTATCCTCGCCTGCTTTTCCAAGGTTTTTAAGGAACGTCTAGAAATAGATGGGGAGGAATAAAAGGAAAACTGAGGTTTGTCGAGGAAGAAACCTGACACATCCGGGGAGTCGGACAAGGATGGATCACATGGATCACATTCCCGGGAATCAGCCCCTGGAGGTTCCTCAGAAACGCCAAATTTCCAAGGAAAAAAAATCCCTGGAGGGGGGACCCAGGTGTGAGCCTGGCTCCGAGCCCTCACCTGGTCCAGCTGATTTTCCAATGGGATTTAAAAACCTCTGGATGGACAAAAAGATTTTCAGGGAGTGGCATTCCAGCTTGGATCAAACCCCCCTAAAGGAGGAAAACGCATCCAGATCCTCCTGGGAATGAGAGGAAATTCCATAATTGAGCTTTTCCCTGCAGGACAGAGACTGAAAACAGTGGGAAGGGGAGTCGTTCCTAAATCGTGGAATTCCGCAAAACTTGGATCCGGCACAGAACCAAAACTGGAAGCCACTCCCAGCTTTGGAGAATTGGGATTGGCCAAAGAACCCCCCCAAAGTGGCCAATCCCAGGCCAGGGAAGATTTGGGATTCCCTGGATATTGAGGGGCAGGGAAGGGAATGGGATGATCCTGAAAGTCCCTTCCCGACCTAAAGCATTCCAGGATTTTATGAGGAGTAATTGGAATTCCCGATTCCCAACACTTGAGGGGATTCTGCTCCCCAGATTTCCCACTCCCAGGCGATCCCTTTGGAATCCCAAACCAAAATATCCAAGATTTCCCAGCATGTCCGAGAACCCAAATCCCCCCATCAGTGCAAAATTCCCAGGAGAGGACAATTCCCATCTCAATTCCCATCTCAATTCCAATCTTATTTCCCAATTTCCCGTCTTGTTCCTCATCTCCTTTTAAAAATTTAATTTAAAATTTCTTAATTTAATATTAATTAAAACCTCCTGCAAAACTCCACAAAAAGTTAAATTAATAATGGAATTGTTGAGTGGGTTGGGGCGAAAGGAGCTTTTAAAGCTCATCCGTTCCAAACGCTGCCCGATGGTTTATTTATTATTGATTAATTAATTAATCAAATAATTTTTAATTAATAAATTAAATTAATCGATAAATATTTTATTTATTTGTTTTTTCATATTTTTTCTTTTTTTCTTTATTTTATTTATTATCCCCGTTATTTTATTTATCATTCACTTCATTGTTATTCATTTAATTACTACACCCATTATTTTATTCATTACTGATTTTTCAGGAATATTTGACTTAAAATATGGAAAGAAAACCCCTGAATTCCTTGATGCCAGACCTTGGAAAATCGGGAACCAATGGGAAAGAAAATCATGGAATGAGGGCTGGGAGAGGGGTGGATCCTCAGCCACTCCATGGAAAATGGGAAAACTGCTCCGGTGGTTTTGCCATGGAATCGCTGCGGTCCCATCCCAAAATTCCAAGATGAGGGAATTCCATCCTGGAATTTCGGGAAATCGAGCGTCCTCTCCCCAGAATTCCAAGGTAACCCTGTGTCAGGTCCACCATGGCTCAGTAAGGGTGATTATCATGGAAAATCATGGAATTTTTCCCTGTGGGAAAGGGACCTTTGAGGGTCATTTTTTTTCCAACACATTTCCATGAGCTGGGGACACCTTCCCACATCCCAGGATTCTCTAACCTGGCCTTGGACAATTCCAGGGATGGAGCAGCCTCGGAATTCCCTGGGAATTCCATTCCAGCGCCTCACCACCCTCCCAGGGAAGAATTCCTTCCCAAATTCCAATTGAAACTTCTCCATTTTTAATTCCAAATCCTTCCCAATCCTCTGACAACTTGGAGCCTCAACTCTGGGTAAAGCCGATCCCGCTTGAACCCGAATTCCCTCTTTTTGGACAATTCAGGGATTTAAAACAACTCCTCCAACTTCTTCCCGCCAGGTCTTGGCTTGGAGCTGCTCCTTTCCCACCAAAATCCCAGGAATCGATGCGGAAATCCGATCCCGTTTCTCTCTGATTCCGTGGGCAGGGGCGCATTCATGGATAATTCCCTGATTTTTTTTTTTGTTTTTTTTTTTCCCCAGCCAGAATCATCATTTTTTGGGATATTTGTGAAATCTCTGGCCAGGAGGTGAAGTTCATGGAACCATGGAATGGTTTGGGTTCATGGAATCATGGAATGGTTTGGGTTGGAAGAGGCTTTGGGAGATGATCCAATCCCACCCTTTTCCATAGGCAAGGACACCTCCCATTATCCCAGGTTGCTCCAAGCCTTGTCCAACCTGGCCTCGGACAATTCCAGGGATGGAGCAGCCATGGAATTCCCTGGGAATTGGAGTGGGATTGGAGTAACCCGGTCCGGTGGGAAAGCCGGGATTGATGACCTCCCAAAATCCTTCCCGACCAAACCCATTCGACGTTCCCGTGATCCTACGAGATTTTAAAAACCTCATCAAATGAAAATTCCAAAAATCCCATTATCCTACAAATTGTGGCCAATTCCTCTGAAATATCAACACGAGGAGGTTTGGGGTTTTTTTTTGTTGGAAAAACATCTCCAAAGGCTGATCCAAGAGAAAAATCCTCCTCGGGATGTCGATGATGAGGAAGAGCTTTGTCCCTGCCTTGCTCAGCAGATTCCCGGGATCGATCCCTGAGCAATGGAATAAATCCATGAAAAACTGGGTGGAAATCTGGGAGCTGATCCAGCTCCTGGGAGAGGAAAAAATGGGAAAAAATTCCGGGGCTGGGAATGCAGGGATGGGAGGAATTCCAAGGATGGAGATGCCAAGGTGGTTAAGAGAGGAGGGGGAATCATTAATTAAGGGAAAATCGTCTTTAATTGGAGCTGCCCCATCCCCTTGGGGCAGCCACAGCTTTTCTGGGAATTCCATTCCAGGTTCTCAAAGGGAAGAGTTCCTTCCCAATGGGAGAAGCCTGGGAATGACAATTCCCAATTTAGCACCATTGAACCGTCGGGTTTCATGGAGCCATGGAATGGTTTGGGTGGGAAGGGACCTCAAAGCTCTCCTGGATGTGATGGTGACCCCTTCCCACATCCCAGACCTTGGAAAATCGGGAACCAATGGGAAAGAAAATCATGGAATGAGGGCTGGGAGAGGGGTGGATCCTCAACCACTCCATGGAAAATGGGAACACTGCTCCGGTGGTTTTGCCATGGAATCGCTGCGGTCCCATCCCAAAATTCCAAGATGAGGGAATCCCAGGTTTCTCCATCCTGGATTTGGACACTTCCAGGGATGGGGCAGCCACAGCTTTTCTGGGAATTCCACTCCAGGCCCTCACCAACCATCACCAAATCCCTTCCCAACCTCTCCATTTTCAGTTTCACATTCCCAACCTTGACATGAGCGGGTCCTTTCCCTTCCCCACCAACATTCCAAGGATTTTGAGGATCCTTTTTCCTGCTCCTGGTGGGGTTTGAAGGCACCTCAAGACCTTTTGTTCCACCCTGCACCATTCCCAACCATTCCCAACCATTCCCAACCATTCCCAGCCATTCCCAACCATTCCCAACCATTCCCAACCATTCCCAGCCATTCCCAGCCATTCCCAACCATTCCCAACCATTTCCAACCATTCCCAACCATTCCCAGCCATTCCCAGCCATTCCCAGCCATTCCCAACCATTCCCAGCCATTCCCAGCCATTCCCAACCATTCCCAACCATTCCCAACCATTCCCAACCATTCCCAGCCATTCCCAACCATTCCCAGCCATTCCCAGCCATTCCCAACCATTCCCAACCATTCCCAGCCATTCCCAACCATTCCCAGCCATTCCCAACCATTCCCAGCCATTCCCAGCCATTCCCAGCCATTCCCAACCATTCCCAACCATTCCCAGCCATTCCCAGCCATTCCCAACCATTCCCAGCCATTCCCAGCCATTCCCAACCATTCCCAACCATTCCCAACCATTCCCAGCCATTCCCAGCCATTCCCAGCCATTCCCAACCATTCCCAGCCATTCCCAACCATTCCCAGCCATTCCCAACCATTCCCAACCATTCCCAGCCATTCCCAACCATTCCCAACCATTCCCAACCATTCCCAGCCATTCCCAACCATTCCCAGCCATTCCCAACCATTCCCAACCATTCCCAGCCATTCCCAACCATTCCCAGCCATTCCCAACCATTCCCAGCCATTCCCAGCCATTCCCAACCATTCCCAGCCATTCCCAACCATTCCCAGCCATTCCCAGCCATTCCCAACCATTCCCAGCCATTCCCAACCATTCCCTTTGCCGCTGACCGCCACGATTGGAAAACCACCGGATATTTCATTGTCCCAAGGGAATTTATCAGCTAAAAAGGAGCGGCAGGACCCTCAGGATTATTCCTTTATCCACCAGAGATCCAAATCCGTGACATTCCCGCTCATCCAGCCGCTCTGGAAGAGGCGGAATGCCGGGATAACGCGGCCCGGCGGATCCCACAGCGTCGGAACTCAACTCCCCCCCTTTGATTTTCCCGGAGATGCCATTCCGGGATTTGCAACTCGGGAATGATTTGCAGCCCAAATGACAGCCCTGGAGTCATTCCCGGACCCAGAAAAACCGGGATAACGCGTCCTTGGAATGCGCTCCGGGAAAGCTCCCGGCTGGCCAAGCTCTTCCTCAGCACTCACCACGGAGGAGGAGGAGGAGGAGGAGGAATTTTTTTTGCATAGGGATGAAGCTCCCGGATTTCTCTGCCAGCTTGGAATTGCAGCTCCTTCCCAAAGGAGGAAATACCTGGATAATTTTAAATATCGGCGTTCCGATGGATCTGGGAATTGCAGAGGCCTGACGGCGGCCACAAATGGAATTTGTGGAATTTTTGACTTCCCCTGCGTGAGGAAATCCATGGAAAATGAGGATTTCCATGGGGTGATCCCGCTGGAGAATCCGGAGGTGGAATCCCAGAGGGAATCTGATGTTCCCCAGCTTTGGATCCAGCACCGTCCAAATGCTCCAAAATTGTGACGCTCCACGAATCCCAAAAATCCCCATCCCTGCTGCAAATGCCCTGATTCCACCGGGAATCAAAATCCCGGAGATCCGGGATGAGACTGAGCCCCAGAAACCATGGAATTTTCTGGGATGGGACCTCCAAGACCATCTCGCTCCACCCCATTCCATGGGGCAGGAATTCCTTCCACCATCCCAGGCTGCTCCAATCCATTCCCAACTCGCCCTCGGACACTTCCAGAGATGGGACATCCACAACTTCTCCGGGATGTTCCAACAAATCCCACTCTCAGAGGAAAAAATTCCCAAAAAAACCTTAAAACCAACAAAAACTATTTCAGAAGTGTGAAAACCCAATTTCCCCGTTATTCCTGAAAAGAGGAGGAGCAGGGAATGATTCCACACTTTTTTTTTTTTTCCCTCCCACTTTAATTGGTTGCTCCTGAGTTTAAAAGAAAACTCCGGGAAATTTTTTCCCCTTTTTCAGAGAAATTTTTCCCCTTTTCCAGAGGAATTTTCCCTCCTTTTTCAGAGGATTTTTTTCCCTTTTTCAGAGGATTTTTTCCCCTTTTTCAGAGGAATTTTTTCCCTTTTTCAGAGGAATTTTTCCCCTTTTTCAGAGGAATTTTCCCCCCTTTTTCAGAGAAATTTTTCCCCCTTTTCCAGAGGAAATTTCCCCCTTTTCTGGAGGAATTTTTCCCCTTTTTCAGAGGAATTTTTTCCCTTTTTCAGAGGAATTTTTTCCCCTTTTTCAGAGGAATTTTTCCCTTTTTCAGAGGAATTTTTTCCCCTTTTTCAGAGAAATTTTTTCCCTTTTCCAGAGGAATTTTCCCCCTTTTTCAGAGGAATTTTTTCCCCTTTTTCAGAGGAATTTTTCCCCCTTTTTCAGAGGAATTTTCCCCCCTTTTCCAGAGGAATTTTTCCCCTTTTCTGAAGGAAATTTTTTCCCTTTTTCAGAGGAATTTTTTCCCCTTTTTCAGAGGAATTTTTCCCCCTTTTTCAGAAGACATTTCTCCCTATTCCAGAGGAATTTTTTCCCCTTTTTCAGAGGAATTTTTTCCCTTTTTCAGAGGAATTTTTCCCCCTTTTCCAGAGGAATTTTTTCCCCCTTTTTCAGAGAAATTTTTCCCCTTTTTCAGAGGAATTTTTCCCCCTTTTTCAGAGGAATTTTCCCCCTTTTCTGGAGGAATTTTTCCCCCTTTTTCAGAGGAATTTTTTCCCCCTTTTCAGAGGAATTTTTTCCCTTTTCCAGAGGAATTTTCCCTCCTTTTTCAGAAGAATTTTCCCCCCTTTTTCAGAGGAATTTTTTCCCCTTTTTCAGAGGATTTTTTTCCCTTTTTTCAGAGGAATTTTTCCCCTTTTTCAGAGGAATTTTCCCCCCTTTTCAGAGGAATCTTTTCCCTTTTTCAGAGGAATTTTCCTCCCTTTTCAGAGAAATTTTTTCCCTTTTCTGGAGGAATTTTTTGCTTTTTCAGAGGAATTTTTCCCCTTTTCAGAGGAATTTTTCCCCTTTTTCAGAGGAATTTTCCCCCTTTTCAGAGGAATTTTTCCCCCTTTTCCAGAGGAATTTTTGCCGTGGAGAACGGAACGCCGCCGCGAGAAACATTCCCACCCCTCCCATCTCCCAACATCCCACTTTGCATCCGTGTTTTTGGCTTCCTCCCATCCCTCCTGGCCTGGAGGACACAGGGATAAAACTCCCAAAAAAAACCCTGGAGGCTTCAAAGAGCAGCCTCAAAAAAAGGGAAAGGACGGGAATTTTTTTTTCCCCATCTTATCGGAAAAAAGATAATTTGCTTTCCCACTCTCCCGAACTTCACAGCTCCGGCATCTCCTTTAAACTCCAGGGAGAGAGGGGAAAAAAAGGAAAAAAAAAAGGAATTTAGGAATCTGCCGGAGAGCTGATAAGGAAAAGAGCCCGGGATGAATGAAACCGCCGGGATGACCTCGAGCCTCTCAAAGGAGCTCTGGAATTTTTATCCGGAGGCTTTCGCCATCCGATCTCTCCCCCGACGCCAATTAATCACTTTTGGAGCCTCATTAAAGCTCGGGGAGGTCAAGGGCTTGGGAATGTCAGCCCTGGAAAAGTTTGGGCTGGAAGGGAAGAGGGGAAACGAGGACAGGAGGTCGGGAATTCTTTTAGCCGAGGGGTGGGAGAGGGAACGGGATCGGGATGGAGCTGGAAGAGTCGGTTCTGATCCCAAAATGGTGGGAGAGGGGCTGGGATTGGGATTGGGATTGGGATGGGAGGGAAAAAGGAGCTGGAGATCCCAGGGAAGGGGCTGTCAAGGAGCAGGATGCCCATCCAACATCTTATCCAAGATTCTGGGACAACATTCCCAAAAAAACCACCTTGGAGTGTTTTAATTGATAAAAGCTTCATGAACTGAAGATGCCCCAGAAAATCCCAGGAAAACTTTGGGATCCATTATCCATGATTTTTTAATAAACCTTTAGATCCTCATTGGATTCCACCCACACCAAATCCAAACCAATGGATCCAAATTCCACCTTCCCTTGACTTATCCTCTTGGAAAAGCCACGTTCCTGGGATTTGTGGGGAAATTTTGGGGAATTTTTCTCATCCCAAAATGGTGGGAGAGGAGCTGGACAACACCAGGGATTGGGATTGGGATTGGGATTGGGATGGGAGGGAAAGAGGAGCTGGAGATCCCAGGGAAGGGGCTGTCAAGGAGCAGGATGCCCATCCAACATCTTATCCAAGATTCTGGGACAACATTCCCAAAAAAAACCTCGGAGTGTTTTAATTGATAAAAACTTCATGAACTGAAGATGCCCCACAAGATCCCAGGAGAACTTTGGGATCCATTATCCATGATTTTTTACTAAACCTTTAGATCCTCATTGGTTTCCATCCATGCCAAATCCAAACCAATGGATCCAAATTCCACCTTCCCTTGACCTGTCCTCTTGGAAAAGCCACGTTCCTGGGATTTGTGGGGAAATTTTGGGGAATTTTTCTCATCCCAAAATGGTGGGAGAGGGGCTGGGATTGGGATTGGGATTGGGATGGAGGGAAAGAGGAGCTGGAGATCCCAGGGATGCCCATCCAACGTCTTATCCAAGATTCTGGGACAACATTCCCAAAAAAACCACCTTGGAGTGTTTTAATTGATAAAAGCTTCATGAACTGAAGATGCCCCACAAGATCCCAGGAGAACTTTGGGATCCATTATCCATGATTTTTTAATAAACCTTTAGATCCTCATTGGTTTCCAACCACACCAAATCCAAACCAATGGATCCAAATTCCACCTTCCCTTGACCTGTCCTCTTGGAAAAGCCACGTTCCTGGGATTTGTGGGGAAATTTTGGGGAATTTCTCTCATCCCAAAATGGTGGGAGAGGGGTTGGGATTGGGATTGGGATGGGAGGGAAAGAGGAGCTGGAGATCCCAGGGAAGGATCTGGCAGGGGGCGGGATGCCCATCCAACATCTTATCCAAGATTCTGGGACAACATTCCCAAAAAAACCCCTTGGGAGTGTTTTAATTGATAAAAAACTTCATGAACTGAAGATGCCCCACAAGATCCCAGGAAAACTTTGGGATCCATTATCCATGTTTTTTTACTAAACCTTTAGGTCCTCATTGGATTCCACCCACACCAAATCCAAACCAATGGATCCAAATTCCACCTTCCCTTGACTGGTCCTCTTGGAAAAGCCACGTTCCTGGGATTTGTGGGGAAATTTTGGGGAATTTTTCTCATCCCAAAATGGTGGGAGAGGAGCTGGGGATGGGATTGGGATTGGGATTGGGATGGGAGGGAAAGAGGAGCTGGAGATCCCAGGGAAGGGGCTGTCAAGGAGCAGGATGCCCATCCAACATCTTATCCAAGATTCTGGGACAACATTCCCAAAAAAAACTTGGAGTGTTTTAATTCATAAAAAACTTCATGAACTGAAGATGCCCCAGAAAATCCCAGGAAAACTTTGGGATCCATTATCCATGATTTTTTACTAAACCTTTAGGTCCTCATTGGATTCCACCCACACACAATTCCAAACCAATGGATCCAAATTCCACCTTCCCTTGACTGGTTCTCTTGGAACAGCCACGTTCCTGGGATTGTGGGGAAATTTTGGGGAATTTTTCTCATCCCAAAATGCTGGGAGAGGGGCTGGGATTGGGATGGGAGGGAAAGAGGAGCTGGAGATCCCAGGGAAGGATCTGGCAGTGGGTGGGATGCCCATCCAACATCTTATCCAAGATTCTGGGACAGCATTCCCAAAAAAAACCACCTTGGAGTGTTAATTGATAAAAGCTTCATGAACTGAAGATGCCCCGGAAAATCCCAGGAGAACTTTGGGATCCATTATCCATGATTTTTAAAAAACCTTTAGTTCCTCATTGGATTCCACCCACACCAAATCCAAACCAAATCCAAACCAATGGATCCAAATTCCACCTTCCCTTGACCTGTCCTCTTGGAAAAGCCACGTTCCCGGGGTTTTTCCCAAATTTTGGGATGGGAAGAGCCGAATTTCCAAAAGCTCCGAGGTGGAGCGGATGATTCCCACCTTGAGCATGGATCATTTTGGGTGGCGGCATTCCATGAAAATCCCACTCCTCAGATCAGCTGAAATTCACTTCCCAAATCCCAAATTTTCATCCCTGAACATTCCAGAAACCAGAATGAAGATTATCCCAGTGGGATTTGCCAACGCCGACTCGAACGCTTCCTAAAAATCCGAAATAAATTAATTTTGTTTTGCTTTTCCAGTCGGAATCTTCCGAGGAAAAGACGATTCATGGGAATAAGCTCTTTGGAAATGGGGAATATTGAGAGGAACGCTTTGAGTTCTGAGCCAAAAAAAACCCGGGAATAAGCAACAACCTGCACCAATCCCAGAAAAACCTGGAATGACCAGGATTGAGGGAAGAAATTTTCTCCCTGCATTGAAAATTCCAGCAGAAAAGGAATTCTGCCAATCCCAGGCGTCTCCATTCCACATTTTGTGTAAACACCACCAAAACTCCTGGCCAGAAAATTCCGTAAAAATACCGGAAAGGATGTTGGTTTTTCCTTATTTTCACGGAATTCCTGGTGGTTTTGCCGCTGCCTTGTGAGAGGGATTCAGGAATCATCCTGGCTCAGCTAAACTGATTTTTTTGGTGTTTTTTTTAAAATTCCCTATTTTTGTCGTCTTGGATCACCAGGGAATGGCTTCCCACTTCCAGAGGGCAGGGAAAGATGGGAATATCGGGAAGGAATTCCTGGCTGGGAGGGTGGCGAGGCCCTGGAATGGAATTCCCAGAGAAGCTGTGGCTGCTCCATCCCTGGAATTGTCCAAAGTTGGAGAAACCCGGGATAGTGGAATTTCTCCAAGGGACTGGATGGGATTTTTCCCTTCCCAAACCATTTCCATGATTGATATCCCTGATTTTTCCCCTAAGGATGTGGGATTTTTTTTTTTTAAGGGAAAAAATGGCATTTTTGGCATTTTGGGGCAGTGGCAGCTGGGGGGAGGCAGAGAGGGAAAAGGAGCAGGGAAAAAATTCCGGCGGCAGCTGCGGAATCCCGACCCTCCTCACCCACGTGCCCAATCCTGCTTTTTAACTCCTTAGGGAAAACCTCATTTCCATGAAAAAAAAGATTCCATTTGTCCCTATCCCGAGGGGGAAAAAGATTAAATTTAAAGATTTAAGCTTAAAAAAGCCCAAGCGTGGCTGAAGATTGGAAAAGCGGGAACTCCAAAGTCACAGAGGTTGGAAAACAGCAGGGAAAGGACGGAAATTCCAACAAAACAGTAAAAATTCCCTTTTTTTTTTTTTTTTTGGGAATTCAAGACGTATCAGAGCGTGAGAGGATTTTTATGGATTTAACGTGGGGAAAATAGAAAATCTAAACCACACACCCTAAAATTAAATTCCAGACTGGAATAACTTTAAATCCAGTTCCACTGGGAGGAAAAAATATTTTTGGAATATTTTATATTTATGTTATGGAATATATGGAATATTCCATAACAGCAAAAAAAAAAAAAAAAAAGGAATAATCCACAACAACCCTAAAGGGAAAAAAGCAGCACCGAGGAAAAAAACAAAAAAAAACTTGGAGAAAGTTTTGTTTTCCTTGCTGAGGAAAAACGAGGCCCGGGAGCGCATCCCGTGCTTTCTGAACTCCGAAAAATTCATGGAATGAGGTCGGGAAAAGAGCAGGGAGCTGCAAAACAGCAAATCTGAGCCCGGGGATGAAAAATAAGAGAAAAAAAAAAATTCTTCCTCCTCCTTCCTCCTTCTCCTCCTCCTCCTCCTCCTCCTCCTCCTCCTCCTCCTCCGGGGGGGTGGAATTCCATGGAAATCCCGAGCCGGGGCTTTGGGATGGATTTTCCTCGGGAATCGGCAGCTGGCCGGGAGCAGGCGATTCCGAGAGCCCACCTGTCGCCATTTGATCGGGATGAGGGAGAATTCCAGGAGGAGGAGGAGGAGGATTTGGGATGAAAACAAGGGATCCTTGTTTTCCACAGGGCGTCAACTCCTCCAACTCCCTGTGGAATTTGATTCCCTAAAAAATAAAAAAAAAAAAAAAAAAAAAATCCCATCCCTGGGATGATGGGAGCAATTGGAAGGTGAAAAATGGGAACGACATTCCCGAGGTCACCTCCTGGATATCCGATGGCTTTCTGGGAGAGGGAGGAAAACATGGAAGCAGCAGCTCCTCCCCCTCGCTCTCTTCCCGCCGGGATATTTTTAGGATTGGGGAGATAAGGCCGGAAAACATTCCGAGCTCCAAGACAGCAAATCCCATTTGGGAAAAGAAATTCCCCCCTTCCTCCTCCTCCCTCCCTCCGCAAAATCTTCCGGAGGGGGAAAACCACGGGATGCTCCCAAATCCAGGGAAAAAAAAAAAAAAAAATTGGGATTGTTCCTCGGGACACGGACGGGGATGGAAAGCAGAGGGAAAAGGGAGGGGAGGGTTGTTTATCCGCAGGATAACCCACGGCTCCGCAGCCATCCGAGGGCTCGGAGCAGTTGGTTACGGAATCTGCCGCCCCAGCTGCCGGGAGGAGGGGAAGGGAGCTGGGAAAAAACAGGGATTTGCCCGGTTTTTCCCTCTTTTCCCAAACTTTCGCCCCATCCTGAGGAAATAGGGATGGGCAGCTTCCTGCTGGTGGGGTGGGAAGAGGGAAAAAACGGGAATTTTGGGCCTTTGGTGAGATTCCTGTTGGAATTCTGCACCCAGAAAATCTGGAGCAAATCCAGAGGAGGTCATGGAGATGCTCCAAGGGGATGGAGAGAGGTTGGGAATGTCCAGCCTGGAGAAGGGAAGAATCCAGGGAAAACTCAGAGCCCCTTCCAGTGGCTGAAGGAGCTCCAGGAGAGCTGGAATTTGGACATGGAATGGAGGGACAGGACACAGGGAATGCTTTAAACTGGCAGAGGGAATTTTGGGATATTGGGAAGGAGGGGCTGGGATGGAATTCCCAGAGAATCTGTGGCTGCCCCATCCCTGGAATTGTCCAAGGCCAGGAATTGGAACATCCTGGAAGTCCTGGAAGCGTTTTCCATCCTGTCCATGGAATTCCGTGATCCTGAAGGTCCCTTCCCACCCGAACCATTCCAGGATTTTGTGCTGCTGATAAACCACGCTTGGAGCATCCGGAGTTGGGATCCAGAGCTGTTCATGGATCCATCCTCACATTCCAGCGGATCCCAGCGGATCCCAATGGATTCCCGGAGAAAAACCCCTCTAAAAACCCAACAGCGATCCCACAGGGAATAACGACTTCATTCCAAAGTTTCCAAGGGAATCCAAACGCAACAAATCCAGGACTAATCCAAATCCAGCTCATAAACTCCCAGGAAAATTCCAAACAGGCCTAAATACCCTTGAAACTTAAAAAAACCCAAAAAACAAAAAAAACCCAAAACCAAACAAAACAAACCCAGAATGTCAGAAATAAATTGGTTTTTTTCCCCATGGATTAAAACACGGATATTTCACTTCAGGAACCAAATCAGGGAATTCAACAATGAAAATTCCACCCAAATACCAAAAATAAATCTGTTTTTTTTCCCCCATGGATTAAAACATGGATATTTCACATCGGGAACCAAATCAGGGAATTCAGCAATGAAAATTCCACCCAAATTCCAAAAATAAATGTGGTTTTTTTCCCATGGATTAAAACACGGATATTTCACTTCGGGAACCAAATCAGGGAATTCAACAACAAAAATTCCACCCAAATTCCAAAAATAAATGTGTTTTTTTTTTCCCATGGATTAAAACACGGATATTCCACGTCGGGAACCAAATCAGGGAATTCAACAACGAAAATTCCACCCAAATTCCAAAAATAAATGTGGTTTTTTTCCCCATGGATTAAAACATGGATATTCCATGTCGGGAACCAAATCAGGGAATTCAACAACGAAAATTCCACCCAAATTCCAAAAATAAATGTGGGGTTTTTTCCCCATGGATTAAAACACGGATATTTCACTTTGGGAACCAAATCAGGGAATTCAACAATGAAAATTCCACCCAAATTCCAAAAATAAATGTGTTTTTTTTCCCCATGGATTAAAACACGGATATTTCACTTCGGGAACCAAATCAGGGAATTCAACAACGAAAATTCCACCCAAATTCCAAAAATAAATGTGTTTTTTTTTTTCCCATGGATTAAAACATGGATATTCCATGTCGGGAACCAAATCAGGGAATTCAACAGCAAAATTCCATCCAAATGCCAAAAATAAATGTGTTTTTTTTTTTCCCATGGATTAAAACACGGATATTTCACTTTGGGAACCAAATCAGGGAATTCAACAACGAAAATTCCACCCAAATTCCAAAAATAAATGTGGTTTTTTTCCCATGGATTAAAACACGGATATTTCACTTCGGGAACCAAATCAGGGAATTCAACAACAAAAATTCCACCCAAATATCAAAAATAAATGTGTTTTTTTTCCCATGGATTAAAACATGGATATTCCATGTCGGGAACCAAATCAGGGCATTCAGCATCCAACATTGCACCCAAATACCAAAAATAAATGTGGTTTTTTCCCCATGGATTAAATCATGGATATTTCACTTCGGGAACCAAATCAGGGAATTCAACAACGAAAATTCCACCCAAATTCCAAAAATAAATGTGTTTTTTTTCCCATGGATTAAAACACGGATATTTCACTACGGGAACCAAATCAGGGAATTCAACAGCAAAAATTCCACCCAAATTCCAGAAATAAATGTGGTTTTTTTCCTATGGAATAAAACACGGATATTTCATGTCGGGAACCAAATCAGGGAATTCAGCAATGAAAATTCCACCCAAATTCCAAAAATAAATGTGTTTTTTTTCCCCATGGATTAAAACACGGATATTTCACTTCGGGAACCAAATCAGGGAATTCAACAACGAAAATTCCACCCAAAAATTTTCCTTTGGCACCGAAAATCCCGCCAAGGAACCCGAACGCTTCCTTGGAAGGAGCTTTTCCGAAGGAATTCCCAAATCCTCATCCCGAGCCCAGCCCTTGGCAGGTGCCGGAGCATCTGCCGCTTCCAGAGGCTCCTCCGGCAGCAGGAGCGGAATTCCAGAGGCTCACACCCCTTGGATGCTCCCCAAAACTTGGCCCGGACGGGGAAGGCTCGTTTTCCACTAAAAAACCTGGGATATTTGGAAAATTTTGAATCCGGGAGCTTCCCCTACGGGCGGGAGGAAAGGAAAACGTAGCGTCGCAACTGAGAAATGAATTTAGGAATTTTTTGGGAATCTTTCCCAAAAAAATCCAGAGGAGGTCATGGAGATGCTCCAAGGGGATGGAGAGAGGTTGGGAATGTCCAGCCTGGAGAAGGGAAGGATCCAGGGAAAACTCAGAGCCCCTTCCAGTGCCTGAAGGAGCTCCAGGAGAGCTGGAATTTGGACATGGAATGGAGGGACAGGACACAGGGAATGCTTTAAATGATTTTTTGGGAATCTTTCCCAAAAAAAAACCCCAAAATCAGGAGAGCCAGGACACCCCCTCCTCCCTTTTCCAAGGTTTTTCCTCATTCCAGGTGGGAGAATGGGAATCTGCACTTCCCCAGCGCCGTTTTTCCCTGTTTTTCCAACCGCGTTTCCCCAATATTTTAGGATGGATTTGGAAGCGACCTGGGATTGGTTCTTTTCCCAGGAACATGGGAAACTTGGAATTCTCCCATCCAGCGCCCAAATTCCACCATCTCCATGGATGGACGTCTCCCAACCATTCCCGCTGGGCGAAAAACATGGAAAACGCACCACGGGAGACCCCTCCGTGCTGCAGCCATGGAATTCCTTCCATGGAAAATCCCGGTTTTCCCTTCCCCACCATCCCTTTTAGGCGGAGAGGGCTCCTGGATCCATTCCCAGCCTCTTCCCTTCGTTAATTTGGTGCCCTCTCGGAATCCGTGGTGGATCCACATGGATCCCCATTCCCGATTATCCCAGAAATTATCCGGGAATGATCCGGCGGCACCATCTGGGCGGGAGCTTTGGATCTGCACCAGAGCCATTCCCAGATCCCGGTCCTGGATTCTCCTCACGGAATCCGGGTGAGATCCCAGCGATCCGGCCTTTCCATAATCTGGTTTTTTTTTGGGATCTCTGCTACTCAAAGTTATCGGGATGTGGTTCTGTTATCCAGAAAAAAAAACTAGGAAAAAAATCCAGGGAAAAAAAAAAACCAGGAAAAAATCCATTCTGGGAAGGTTCCCAGATTGTCCAGCCCATGGAATCTGGACCCATCCCGTTCCTGCTCCCGTGCCGTGGTTTCATTCCCGTTTTTCCGAGGGTTTGGAGGATTTAGAGCCGTTCCTGCGCTGGCTCCAGCCTGGAAAAATTCGGATTTCTCCTCCCTTCTCTGGCGGTGCCGGGTCGGGAAAATCTGGGAGACTCGGGAATAACCAAGGAATGTGGGAGGCGGAACGAATCCATCACAGGGAGCCATGGAATGGTTTGGGTGGGAAGGGAAATCAAGGATCATGGAATTCCACCCCTTTTCCATGGGCAGGGACATCTCCCGCTATTCCAGGATGCTCCAAGCCCCGTCCAACCTGAAAATTCCAGGGATCCACGGGCAGCCACGGATTCTCTGGGAATTCCATCCCAGCTCTTCACCTCTCTCACAGCCAGGAATTCCTTCCCAATATCCCACCCATCCCTGCCCTGCTCCAGCCTGGAAAAATTCGGATTTCTCCTCCCTTCTCTGGTGCTGCCGGGTTGGGAAAATCTGGGAGACTCGGGAATAACCAAGGAATGTGGGATGTGGAACGAATCCATCACAAGGAGCCATGGAATGGTTTGGGTGGGAAGGGAAATCAAGGATCATGGAATTCCACCCCTTTTCCAAGGGCAGGGACATCTCCCGCTATTCCAGGATGCTCCAAGCCCCATCCAACCTGAAAATTCCAGGGATCCAGGGGCAGCCACGGATTCTCTGGGAATTCCATCCCAGCTCCTCACCTCTCTCACAGCCAGGAATTCCTTCCCAATATTCCATCCATCCCTGCCCTCTGGCAGTGGGAAGCCATTCCCGGTGTCCTGTCCCTCCATCCCTTTTCCCAAATTCCCTCTCCAGCTCTCCTGGAGCCCCTTCAGGCTCTGGAAGGAGCTCCAAGGTTTCCTTGGATCCTTCCCTTCTCCAGGCTGGACATTCCCAGCTCTCCCAGCCCTTGGAGCTTCTCCATGGCTTCCTCTGGAATTGCTCCAGCAGCTCCACATCCTCCTGCTGTTGGATGCTGGATGCAGAATTCCAGGTGGGATCTCACCTGAGCGGGGCAGAATTCCCACCTTTCCTGCTTCTCCACCATGGGATGGGCCGGGAATATTGGGAATTTTTGGGATGTGAGCCCACACAGATGGGACACATCCCATTTTTCACCCACCAACAGCCAAAATTCCTTCTCCTTGGAAGTGCCCTCCATCCCTTCATCCCGAAGGAGCAGCTCCTCCGGCTTTTCCACATTCCCCTCCATCCTTATTCCAGAGAGACTTTGGGATGCTGAAATCCCTTTTTTTTTCATTTTTTTTTTTTCCCAAGAGGAATTCTCCAGCCTTGCAACAAGAACGACAAAACCATTCCTGAATCCAAAGGATCCTCTGGAAAACCTCAGGAGGGGGAGAGCTCCACTCCCCTTAAACCTCCTCCTTAAAAATCCACCTCATCCCAAAATCCAAGGAATTCGCCGCAGCCACCGCTGGGTTTTCCGGGAGCCTCTCCCTCAATCCCAGCCGTTGGGAGATTTATGGGATTTACAATCCCATTTATAATCCCATTTACAATCCCATTTATAATCCCATTTATGGAATTTTTGCGTCCATCCCATTCCCACGGCATCGACGGCGCCCATCAAACAAACGGGAAAAAATTAAAAAAATTAATTAATTAAAAAAATTAATTAATTAAAAGAATTAAAGCTACGAAATTCCGAGGATCCCAACCCTCTGGAAGACTCAGATCGGGGGGAAAAGCGCAGAAATCCGCCATTAAATCCCATTTTTTTCCAGGTTGATCAACAGCTCCGTGCTGATTCCCAAATTATATCCACGGCTCTGGGGCTTTTGTTCCCGTTCCTCCTCCTCCTCCTCCTCCCACAAAATTCCGTGAGGGAATAAAAGAGCCACGGTCGTTAATTTGGGATTTAACACAAAAGATAAAAGGGGGGGAAAAAAATAAAATCCCAGAGGCCTCCAAACCTCCCGGATTTTCCATTCATCCCTCGGAGAAAAAAACATTCCCGCAGGAAAATCCGACGGTTCCGCCCCCAAAATCGGCTCCGGGCCCGTGGCAGCTCCTGGGGTGATTCCTTGCCCAAAAAAAGCTTTTTTTTGGTTTTTTTTTGGGTTTTTTTTTTGGGTAATATCCGTGTTTTTTTCCATAGCGGGATCGGCATCGGAATTGCGTCGGCGATAAATGGGAAAAAAAAATCTCCAAGCGCTCTCAAGCCGCGATTATGGATGAAAGGAAAAGGGTTCTGGGATTTAAAAATGGAGGTTTGGACCCGAAAACCTGAGGGTTGGATCCCAAACTTGAGGTTTTGATCCTAAAATTGGAGGGTTTCATCCTAAACCTGAGGGTTTGGATCCTAAAATCTGAGGTTTAGACCTTAAAATTAAGGTTTGGATCCCAAACTGAAGGTTTTGATCCTAAGCCAGAGATTTGGATACTGAACCTGGAGGTTTTGATCCCAAACTTGAGGTTTTGATCCTAAAATCTGGGGTTTGGATCCTAAACCTGAGGTTTGGATCCTAAAATCCGAGGTTTTGATCCTAATCCTGAGGTTTGGATCCCAAACTTGAGGTTTTGATCCTAAAATTGGAGAGTTTCATCCCAAACCTGAGGTTTGGATCCTAATCCTGAGGTTTCGCTCACAAATCTGAGGTTTGGATCTTAAAATTGAGGTTTGGATCCCAAACTGAAGGTTTTGATCCCAAAATTGAGGTTTTGATCCTAAAATCTGGGGTTTTGATCCCAAATCTGAGGTTTGGATCCCAAACTGAAGGTTTTGATCCTAAACCAGAGATTTGGATCCCAAACTTGAGGTTTTGATCCTAAAATCAGAGGTTTTCAACCTAAACCTGAGGTTTGGATCCTGAAATCTGAGGTTTGGATCCCAATCCTGAGATTTTGACTCCAAATCCAAGGTTTTCATCCTAAGCCTGAGGTTTGGATCCCAAACTTGAGGTTTTGATCCTAAAATTGGAGAGTTTCATCCCAAACCTGAGGTTTGGATCCCAATCCTGAGGTTTCGCTCACAAATCTGAGGTTTGGATCTTAAAATTGAGGTTTTGATCCTAAAATCAGAGGTTTTCATCCTAAACCTGAGGTTTGGATCCTAAAATCCGAGGTTTTGATCCCAAACCTGCAGTCTGGATCACAAAACCTGGTGGTTTGATCCTAAAATCTGAAGTTTTGATCCCAAATCTGAGGTTTGGATCTTAAAATTGAGGTTTGGATCCCAAACTGAAGGTTTTGATCCCAAAATTGAGGTTTGGATCCTAAAATCTGAGGTTTGGATCCTAATCCTGAGGTTTTGATCCCAAATCCGAGGTTTTCATCCTAAGCCTGAGGTTTGGATCCCAAACTTGAGGTTTTGATCCTAAAATTGGAGAGTTTGATCCCAAACCTGAGGTTTGGATCCCAATCCTGAGGTTTCGCTCACAAATCTGAGGTTTGGATCTTAAAATTGAGGTTTTGATCCCAAACTGAAGGTTTTGATCCCAAAATTGAGGTTTTGATCCTAAAATCTGGGGTTTGGATCCTAAGTCTGAGGTTTTGATCCCAAACTGAAAGTTTTGATCCTAAACCAGAGATTTGGATCCCAAACTTGAGGTTTTGATCCCAAACTTGAGGTTTTGATCCTAAAATTGGAGAGTTTCATCCCAAACCTGAGGTTTGGATCCCAATCCTGAGGTTTCGCTCACAAATCTGAGGTTTGGATCTTAAAACTGAGGTTTGGATCCCAAACTGAAGGTTTTGATCCTAAACCAGAGATTTGGATCCCAAACTTGAGGTTTTGATCCTAAAATTGGAGAGTTTCACCCTAAACCTGAGGTTTGGATCCTAAAATCTGAAGTTTTTGAACCCAAATCTGAGGTTTGGATCTTAAAATTGAGGTTTGGATCCCAAACTTGAGGTTTTGATCCTAAAATCAGAGATTTTCATTCTAAACCTGAGGTTTGGATCCTAAAATCCGAGGTTTTGATCCCAAACCTGCAGTCTGGATCCCAAAACCTGGTGGTTTGATCCTAAAATCTGAAGTTTTGATCCCAAATCTGAGGTTTGGATCTTAAAATTGAGGTTTGGATCCTAAACTGAAGGGTTTGATCCCAAAATTGAGGTTTTGATCCCAAAATCAGAGGTTTTCATTCTAAACCTGAGGGCTTGGATCCTAAAATCCGAGGTTTGGATCCCAAACCTGCAGTCTGGATCACAAAACCTGGTGGTTTGATCCTAAAATCTGAAGTTTTGATCCCAAATCTGAGGTTTGGATCTTAAAATTGAGGTTTGGATCCCAAACTGAAGGTTTTGATCCTAAACCAGAGATTTGGATACTGAACCTGAAGGTTTTGATCCCAAAATTGAGGTTTTGATCCTAAAATTGGAGGTTTTCAACCTAAACCTGAGGTTTGGATCCTAAAATCTGAGGTTTGGATCCTAATCCTGAGATTTTGATCCCAAATCCGAGGTTTTCATCCTAAGCCTGAGGTTTGGATCCCAAACTTGAGGTTTTGATCCTAAAATTGGAGAGTTTGATCCCAAACCTGAGGTTTGGATCCTAATCCTGAGGTTTCGCTCACAAATCTGAGGTTGGGATCCCAAACTTGAGGTTTTGATCCTAAACTGAAGAGTTTGATCCCAAACCTGAGGTTTGGATCCTAAAATCTGAGGTTTAGACCTTAAAATTAAGGTTTGGATCCCAAACTGAAAGTTTTGATCCTAAACCAGAGATTTGGATCCCAAACTTGAGGTTTTGATCCTAAAATCTGGGGTTTTGATCCCAAACCTGCAGTCTGGATCACAAAACCTGGTGGTTTGATCCTAAAATCTGCAGTTTTGATCCTAAATCTGAGGTTTGGATCTTAAAATTGAGGTTTGGATCCCAAAATTGAGGTTTGGATCCAAAACTTGAGGTTTTGATCCCAAACTTGAGGTTTTGATCCTAAAATCTGGGGTTTTGATCCCAAATCTGAGGTTTTGATCCCAAACTGAAAGTTTTGATCCTAAACCAGAGATTTGGATCCCAAACTTGAGGTTTTGATCCTAAAATTGGAGAGTTTGATCCCAAACCTGAGGTTTGGCTCCTAATCCTGAGGTTTCGCTCACAAATCTGAGGTTTGGATCTTAAAATTGAGGTTTTGATCCTAAACTGAAGGTTTTGATCCTAAGCCAGAGATTTTGATCCCAAACTTGAGGTTTTGATCCGAAAATTGGAGAGTTTCATCCTAAATCTGAGGGTCTGGATCCTAAAATCCGAGGTTTGGACCCCAAACCTGCAGTCTGGATCACAAAACCTGGTGGTTTGATCCTAAAATCTGAAGTTTTGATCCCAAATCTGAGGTTTGGATCTTAAAATTGAGGTTTGGATCCCAAACTGAAGGTTTTGATCCTAAAACAGAGATTTGGATGCTGAACCTGAAGGTTTTGATCCCAAAATTGAGGTTTTGATCCTAAAATCAGAGGTTTGGATCCTAAGTCTGAGGTTTTGATCCCAAACTGAAAGTTTTGATCCTAAACCAGAGATTTGGATCCCAAACTTGAGGTTTTGATCCTAAAATCAGAGGTTTTCAACCTAAACCTGAGGGTTTGGATCCTAAAATCTGAGGTTTGGATCCTAATCCTGAGATTTTGATCCCAAATCCGAGGTTTTCATCCTAAGCCTGAGGTTTGGATCCCAAAATCTGAGGTTTTGATCCCAAACCTGCAGTCTGGATCACAAAACCTGGTGGTTTGATCCTAAAATCTGAAGTTTTGATCCCAAATCTGAGGTTTGGATCTTAAAATTGAGGTTTGGATCCCAAAATTGAGGTTTTGATCCTAAAATTTGTGGTTTTGATCCTAAGTCTGAGGTTTTGATCCTAAACTAAAGGTTTTGATCCTAAACCAGAGATTTGGCTCCCAAACTTGAGGTTTTGATCCCAAAATTGGAGAGTTTCATCCTAAAATCTGAGGTTTGGATCCCAATCCTGAGGTTTCGCTCACAAATCTGAGGTTTGGATCTTAAAATTGAGGTTTGGATCCCAAACTGAAGGGTTTGATCCCAAAATTGAGATTTTGATCCCAAAATCTGGGCTTTGGATCCTAAGTCTGATGTTTTGATCCAAACTGAAAGTTTTGATCCTAAACCAGAGATTTGGATCCCAAACTTGAGGTT
Organism: Zonotrichia leucophrys gambelii; assembly: GCF_028769735.1. Lineage (NCBI taxonomy): Eukaryota > Metazoa > Chordata > Aves > Passeriformes > Passerellidae > Zonotrichia > Zonotrichia leucophrys. The sequence continues at coordinate 152,556,504 of NC_088171.1, read as the reverse complement.
TTGATCCTAAAATTAGAAGTTTTCATTCTAAACCTGAGGTTTGGATCCTAAAATCTGAGGTTTGGATCCTAATCCTGAGGTTTTGATCCCAAATCCGAGGTTTTCATCCTAAGCCTGAGGTTTGGATCCCAAACTTGAGGTTTTGATCCTAAAATTAGAAGTTTTCATTCTAAACCTGAGGTTTTCATCCTAAACCTGAGGTTTGGATCCTTATCCTGAGGTTTCGCTCACAAATCTGAGGTTTGGATCTTAAAACTGAGGTTTGGATCCCAAACTGAAGGTTTTGATCCTAAACCAGAGATTTGGATCCCAAACTTGAGGTTTCGATCCTAAAATCAGAGGTTTTCATCCTAAACCTGAGGTTTGGATCCTAAAATCCGAGGTTTTGATCCCAAACCTGCAGTCTGGATCACAAAACCTGGTGGTTTGATCCTAAAATCTGAAGTTTTGATCCCAAATCTGAGGTTTGGATCTTAAAATTGAGGTTTGGATCCCAAACTTGAGGTTTTGATCCTAAAATCAGAGGTTTTCAACCTAAACCTGAGGTTTGGATCCCAATCCTGAGGTTTCGCTCACAAATCTGAGGTTTGGATCTTAAAATTGAGGTTTGGATCCTAAACTGAAGGGTTTGATCCCAAAATTGAGGTTTTGATCCTAAAATCAGAAGTTTTCATCCTAAACCTGAGGTTTGGATCCTAAAATCTGGGGTTTGGATCCTAAAATCCGAGGTTTTGATCCTAAACCTGCAGTCTGGATCACAAAACCTGGTGGTTTGATCCTAAAATCTGAAGTTTTGATCCCAAATCTGAGGTTTAGGCCTTAAAATTGAGGTTTGGATCCCAAACTGAAAGTTCTGATCCCAAAATTGAGGTTTTGATCCTAAAATCTGAGGTTTTCAACCTAAACCTGAGGTTTGGATCCTAAAATCTGAGGTTTGGATCCTAATCCTGAGATTTTGATTCCAAATCCGAGGTTTTCATCCTAAGCCTGAGGTTTGGATCCCAAACTTGAGGTTTTGATCCTAAAATTGGAGAGTTTCATCCTAAACCTGAGGTTTGGATCCCAATCCTGAGGTTTCGCTCACAAATCTGAGGTTTGGATCTTAAAATTGAGGTTTGGATCCTAAACTGAAGGTTTTGATCCCAAAATTGAGGTTTTGATCCTAAAATCTGGGGTTTGGATCCTAAGTCTGAGGTTTTGATCCCAAACTGAAAGTTTTGATCCTAAACCAGAGATTTGGATCCCAAACTTGAGGTTTTGATCCCAAACTTGAGGTTTTGATCCTAAAATTAGAAGTTTTCATTCTAAACCTGAGGTTTGGATCCTAAAATCTGAGGTTTGGATCCTAATCCTGCAGTCTGGATCACAAAACCTGGTGGTTTGATCCTAAAATCTGCAGTTTTGATCCCAAATCTGAGGTTTGGATCTTAAAATTGAGGTTTGGATCCCAAACCGGAGGTTTTGATCCTAAGCCAGAGATTTGGATCCCAAACTTGAGGTTTTGATCCCAAAATTGAGGTTTTGATCCTAAAATCTGAGGTTTTCAACCTAAACCTGAGGTTTGGATCCCAAACCTGAGGTTTTCATCCTAAACCTGAGGTTTGGATCCCAAACTTGAGGTTTTGATCCTAAAATTTGAGGGTTTCATCCCAAACCTGAGGTTTGGATCCCAATCCTGAGGTTTCGCTCACAAATCTGAGGTTTGGATCTTAAAATTGAGGTTTGGATCCCAAACTGAAAGTTTTGATCCCAAACCAGAGATTTGGATCCCAAACTTGAGGTTTTCATCCCAAAATTGAGGTTTTGATCACAAATCTGAGGTTTGGATCCTAAAATCTGAGGTTTGGATCCTAAAATCTGAGGTTTGGATCCTAAAATCTGAGGTTTGGATCCCAAACTGAAGGTTTTGATCCTAAAATCAGAGATTTGGATCCCAAACTTGAGGTTTTGATCCTAAAATCGGAGAGTTTCATCCTAAACCTGAGGTTTGGATCCTAAAATCCGAGGTTTTGATCCTAAACCTGCAGTCTGGATCACAAAACCTGGTGGTTTGATCCTAAATCTGCAGTTTTGATCCCAAATCTGAGCTTTGGATCTTAAAATTAAGGTTTGGATCCCAAATCCAAGGTTTTCATCCTAAGCCTGAGTTTGGATCCCAAACTTGAGGTTTTGATCCTAAAATTGGAGAGTTTGATCCCAAACCTGAGGTTTGGATCCTAATCCTGAGGTTTCGCTCACAAATCTGAGGTTTGGATCTTAAAATTGAGGTTTGGATCCCAAAATTGAGGTTTTGATCCTAAACCAGAGATTTGGATCCCAAACTTGAGGTTTTGATCCTAAAATTGGAGGGTTTTGTCCTAAACCTGAGGTTTGGATCCTAAAATCTGAGGTTTTGATCCCAAACCTGCAGTCTGGATCACAAAACCTGGTGGTTTGATCCTAAAACCTGCAGTTTTGATCCCAAATTTGAGGTTTGGATCTTAAAATTGAGGTTTTGATCCCAAACCTGAGGTTTTCATCCTAAGCCTGAGGGTTGGATCCCAAACTTGAGGTTTTGATCCTAAAATTGGAGAGTTTCATCCCAAACCTGAGGTTTGGATCCCAATCCTGAGGTTTCGCTCACAAATCTGAGGTTTGGATCTTAAAATTGAGGTTTGGATCCCAAACTGAAGGGTTTGATCCTAAACCAGAGATTTGGATCCCAAACTTGAGGTTTTGATCCCAAAATCAGAGATTTTCATCCTAACCCTGAGGTTTGGATCCTAAAATCCGAGGTTTTGATCCCAAACCTGCAGTCTGGATCACAAAACCTGGTGGTTTGATCCTAAAATCTGAAGTTTTGATCCCAAATCTGAGGTTTGGATCTTAAAATTAAGGTTTGGATCCCAAACTGAAGGTTTTGATCCTAAACCAGAGATTTGGATCCAAAACTTGAGGTTTTGATCCCAAAATTGAGGTTTGGATCCTAAAATCTGAGGTTTGGATCCTAATCCTGAGGTTTTGATCCCAAATCCGAGGTTTTCATCCTAAGCCTGAGGTTTGGATCCTAATCCTGAGGTTTCGCTCACAAATCTGAGGTTTAGGCCTTAAAATTAAGGTTTGGATCCCAAACTTGAGGTTTTGATCCTAAACCAGAGATTTGGATCCCAAACTTGAGGTTTTGATCCTAAAATCAGAAGTTTTCATCCTAAACCTGAGGTTTGGATCCTAAAATCTGAGGTTTGGATCCTAATCCTGAGGTTTTGATCCCAAATCCGAGGTTTTCATCCTAAGCCTGAGGTTTGGATCCCAAACTGAAGGGTTTGATCCTAAACCAGAGATTTGGATGCTAAACCTGAAGGTTTTGATCCCAAAATCAGAAATTTTTATCCTAATCCTGAGGTTTTGATCCCAAACCCAAGATTTTGATCCTAAACTGTGGTTTGGATGCCAAACCTGAGGTTTTGATCCTAAATCTTAAATTTGCTCCTGAAATTTGAGATTTTGATCCTAATCCTGAGGTTCTGATCCCAAACCCGAGGTTTTGACCCTAAACCTGAGGTTCGGATCCTAATCCTGAGGTTTTGATCCTAAAATCAGAGGTTTTGCTCCTAAATCTTTAGTTTGGATCCCAAACCTGAGGTTTTGATACCAAACCTGAAATTGGATCCCAAACCTGAGGTTTTGATCCTAAATCTTAAATTTGTTCCTGAAATTTGAGATTTTGATCCTAATCCTGAGGTTTTGATCCCAAACCCGAGGTTTTGACCCTAAACCCGAGGTTTTGACCCTAAACCTGAGGTTTTGACCCTAAACCTGAGGTTTTGCTCCTAAATCTTAAGTTTTGATCCCAAACCTGAGGTTTTGATACCAAACCTGAGGTTTTGATCCCAAACCTGAGGTTTTCCTCCTGAAATTTTAGGATTTGCTCCGGAAATTTGCGGTTTTGAGCGTAAGTCTGAGGTTTTGATCCTAAACCTGCCGTTTGGATGCCAAACCTGAGGTTTTGATCCTAAAATCAGAGGTTTTGATCCTAAATCTTAAGTTTTGATCCCAAACCTGAGGTTTTGATCCCAAACTTGAAATTGGATGCTAAACCTGAGGTTTTGATCCTAAAATCCGAGGTTTTGATCCTAAATCTTAAATTTGCTCCTGGAATTTGAGATTTTGATCCTAAACCTGCAGTTTGGATCCTAATCCTGAGGTTTTGATCCTAAATCTTAAGTTTGGATCCCAAACCTGAGGTTTTGATCCCAAACTTGAAATTGGATGCTAAACCTGAGGTTTTGATCCTAAATCTTAAGTTTGCTCCTGAAATTTGAGGTTTTGATCCCAAACCTGAGGTTTTGATCCTAAAATCAGAGATTTTGCTCCTAAATCTTTAGTTTGGATCCCAAACCTGAGGTTTTGATACCAAACCTGAGGTTTTGATCCCAAACCTGAGGTTTTCCTCCTGAAATTTTAGGATTTGCTCCGGAAATTTGCGGTTTTGAGCGTAAGTCTGAGATTTTGATCTAAACTTGCTGTTTGGATCCTAATCCTGAGGTTTTGATCCTAAAATCCGAGGTTTTGATCCTAAATCTTAAGTTTGGATCCCAAACCTGAGGTTTTGATCCCAAACTTGAAATTGGATGCCAAACCTGAGGTTTTGATCCTAAATCTCAAGTTTGCTCCTGAAATTTGAGGTTTTGACCCTAAATCTTAAATTTGTTCCTGAAATTTGAGATTTTGATCCTAATCCTGAGGTTCGGATCCCAAACCTGAGGTTTTGATCCTAAACCTGAGGTTTGGATCCTAAAATCAGAGGTTTTGATCCTAAATCTTAAATTTGCTCCTGGAATTTGAGATTTTGATCCTAAACCTGAGGTTCTGATCCTAAACTTGCAGTTTGCATCCTAATCCTGAGGTTCTGATCCCAAACCCGAGGTTTTGACCCTAAACCTGAGGTTCGGATCCTAATCCTGAGGTTTTGATCCTAAAATCAGAGGTTTTGCTCCTAAATCTTTAGTTTGGATCCCAAACCTGAGGTTTTGATCCCAAACCTGAGGTTTTCCTCCTGAAATTTTAGGATTTGCTCCGGAAATTTGTGGTTTTGAGTGTAAGTCTGAGGTTTTGATCCTAAACCTGCCGTTTGGATCCAAATCCTGAGGTTTTGATCCTAAAATCCGAGGTTTTGATCCTAAATCTTAAATTTGGATCCCAAACCTGAGGTTTTGATCCCAAACTTGAAATTGGATGCCAAACCTGAGGTTTTGATCCTAAATCTTAAATTTGTTCCTGAAATTTGAGATTTTGATCCTAAACTCTTCCCGACATTCCCAAAAAATGGGAGAAACGATCCCAAGGGGTTTTTTTTTTTTTAGCTCGGGATAAGGAGCTGGACAATCTGTGGAAGAATTCCTGGTTTTTTTGTTTGGTTTTCCAGGGATAATCTGGATCCATGTGGAGAACATTCCGGAGTTTTTATCGGGATCTCGGAGCACATGGAATGGAATGGAAGGGTTGGAGCTCCCCTTTCCCTCCACCCATTCCGGCTTTTCCCGAGTCATTCCCAAGCTCCTCCTGCACCTCCCTTCCCGGTTTTTCCTCAGGTTGCATCCCAAGGGATGCACATCCGAGACGGATCCGACACCAATCCCACTTTGCTGCTGGAATGATGGGAAGACAAGCTGGAAAATCGTTGGAATTTCCATGGACCCGCTAAATTCCAGTATTTTATCAGGAGAATCCCAAATCCCAACAGCAAGGGCTGTGACGTGGGCGAGCGTGGAATTCCCACCTGGAATTCCCACCTGGAATATCCCACCTGGAATTCCCACCTGGAATATCCCACCTGGAATTCCCACCTGGAATTCCCACCTGGAATATCCCACCTGGAATCCCCACCTGGAATCCCCACTTGGAATCCTCACCTGGAATTCCCACTTGGAATTCCCACTTGGAATTCCCACCTGGAATTCCCACCTGGAATTCCCACCTGGAATTCCCACCTGGAATTCCCACCTGGAATATCCCACCTGGAATTCCCACCTGGAATATCCCACCTGGAATTCCCACCTGGAATTCCCACCTGGAATATCCCACATGGAATTCCCACCTGGAATCCCCACCTGGAATTCCCACCTGGAATTCCCACCTGGAATATCCCACCTGGAATTCCCACCTGGAATTCCCACCTGGAATTCCCACCTGGAATTCCCACCTGGAATCTGAAGCCAAAATGACTTTTAAAAGTCCCTAAAGAGATCCTGCATTATCCCAAATCCATTTTTTTTTTGGATACAAGGCAAGGAATAAAGGATTTTAAGCAAGGAAAATTCCTGGACAAATAAGGAAATAGGGAAAAAGCGGGAATTTGGAATGAAGACAAGGAATCGCGTGGTGGAGAAGGAAACCGGGATGGCAGCTCCATTCCCTAAGGATTTTCCCGGCAAAAATCCTGAACTTTGACATTCCAAATCCCAGATTTCCCCCTCCGCTGGAAATAATTCCCTGTGGCATTTTCCCTGCGGGATTTTTCCAGCCCTTGGCAAAGAATTCCTGGGAAGGAATCCCTTCCTTGTTTCCTCACATTTCATGGATACTTCCCCGATTTTTTTTTTTTTTTCCAGCCAGAATCATCATTTTTGGGATATTTATGAAAATCTGCAGCCAGGGGATGAAATTCAGGGAATCATGGAATGGTTTGGGTTGGGAGAGACTTTGGAAAATGATCCAATCCCGCCCTTTTCCATGGGAAAGGACACCTCCCATTATCCCAGGTTTCTCCAGGCCTGGCCTTGCACAATTCCAGGGATGGCTCAGCCACGGAATTCCCTGGGAATTCCATCCCAGCCCCTCAACGCCCTCCCAGGGAAAAATTCCTTCCCAATATCCCAAATTTCCCTGTGTCCCGTCCCTCCATCCCTTCACCAAAATCCCTTTCCAGCTCTCCTGGAATAATTCCCGGAATTCATTAATAATTCTCCGGTTCTCCCAAGGAAACAATTCCCTTTGGATCACGGGAACTCTCATCCCTGCTAAACTTCCAGCTCTTTATTCCCTGATTTTCCACATCCTCCTCAGGAAACCGCACGCAAATCCCTCCTTCCCTTTTCCCTCTGCTTCAGCATTCCAGGAAAAAGCCGGGAATTCCGCCGTGTCAAGCCCGGGCATGGAATGAAATCCTCCCAAATTAATTCCCAGAGCCCAGGGAACGACATTCCGGGCACCTGCGCAATTCCAGGGCGGGTCCGGAATTAATTAATTACCATAAATCCTGGATATTTAATTAGCTGAGTCAGGCAGGGAAATACTTGGAAAGCAGAGAGGGGGTGGGGAGATCCCGATCCCAATCCCGTTTTTTTTTCCCAATCCCGTTTCTCCCGTGGATGAAATGGGGATGGAAAACGTTTCGGAGCCGGGGAAAAAGGGGGAAATTCTGCCCCTCTGCTGGAATTCCCGCCTGGAATTCCGAGGTGTAAAAGGAGAGGGATGTGGAGATGTTGGAGAAGATCCAGAGGAAGGCATGGAATTGCTCCAAGGGTTGGAGAAAAGCTGGGAATGTCCAGCCTGGAGAAGGGAAGGATCCAGGGAAACCTCAGAGCCCCTTCCAGGAGAGCTGGAGAGGGAATCTGGACATGGAATGGAGGGACAGGACACCGGGAAAGACGGGATTTGGGGAAGGAATTTTTCCCTGGGAGCGTCGCGAGGGGCTGGGATGGAATTCCCAGAGAATTCCGTGGCCGCCCTATCCCTGGAATTGTCCAAGGCCAGCTTGGAGCAACCTGGGATCGGGATTTTCCCCTCCCAACCCAAACCAGGGGTTTGAAGTTATTCCGTGAAATTTCCGTGAGATTTCCACGATTTGATGAAGTTTTATTTCAAGCATGGAATTTTTGATCCCGTTGAAATTCCCACCCGGATCTGGATCAACCCCCAAACCTGAGGTTTTCCCTGCTGAAATCCTGGGATCCGGGGTTTGGATCCCAAATCCTGAGGTTTTGATCCTAAACCTGGAGTTTTTACCCCAAACCTGGAGTTTTTACCCCAAACCTGGAGTTTTTACCCCAAAACCGAGGTTTCAATCCTGAACCTGAGGTTTTTCCTCCTGAAATCCAGGGATCTGGGGTTTGGATCCCAAACCTGAAGTTTTGATCCCAAACCTGAGGTTTTGATCCTAAACCTGGAGTTTTTACCCCAAACCTGAGGTTTCAATCCTGAACCTGAGGTTTTTCCTCCTGAAATCCTGGGATCCAGGGTTTGATCCCAAATCCTGAGATTTTGATCCTAAACCTGAAGTTTTGATCCTAAACCTGGAGTTTTTACCCCAAACCTGGAGTTTTTACCCCAAATCTGAGGTTTCAATCCCGAACCTGAATTTTTTCCTCCTGAAATCCTGGGATCCAGGGTTTGATCCCAAACCTGAGATTTGGATCCCAAACCTGAGGTTTTGATCCTAAACCTGGAGTTTTTACCCCAAACCTGAAATTTTTACCCCAAAACTGAGGTTTCAATTCCGAACCTGAGGTTTTCCCTGCTGAAATCCTGGGATCCGGGGTTTGATCCCAAACCTGAGGTTTTGATCCTAAACCTGGAGTTTTTACCCCAAACCTGGAGTTTTTACCCCAAAACTGAGGTTTCAATCCTGAACCTGAGGTTTTTCCTCCTGAAATCCTGGGATCCAGGGTTTGGATCCCAAATCCTGAAGTTTTGATCCTAAACCTGGAGTTTTTACCCCAAACCTGGAGTTTTTACCCCAAAACCGAGGTTTCAATTCCGAACCTGAGGTTTTCCCCGCTGAAATCCTGGGATCCGGGGTTTGGATCCCAAATCCTGAAGTTTTGATCCTAAACCTGAGGTTTTGATCCTAAACCTGGAGTTTTTACCCCAAACCTGGAGTTTTTACCCCAAACTCAAAGTTTCAATCCTGAACCTGAGGTTTTCCCCGCTGAAATTCTGGGATCCAGGGTTTGATCCCAAACCTGAGATTTTGATCCTAAACCTGAGGTTTTGATCCTAAACCTGGAGTTTTTACCCCAAACCTGAAATTTTTACCCCAAACTCAAGGTTTCAATCCTGAACCTGAGGTTTTCCCTCCTGAAATCCTGGGATCCAGGGTTTGATCCCAAATTCTGGGGTTTGGATCCTAAACCTGAGGTTTTGATCCTAAACCTGGAGTTTTTACCCCAAACCTGAGGTTTCAATCCTGAACCTGAGGTTTTCCCTGCTGAAATCCTGGGATCCAGGGTTTGGATCCCAAATCCTGAGATTTTGATCCTAAACCTGAGGTTTTGATCCTAAACCTGGAGTTTTTACCCCAAACTGGAAGTTTTACCCAAACTAGGTTTCAACCCGACCTGAAGTTTTTCCTCCTGAAATCCTGGGATCTGGGGTTTGGATCCCAAATCCTGAAGTTTTGATCCTAAACCTGAGGTTTTGATCCTAAACCTGGAGTTTTTACCCCAAACCTGGAGTTTTTACCCCAAACCTGAGGTTTCAATCCTGAACCTGAGGTTTTTCCTCCTGAAATCCTGGGATCCGGGGTTTGGATCCCAAATCTGGGGTTTGGATCCCAAACCTGAGGTTTTGATCCTAAACCTGGAGTTTTTACCCCAAACTCAAGGTTTCAATCCCGAACCTGAGGTTTTTCCTCCTGAAATTCTGGGATCCGGGGTTTGGATCCCAAATCCTGAGATTTGGATCTCAAACCTGAGTTTGATCCTAAACTTGGAAGTTTTTTACCCCAAACTGATTTAAATTACCCCAAAACTGAGTTTCAATTCTGAACATGAGGTTTTTTCCTCCTGAAATCCAGGGATCCAGGGTTTGGATCCCAAATCCTGAGATTTTGATCCCAAACCTGAGGTTTTGATCCCAAACCTGGAGTTCTTCACCCAACCTGAGTTTACCCAAACCCGAGTTTCAATCCTGAACCTGAGGATTTTCCCTGAAATCCTGGATCCAGGGTTTGGATCCCAATCCTGAATTTGGTCTAACTGGGTTTTTTGCCCAAATTCTGATGGTTTCAATCCGAACCTGAAGTTTTTCCCCTGAAACCAGCATCTGTGTTATCTCTGTAAGTTGATCCATCCTGAATTTTGATCCTAAACCTTTAGGTTTGATCCTAAACCTGGAGTTTTTACCCAAACCTGATGGTTCAATCCTGAACCTGAGGTTTTCCCTGTGAAATTCTGATCCAGGTTGATCCAATTCTGGGTTTGGGTCTCAAACCTGAGGTTTTGGTCCCAAACTGAGTTTGATCTGAAACCTGGACTTTAACCACAAACCTGGAGTTTTTTACCCCAAAACTGAAGTTTCAATCCCGAACTGAGGTTTTCCCTGCTGAAATCCTGGATCCGAGTGTTGGTCCTAAACTGAGATTTGGATCCCAACCTGATTTTTTGATCCCAAACCTGGAGTTTTTTCCCAAACCTGAATTTTACCCAAACCTGAGGTTTCAAATTCCCAACCTGAGTTTTTCCCTCTGAAATCCATGGATCCTGGGTTTGGATCCAAATCCTGAAGTTTTGTTCCTAAACCTGAGGTTTGATCCTAAACCTGGGTTTTAACCCAATCTCAAGGTTTCAAATCCTGAACCTGAAGTTTTTCCTCCTGAAACTGGGATCGGGGTTTGGATCCCAATCCTGAGATTTTGATCCTAAACTGAGGTTTTGATCCTAAACCTGGAGTTTTACCCAACCTGAATTTTTACCCAAAACTGAGGTTTCAATATCGAACCTGAGGTTTTCCCCCTGAATTCTGGATCCAGGTTGACCCTTTAATCCTGAGATTTTGGTCCTAACTGAAGTTTTGATCCAACTGAGTTTCCCCAAACCTGAAATTTTTACCCCAAAACCTGAGGTTTCAATCCCGAACCTGAGGTTTTTCCTCCTGAAATCCAGGGATCCGGGGTTTGGATCCCAAATCCTGAGCTTTGGATCCCAAACCCAGCTCCCACAGGAAGTCTCACCCGGCTCCTGAAATTGGAATTGTTTGGGTTTTATTCCCATTGTTTGTTTGTTTGTTTTTAAAGGAGGAGATTGGGCGAGCTTGGCCCAATCCTGATTTATTTGCTGTAAATTATCGATTTTTTAAAAAATTCACCTAAATTTGACCGTCTGCCCCCATTTTGGATATTCCCACCCTTTTCCCAGTGGGAAGCCATTCCCGGTGTTCTGCCCCTCCATCCTTTATCCCAATTCCCTTTCCAGCTCTCCCAGCCCAAAACCATCCCAAATTTGCCATTCCGACGAAACCGACAACCGCAATTCCCGGCAGAACCACGGATTTAAATTCCTTTGGAAAACCCACGGAAAGTCTCACCCGGCTCCCGAAATTGGAATTGTTTGGGTTTTATTCCCATTGTTTGTTTGTTTGTTTTTAAAGGAGGAGATTGGGCCAACCCGGCCCAATCTGTGATTTATTTGCTGTAAATTATCCAATTTTTAAAAATTCACCTAAATTTGACTGTCTGCCCCCATTTTGGATATTCCCACCCTTTCCCAGTGGGAAGCCATTCCCGGTGTCCTGCCCCTCCATCCTTTATCCCAATTCCCTCTCCAGCTCTCCCAGCCCAAAACCATCCCAAATTTGCCATTCCGACAAAACCGACAACCGCAATTCCCGCGGATTTAAATTCCTTTGGCAAACCCACGGAAAGTCTCACCCAGCTCCCGAAATTGGAATTGTTTGGGTTTTATTCCCATTGTTTGTTTGTTTGTTTGTTTTTAAAGGAGGAGATTGGGCTAATCCAGCCCAATCTGTGATTTATTTGCTGTAAATTATCCGATTTTTTTTTTTTTAAATTCACCTAAATTTGACCGTCTGCCCCCATTTTGGATATTCCCACCCTTTCCCAGTGGGAAGCCATTCCCTGTGTCCTGCCCCTCCATCCTTTATCCCAATTCCCTCTCCAGCTCTCCCAGCCACAAACCATCCCAAATTTGCCCAAATTCCGACGAAACCGACAACCGCAATTCCCGCGGATTTAAATTCCTTTGGCAAACCCACGGAAAGTCGCACCCGGCTCCCGAAATTGGAATTGTTTGGGTTTTATTCCCATTGTTTGTTTGTTTGTTTTTAAAGGAGGAGATTGGCCCAACCCGGCCCAATCTGTGATTTATTTGCTGTAAATTATCCGATTTTTTTTTTAAAAATCACCTAAATTTGACCATCTGCCCCCATTTTGGATATTCCCACCCTTTTCCCAGTGGGAAGCCATTCCCGGTGTCCTGCCCCTCCATCCTTTATCCCAATTCCCTTTCCAGCTCTCCCATCCCAAATTTGCCATTCCGACGAAACCGACAACCGCAATTCCCGCGGATTTAAATTCCTCCGGCAAACCCACGGAAAGTCTCACCCCGCTCCCGAAATTGGAATTGTTTGGGTTTTATTCCATTTGTTTGTTTGTTTGTTTGTTTTTCATGGAGGAGGACGATTCCATTCCATTCCATTCCCAAGTTTCCCTGCTCCCTCGGCTCATCCGGCAGCTCCAGAACTCCCACCGGGAATGAGGGGCGGAGGCCGCATTTTTCTGGCTCCCCAACCACCCCCGTGGCGCTAATTAATATTCGTTAAGCGCCACACCCCTAATTACCATAGACAAAAAAAAGCCCTTTGCTCTCCCAAGTTTCTCCCGACTCCGGATTTTCCCGGCGGATTTACATTCCCCCATTAACGCCGCGCTTTTAATTACGGCGGCAAAAAACTCTTGATTAGAGCACAACAACAAAAAAAACCCCAAAACCTTTGATTTTCAAATTAAGAGCACAAAAATAAAAAAAATAAATAAAATAAAATAAAATAAAATAAAATAAAATAAAACAAACAATTCTCCCCCAGCTCATTCCCTTGGTCCCAGCTCACCAGGAAAACATTCCCAATCCCAATTACGGCATTCCAGACGGTGACACAGCCAAGCCAAGGAAGGGCTCCCCTCATTAGCATAAATTAGGGTAAATTAGAGCAGATTTAGCAATGGAAGGAACTCGGGGGCAGCTCCTGTGGGAGTTTTCTGCAGCCTTTTCCAGAGGATCCCGTCGCCTCCGGGAGAATTCCGTACGGATCGCGGCCCTTGACCGCATCCGCCGGGACGGGAACAGAGCCTTCAGTGTTCCCTCCGAGCCCTTTTCCAGCCTCATTCCGCATGGAAAAGGGCTTGGATAAAGCCTCCCTTTTTCCAGGAAATTTGCCCATGGAATCTCAACATTCCCAAAATCGCCGCCCCCCCCGTCCTGGGTGCGTTCCGGAGCCAGGGTTTGGTGGGAAGCGTTAAAAATTAGGGAATATTTGACATTAAAAGCACCAATTTCCCCCAAACCGTGATCCTAACCAAAACACAGAAGGGGAAAAAAACCAAAAAAACATGGAAAATGGATAATCAACACCAAAAAAAAATGCAGGAAAACTGCGCTCTGAAGGAATCCTCAACCATTCCCAAAATCCACCGGTCCTGGGCGCGTTCCGGAGCCAGGGTTTGGTGGGAAGCGTTAAAAATTAGGGAATATTTGACATTAAAAGCACCAATTTCCCCCAAACCGTGATCCTAACCAAAACACAGAGGGGGAAAAAACATGGAAAATGGATAATCAGCACCAAAAAAAGCAGGAAAACTGCGCTCTGAAGGAATTTTAGGAATTTCAGGAATGGAAAGCCCAATAGTTGTCAAACTTTTCCACATGCCCAGGGAAAGGTGGAAAACCCTGGATGTCCCCTCCTTCCGTCATTCCCGCTCTCCCTGGGGCTCATTCCAGCTTCAGAGAGGGAAGTTTGGGAATTCCAGCGGCACCGAGGAGCACAAAGAGGGGTTGGAGTGGGAAATTAGAGAGGGAATTCTCCCCTGGGAGAGCAGGGAGGGCCTGGAATGGGATTCCCAGGGAATTCATCCCAAGGCCGGTCTGGACGAGGCTCGGAGATTCCGGAAGGTTGGAAGTGGCAGGGAGGTGGAATTCCATGAGTTTTTTACCCCCCTTCCAACCCAAACCGCTCAACAATTCCACCCTTCCGCCTTTTATCGCCCGAGTTTTCTCCTCCCGAGACGGAAAAAAAAAATCCCAAAATCCGCCAAAAAACAAAACCCCAAAATCCACCAAAAAAAACCCCAAAATCCACCCAAAAAAATCCCAAAATCCGCCAAAAAAAACCCCAAAATCCACCAAAAAAAACCCCAAAATCCACCAAAAAAAACCCAAAATCCACCCAAAAAAAATCCCAAAATCTGCCAAAAAAACCCCCAAAATCCACCAAAAAAACCCCAAAATCCACCCAAAAAAACCCCAAAATCCACCAAAAAAAAATCCCAAAATCCACCAAAAAAACCCCCAAAATCCGCCAAAAAAAACCCCAAAATCCACCAAAAAACCCCCAAAGTCCACCAAAACAAATCCCAAAATCCACCAAAACAAATCCCAAAATCCACCCAAAAAAACCCCAAAATCCACCAAAAAAATCCCAAAATCCACCCAAAAAAACCCCCAAAATCCGCCAAAACAAATCCCAAAATCCACCAAAAAAAATCCCAAAATCCGCCAAAACAAATCCCAAAATCCACCAAAAAAACCCCAAAATCCACCCAAAAAAATACCAAAATCCACCAAAAAAACCCCCAAATCTGCCCAAAAAAATCCCAAAATCCGCCCAAAAAAACCCCAAAATCCACCAAAAAAATCCCAAAATCCACCAAAACAAATCCCAAAATCCACCCAAAAAAACCCCCAAAATCCACCAAAAAAAATCCCAAAATCCACCAAAAAAATCCCAAAAATCCACCAAAAAAAATCCCAAAAATCCACCCAAAAAACCCCAAAATCCACCAAAAAAACCCCCAAAATCCACCCAAAAAACCCCCAAATCTGCCCCAAAAAAATCCCAAAATCCACCAAAACAAATCCCAAATCCCAAAAAAAATCCCAAATCCACCAAAACAAATCCCAAAATCCCCCAAAAAAATCCCAAAATCCCCAAAAAACCCTCAAAACCACCAAAACAAATCCCAAAATCCACCAAAAAAAACCCAAAATCCACCAAAAAAATCCCAAAATCCACCAAAAAAATCCCAAAATCCACAAAAAAACCCCAAATCCACCAAAAACAAACCCAAAATCCACCAAAACAACCCAAAATCCACCAAAAAACCCCAAAATCCCCAAAACAAATCCCAAAATCCACTAAAAAAACCCCCCAAATCCCCCAAACAAAAATCCCAAAATCCACCAAAACAAATCCCAAAATCCACCAAAAAAACCCCAAAATCCACCAAAAAAATCCCAAAATCCGCCAAAAAAAACCCCAAATCTGCCCAAAAAAAACCCCAAAATCCACCCAAAAAAAATCCCAAAATCCACCAAAACAAATCCCAAAATCCACCAAAAAAACCCCAAAATCCACCCAAAAAAATCCCAAAATCCACCAAAAAAATCCCAAAATCCACCAAAAAAAATCCCAAAATCCACCAAAACAAATCCCAAAATCCACCAAAACAAATCCCAAAATCCGCCAAAAAAACCCCCAAAATCCGCCCAAAAAAATCCCAAAATCCACCAAAAAAACCCCCCAAAATTCGCCAAAAAAACCCTCAAAATACACCAAAAAAAATTCCAAAATCCAGCAAAAAAAAATCCCAAAATCCACCAAAAAAATCCCAAAATCCACTAAAAAACCAAAACCCCAAAAAAATCCCAAAATCCCAAAAAACCTTAAAAATCCCCCAAAAAAAATCCCAAAATCCACCAAAAAAAAATCCCAAAACCACCAAAAAAATCCCAAAATCCGCCCAAAAAAAATCCCAAAATCCACCAAAAAAACCCAAAATCCACCAAAAAATTCCCAAAATCCACCAAAAAAATCCCAATCCCCAAAAATCCCCAAAAAAATCCACCAAAAAAAACCCCCAAAAAACCCCAAAATCCCCAAAAAAATCCCAAAATCCACCAAAAAAAACCCAAAATCCACCAAAAAAACCCCAAATCCACCAAAAAAATCCCAAAATCCACCAAAAAAATCCAAAATCCACCAAAAAAATCCCAAATCCACAAAAAACCCAAATCCACCAAAAAAACCCCAAAATCCCCAAAAAACAAATCCCCAAAAATCCTCCAAAAAAACCCCAAAATCCACCAAAAAAAATCCCAAAATCCACCAAAAAAAACCCAAATCCACCAAAAAATCCCAAAATCCACCAAAAAAATCCCAAAATCCACCAAAAAAACCCAAAATCCACCAAAAAAACCCCAAAATCCACCAAAAAAAATCCCAAAATCCACCCAAAAAAATCCCAAAATCCACCAAAAAAACCCCAAAATCCACCAAAAAAATCCCAAAATCCACCAAAAAACCAAAATCCACCAAAAAAATCCAATCCCAAAAAAAACCCCAAAATCCACCAAAAAACCCCCAAAATCCACCAAAACAAATCCCAAAATCCACCAAAAAAAATCCCAAAATCCACCCAAAAAAAATCCCAAATCTGCCCAAAAAACCCCAAAATCCACCAAAAACAAACCCCAAAATCCACCTAAAAAAATCCCAAAATCCACCTAAAAAAATCCCAAAATCCACCAAAAAAAATCCCAAAATCCTCCAAAAAATCCAATCCACCAAAAAAAATCCAAACCCAACCAAAAAAAATCCCAAAATCCCAAAAAAATCCCAAAATCCCCAACCCCAAAAACCCAAAATCCCCAAAAAAAATCCCAAATCCAACCAAAAAATCCAAATCTGCCAAAAACCCAAAATCCCACCAAAAAAATCTATTCAAATCCCAAAAAAACCCAAAATCTGCAAAAAATCCCAAATCCACCAACAAAAATCCCAAATCACAAAAGCAAATCCAAAATCCACCAAAACAAATCCCAAAATCCACCAAAAAAAATCCCAAAATCCTCCAAAAAACAACGGCGCAACTCCCACCTCCTTCCACGGAGAGATCCCATCCTTCCTTCAAAGCCATCATTCCCACCATCGCTCGGGCCCCGAAGGGACGGAATTGGCCGATCAAAATCCGCCGGGAGGTCCGCTGCCCTTCCCGAGGAGAACGGAGCCTCCAGAGGGCCCTGGCACAGATCCCTCCCCTCCGGAGCCGTGTGGGGACGGGCATGCGCCTCCCGGCATTTGCAAACAGAGAAGTTTATGTTTTTTCCGCCTTTTTATTTGTTAAAAGATTGTTAAATTTTTTAGACTTTATTTTTTTTTTTTTTTTTTTTTTTTTTTTTTGGTGGTGTTATTTGAGTTTTCATTTTATTCCCTTTTTTTTTTTAATCCCTCCCGGAAAGTTTCCCATCTTCCCACCTCAACCATGAGTATTCAATCATGATGTTTTAGACAGACGGCGGCCTCAATCACCTTTTTTTTCAGGTAAAAAAAATAAAAATAAAAGGGGGGAAAAAAAAAAAAAAAAGGGAATTTTGACCTCGCTGCGCTTTGGTTCTGAACTCGCAGCTGCAGCAGAGAAATAAGGGAAGGTGATGGAGAAAAGGCTCAAAAATTTAAAAAATTGGGAAAAAAAAACCCCTGACATAAATAGAGGTTCCCCTGCCAAGCCACAAGGTGAACTCCTCAAAAGGTAAAATCCCGTTTTCCCCAGGAAAAAAGCAGCTTGGAAAAGACTTGGAAAACCTCAGAGCCGTGGAGAAATCAAGATCAAATCTGGGATTCAAATCCCAGGAAAAAGCAGCTTGGAAAAGACCTGGAAAGCCTCAGAGCTGTGGAGAAAATCTGGGATTCAAATCCCAGGAAAAAGCAGCTTGGAAAAGACCTGGAAAGCCTCAGAGCCGTGGAGAAAATCTGGGATTCAAATCCCAGGAAAAAGCAGCTTGGAAAAGACCTGGAAAGCCTCAGAGCTGTGGAGAAAATCTGGGATTCAAATCCCAGGAAAAAGCAGCTTGGAAAAGACTTGGAAAGCCTCAGAGCCATGGAGAAATCAAGATCAAATTTGGGATTCAAATCCCAGGAAAAAGCAGTTTGGAAAAGACCTGGAAAGCCTCAGAGCTGTGGAGAAAATCTGGGATTCAAATCCCAGGAAAAAGCAGCTTGGAAAGACTGGAAAGCCTCAGAGCTTGGAGAAAATCTGGGATTCAAATCCCAGGAAAAAGCAGCTTGGAAAAGACTTGGAAAGCCTCAGAGCCGTGGAGAAAATCTGGGATTCAAATCCCAGGAAAAAGCAGTTTGGGAAAGACCTGGAAAGCCTCAGAGCCGTGGAGAAAATCTGGGATTCAAATCCCAGGAAAAAGCAGCTTGGAAAAGACCTGGAAAGCCTCAGAGCTGTGGAGAAAATCTGGGATTCAAATCCCAGGAAAAAGCAGCTTGGAAAAGACCTGGAAAGCCTCAGAGCCGTGGAGGAATCAAGATCAAATCTGGGATTCAAATCCTGAATATTTAATATTGCTCAGGCAAGGAGTCCAAAAGTGACACCGTGCAATCCATTTTTAACGCTCCGTACTCTTCTCCTTCCCGATTTTTCCGCCTAAAAAATTTTCCGGAGCGACAATTTTATCCGGAGAGGTTTAACAAGAAATTAAAATTACGGCAGGGGAGGGATTGGGAGTTTAAGGATTTTCCTGGCTGGAAGGAGCCACGGCATAAATGAATTATTTCCTGAAAGAGTTTTTTGGGTTTTTTTTTGGTTTTTTTTTTTTTTTTTTTTTTTTTTTTTTTTTTTTTTTTTTTTTTTTTTTTTTTTTTTTTTTTGTTTTTTGTTTGTTTTTTTTTTATTTTTTATTTTTATTTTATTATTCCTTCCAGGCAGAGAAATTCCAGGGAGTCGATGCGGGCCTGGATTTGATACGAGAATTATGGATTTATGCTACAAAAATTGGAGATTCTGAGGAGATAAAAGGAAAATGGGTTTGGGGGTAGAGGGGGTGATGGAATGGAATTCCCAGGAAAGTTGTGGCTGCCCCTGGATCCCTGGAATTGTCCAAGGCCAGGCTGGATTTGGATTGCAGCGACCTGGGATGGTGGGAGGTGTGGAACTGGATGGGCTTCCAGGTTCATTCCCACCCAAACCATTCCATGATTATCCACGCACAATTCCAGAATAATTCCTCTGGAAAGCAGAGCAATTAATAAATTAATTAAGCAGTTGATTAATCCGGTCTCCCGGATTCCGTTTGGTCACAGAACCATGGAATGGTCTGGGTGGGAAGGGACCTTGGAGATCCAATTGTTCCCAAGGGCAGGGACAACTTCCAAGATCCCAGATTGCTCCAAGCCCTGCCCGACCTGGCCTTGGACACTTCCAGGGATGGAGCAGCCACAGATTCTCTGGGAATTCCATTCCAGGCAAGAATTCCTTCCCAACGTCCCTTATCCCAAATCTCCCCTTTCCCAGTGGGAAACCATTCCCTGTCCCTCCATCCCAAATCCCTCTCCGGCTCTCCTGGAGCCCCTTCAGGCACCGGAAGGAGCTCCAAGGTCCCTTCCCTTCTCCAGGTTGGACATTCCCAACCTCATCCGACAGAGCTCGGATCATTCCAGGACTTATCAACCATCAACCCTGGAGATTCCAAGATTCCAGAACATTCCATCATTCTTATGCTCTATTTCTGGGAAAAAAAACCCCAAAAACCCAAATCCAAGAGCAGCAGCTCAGCCATTCCCGCTTTTCCTCTGGGAAAAGTTTGGAGTGACATTTTCCACAGCCTAAAATTCCCAGAGGGATCTCTGTCCCATTTTTTCTCTTCCCTTCTTTCAGGCCGTGTTGTCCCAATCCTGCAGCTTTTCCCTCATGGAAAAACCAGGAATGCGTCACTTTTTTCCCAAATCCCAAATCCCAAATCCCAAATCCCTCTCCGGCTCTCCTGGAGCCCCTTCAGGCACCGGAAGGAGCTCCAAGGTCCCTTCCCTTCTCCAGGCTGGACATTCCCAACCTCATCCAACAGAGCTTGGATATTCCAGATATTCCATACCCTGGAGATTCCATATCCAGACATTCCTTCCTTGTTTATTTCTGGGCAAAAAACAACCCCAATCCAAGAGCAGCAGCTCAACCATTCCAGCTTTTCCTCTGGGAAAAGTTTGGAGTGACATTTTCCACAGCCTAAAATTCCCAGAGGGATCTCTGTCCCATTTTCCTCTTCCCTTCTTTCAGGCCGTGTTGTCCCAATCCTGCAGCTTTCCTCCCATGGAAAAACCAGGAATGCGTCACTTTTTTCCCAAATCCCAAATCCCAAATCCCAAATCCCAAATCCCTCTCCGGCTCTCCTGGAGCCCCTTCAGGCACCGGAAGGAGCTCCAAGGTCTCTCCCCTTCTCCAGGCTGGACATTCCCAACCTCATCCAACAGAGCTTGGATATTCCAGATATTCCATACCCTGGAGATTCCATGTCCAGACATTCCTTTCTTGCTCTATTTCTGGGAAAAAAAAACCCAAAAACCCAAATCCAACAGCAGCAACTCAACCATTCCAGCTTTTCCTCTGGGAAAAGTTTGGAGTGACATTTTCCACAGCCTAAAATTCCCAGAGGGATCTCTGTCCCATTTTCCTCTTCCCTTCTTTCAGGCCGTGTTGTCCCCAATCCTGCAGCTTTTCCCCTACGGAAAATCCTCAGGAATGCCTCACTTATTTTCCTGGATTTCACCAATATTTATTTTAATCTGGCCCTGAATTAATTGGGATGGTTAATTTACCATCCCTGAAATTCCGGTCTTGGAGCAACACTTGCTTTTGTGGTTCCAACTTGTCTTCAACTCGTAAAAAAAAAAAAAAATAAAATTGGGAAAAGTCACTCGGAATAACGTCTCTGCTTCCCAAACCATCCAACCGGGAAAAGCCTGACCTACTTGGCAGCAATGCGGAGAGCCTGCGCTCTTCTCTCTATTTTATTTAATTTTTAACTTTTTATTTCTTTTTAATGATTTAAGAGAATCCAAACGGGAGGCGCTGGAGAGGCGGGAATTCCGCAAAGCCGTTCAGAGACCACCAGAGGGTTTGGAAGCCCCTGATCCCATTTTTTTTTTTTCCCTGGAATCCAAATTCCCTGCATTAATTTGCCAAAATGGGGAATTTTACGCTGGGTTTTGACAGTTCCCAAACGGAGGTTTTGGGGATGAGGAGAGGAATCCCAAGGAAAAGGGAACGAGCAGGAAAATCAGGATGGAAATTTATCAGGAAAATCAGGATGGAAATTTATCAGGAAACACAAAAAACAGATGGGGAAAAAAAAATAAAAGGAGAAGCCTCAAAGGGAAGGGGAAGGAAAATACCTGGAATTTTCTCCTTTTTGGTCATTCCTAAAAGACTGAGGGGAAAAAAGGCTGGGATAGGATGGGGTGGAATGGGATGGGATTCCTTCTCATCCTGGAGAAGGGAAGGATCCAGGGAAACCTTGGAGACCCTTCCAGTGCCTGAAGGGGCTCCAGGAGAGCTGGAGAGGGATTTGGGACAAGGGATGGAGGGACAGGACACTGGGAATGGCTTCCCACTGCCAGAGGGCAGGGAAAAATGGGATACTGGGGAGGAATTCTTCCCTTTGAGGGGCTGGGATGGAATTCCCAGAGAATCCCTGGAATTGTCCATGGCGAGTTTGGAGCAACCTGGGATAGTGGAAGATTAAGAGTTGGAATTCCATGATTTTTTTACGTCCCTTCCAACCCAAATTCCATGATTCCATATCCCTCTCTTCATCCACACGGAAAGGAGGGGGTGGTGATGACAGAACCTCATCCCAGTTATCCATAAAAACGAGATGAGGGCCAATCCCTAATCCCATAAAATCCAACACCGAGCCGCGGCTCTGGGCGCGCAAACAGGTCATTGCGGCACCTCGTAATTCCCAGTGGGAACAGAGCGGGTGGGATAAACAGGAATCTGCTCTTTTCCCAGGAGAATTCGGCTCCTCGCACTCAAATCCCTCCAGGAAATTCATCCTGCAGCGCTCAGGAGCAACAAACAGGGAGAGATTTGGATCCCGAGGACGGAGAGCCGGGATAAAAAGCCAGGAAATTGCCGAGTGCTGATCCTGCTTCTTCCAGGAGCGTGGAATTTTTTTGGCTCCTCGAGCTTCCGGGGTGAAGGACGGTCCTTCGGGATGAACAACTCGAAATAACGGCACAGAAGGAGGCAAATTTAGCAGGGTTTTTGTCCGGCTCCCAGTCAGCTGCTCGCGGCTAATTACAGGGATTTGTCAGGGAATTTGGGATTTGTCAGCTGGGCTGAAGATGGGAGAGCGTTGCTTGGGAAAATGTCTTGATTTAAACTCCTCAAAAATCCTGCAAAAATCCCGGAAAAAAATCCCGCAAAAAAAGAACAGGATCTTTTGCGGGGTTTTTGTTGTGGCCTTGGACATTTCCAGGGATTCAGGGGCAGCCACAGATTCTCTGGGAATTCCATTCCAGTGGAATTTCCACTCTCACAAAGAATTCATTCCTGATATCCCAGCTATCCCTCTGGCAGTGGGAAGCCATTCCCTGTGTCCTGTCCCTCCATCCCTTGTCCCAAATCCCTCTCCAGCTCTCCTGGAGCCCTTTAAGGCTCTGGAAGGAGCTCCAAGGTTTCCTTGGATCCTTTCCTTCTCCAGGCTGGACATTCCCAGCTCTCCCAGCCTTTCTCCATCCCCATGACCTCCTCTGCATCTGCTCCAGCAGCTCCACGCCCTCCTGACGCTGGACCTCAGATCTGGATGCGGGAATTCCAGGTGGGAATTCCAGCAGAGGCTAAAAAAACAAAAATTTTTTTTTTAGCGTTCCAGAGAACGCTAAAAAAAACCCTGCTCCAAATCGCAAAGAACTGCCCAAAATTCCTCTCTCAATCCCAAAGTTTGGAATTGCAGAAGCAGCGACGGCGACAAATCAAAGCCCGGAGCTGAATTTCCATCAGCGCCTCGAAATTCAGGGTCACGGTGTCAGCCCACTTGAGCGTGGCCTAAAACACTCAAGCAAGAGCTGAGTCTGCACCTGAATCCTCCTGACCTTCATCCCATCCCATTAATTCCATCCCATCCCACCCCATCCATTAATTCCGATCGCTCCGGGCGTTTCACACCCGATCGCCAGGGAAGATAAATTCGCTGTGCCAGCCCTGCTATCAAATCCCAGGCACCCAGCACGGATTTGGGGCAGGGAGATCCCAAAAAAGAGCCATTCCCAGCGAGGAATTTAAAATTTCTTCCCACAGGAGCCCCACCAGAAATCACGGATTAATAGGAAAAACCACAAAACAGGGAAAAACGGGCGAATTTTTTGATGTGAGCGGCGCAGGGAATGTGGAGATTCCTCCACTTGGCAAATCTCAACTGGTGGAACGAGTTTTCCCAGTGCAACTCAGGCTTGGTGGATCAAGGAAAGGGTTGGAATCGCTTCCAAAACATTCCTGTAATGATTATAATGAAGGCAATAAAAATCCTTCTCACAGATGCAATCTATTTTTTTGGAGACGAGGATTTTTCCTCAAAAGCCTGGAAATATTTTTCTGGAAACCAAGCTTGTGAGTTTTTTCCCTGATAACTCCTGATAAATAAATTTCCTGATCCTGGTGGATGCCTAAATCCACAGCCCTGAAAGGGATTTTGGCCTGGAACCACTTCACATCCTCATCCTGTTGGAATTCAACTGCTAAAAAAAAAATAGAATAATAATAATAAAAATAATATTCTGTAATATTTACAGAGCAGAACCGGAATCGAGAGAGGTCAGAAAGTGCTTGGCCACCCAAGGGAAGACGATTTTATTCATTTTTGTGACGTTACTTCAGGCCCTGGTGGCTGCCGAGTGCCATTCCCCACGGAATTTCCGAGGGAAAACTGAATCCACAGATGGAATCCCCCCCGAGGAAAACTGAGCTTTTATCAACACCCACGGTGGCGTCAGCGAGTGGATCTTGAGTTTTTTATTATGCAAAAAATGCGTAATTCCCCGATTCCACAGGGGTTGTGCTCTCCACGGCGGAGTTTGAGCTGTTTCCAGAATTTTAATTCCAGTTTAGCCGCGGGAATTAAGCGGGGATGAGTGGGAAAAAGGAGGAGGATAAAGAGTTGGAAGAAATCTGGTTTTGGAGGAATTCCCAGAGAAACCGTGGCTGTCCCATCCCTGGAAGTGTCCAAGGCCAGGTTGGAGCAACCTGGGATAGTGGAAGGTGTCCCTGACCATGGAATGGGATGAGATGGTCTTGAAGATTCTTTTTCCAACCCAAATTATTCCATGGGTTTTTTCCCCTGGATTTCTACATCCTAAGGAAGCCACACTTTCCTTGGATAACTTAAAGAGAGGAAAAAACAGCACCAGCCACGCTCCCAACCCACTTCCCACCCGGTTTTGTTTCCCAGAATTATTTAACAGCATGTCCTACAGAATAACCACAAACATCAAATTCAGAGGTGAGACAATTCAATTAAAAAAAATTCAGTTAAAAAAATACCAATTAAAAAAAAAATTCCACTTAAAGAAAATCCAGGGAGCAACTCAGACCTTTGGCCAGGAGATTTCCCAAAGACAGGACTTTTCTTGGCCAAACAGGGGGCTCCTGGCTTCAAAGAGAGAGGTTGGCAACTGGAAAAGCAGGAAAATCTCCTTAATGGCTCTTCCAACCACAAACTGTGGCGTTCCCTGGGTCCTGATGCTATCAGGGCTTCAAATATCCACGGGAGGGTTGTGTTATCCTGGTTTAATTCCCTGGCTTTGGTCTGGCCGGGCAATTACAGGAATTTTGCAAACACTTAATCCTTAAATGAACTCGACTCCGGGCTTAGCTTCCCGCAGAGCCCAGCGGGCGCCTCTCAAAGAGGTGATCCGTGGAAGAGCCGGTTGGATCCCATCGAGCCGGGATGGAGCCAAGCACTCCAGGAAAAATAAACAACCTGATGCCATCGGGCCTGCTCAACGCAATCTGAAGGCCGGGAGAATGAATGGGAGCATTGGGGTGAAACCTCACCCCTGTGCAGGAGGTGATTATCCAAAGCTGCCAGACAGGAGCCAGGTCCTGCTTCCAGCCTTCCTGAAGACACAGGGAACGATAAAACAGCCTGTTCCCATTTTTAAGACGTTCAGAAGTTATGAGGACCCAAATGAAGCCACTTCAGCTAGGCCGCGGCCTTGTTTGGATGTGATAAATCTCTCAAAAGAAAGAAAAACTCGGCTTTGGCGGAGAACTAATCTGCATTGATAAGAATCAGCATGCCAGACAGGATCCAGGTCCTGCTTCCTGAACACACAGTGAGGAATGAAACATCCCCAGCCCATTTTCAAGAGGTTCAGGAACTCTGAGGACACAAACGTGGCCACTCCCATCAGGCCACGACCTTGTTTGGATGCAATAAATCCCTCAAAAGAAAGAAAAACCCGGCTTTGCTGAGAACTAATCAATGCAGATTAGATCAGTGCACCAGGCAGGATCCAGGTCC
The DNA here is from genome assembly GCF_028769735.1 of Zonotrichia leucophrys gambelii. NCBI lineage: Eukaryota > Metazoa > Chordata > Aves > Passeriformes > Passerellidae > Zonotrichia > Zonotrichia leucophrys. The sequence continues at coordinate 152,531,215 of NC_088171.1, read as the reverse complement.
TGCTTCCCAAAGACATAGGGAGGGATGAAACAGCCCCAGCCCATTTTCAAGATGTTCAGGACCTTCTAACTTCTGCTAGGCCGTGGCCTTGTTTGGATGCAATAAATACCTCAAAAGAAAGAAAAACTTGGCTTTGGCTGAGAAATAATCTGCATTGGTTAGAATCAGTGCACCAAACAGGGTCCAGGTCCTGCTTCCTAAGAGGCAGGCAGGGATAAAACAGCCCCATCACATTTTGAAAAGACTCAGGGATTCTGAGGACACAAATGCGGCCACTTCCACTAGGCCGCGGCCTTGTTTGGAAGTGACAAATCCCTGGAAAGAAAGAAAAACCTGGCTTTGGCTGAGAACTAATCAATGCAGATTAGATCAGTGCACCAGACAGGGTCCAGGTCCTGCTTCCTGAAGAGACAGGGAGGGATGAAACAGCCCCATCACATTTTCAAGAGGCTCAGAACCTCCTAACTTGCACTAGGCCACGGCCTTGTTTGGATGTGACAAATCCCTGGAAAGAAAGAAAAACCCGGCTCTGGCTGGGAACTAATCAATGCAGATTAGATCAGTGCACCAGACAGGATCCAGGTCCTGCTTCCCAAAGGCATAGGGAGGGATAAAACAGCCCCATCCCATTTTCAAGAGGCTCAGGAGTTCTGAACTTCCACCAGGCCGCGGCCTTGTTTGGATGTAATAAATCCCTGGAAAGAAAGAAAAACCTGGCTCTGGCTGAGAACTAATCAATGCAGATTAGATCAGTGCACCAGACAGGGTCCAGGTAATGCTTCCCAAAGAGGCAGGGAGGGATGAAACAGCCCCATCCCATTTTCAAGAGGCTCAGGAGCTCTGAACTTCCACCAGGCCGCGGCCTTGTTTGGATGTAATAAATCCCTGGAAAGAAAGAAAAACCTGGCTCTGGCTGAGAACTAATCAATGCAGATTAGATCAGTGCACCAGACAGGGTCCAGGTAATGCTTCCCAAAGGCATAGGGAGGGATAAAACAGCCCCATCACATTTTCAAGAGGCTCAGAACCTCCTAACTTGCACTAGGCCACGGCCTTGTTTGGATGTGACAAATCCCTGGAAAGAAAGAAAAACCTGGCTCTGGCTGAGAACTAATCAATGCAGATTAGATCAGTGCACCAGACAGGGTCCAGGTAATGCTTCCCAAAGAGGCAGGGAGGGATGAAACAGTCCCATCCCATTTTCAAGAGGTTCAGGAGCTCTGAACTTCCACCAGGCCGCGGCCTTGTTTGGATGTAATAAATCCCTGGAAAGAAAGAAAAACCTGGCTCTGGCTGAGAACTAATCAATGCAGATCAGATCAGTGCACCAGACAGGATCCAGGTCCTGCTTCCCAAAGACATAGGGAGGGATAAAACAGCCCCATCCATTTTGAAGAGGGTCAGGACCTCTGAACTTCCACTAGGCCACGGCCTTGTTTGGATGTGACAAATCCCTGGAAAGAAAGAAAAACCTGGCTCTGGCTGAGAACTAATCAATGCAGATCAGATCAGTGCACCAGACAGGGTCCAGGTCCTGCTTCCTGAAGAGGCAGGGAGGGATGAAACAGCCCTATCCCATTTTCAAGAGGCTCAGGAGTTCTGAACTTCCACCAGGCCGCGGCCTTGTTTGGATGTAATAAATCCCTGGAAAGAAAGAAAAACCTGGCTTTGGCTGAGAACTAATCAATGCAGATTAGTTCAGTGCACCAGACACGATCCAGGTCCTGCTTCCCAAAGACACAGAGAGGGATGAAACAGCCCCATCCCACTTCCAAGAGGCTCAGGAGTTCCAAGGACAGAAATGAAGCCACTTCCGCCAGGCCGCGGCCTTGTTTGGATGTGACAAATCCCTGGAAAGAAAGAAAAACCCGGCTCTGGCTGGGAACTAATCTGCTCTGATAAGAATCAGCGTGGGAACTGGGAGTTCCAGTAACAACCAGTCAAAGTCTATTTATACAAGACATCCCTGCCAGGGATCCATAGGAGAACTGACACCGGGAAGTCTGCAGGGAGAAAAAATCTCCATTAAGGCGCTTGTTTCAGCAAATGAGGATCTGGGGAAAAGCAGTTTCAGCACTTTCATGGAGCTCTGTCTAGAAACTGTTGTCTCTCTGGATGTTTTTATCATGGAATTATGGATTTTGGATGGCAGTAATTGTGATGGTGAGGCAAAAATCAGATTATTTGGAAATGGGATGAGTTTTGCAGCCAAATCCAGGTCTCGCTCTGGGTGTCCATCCAAGGCTTTACCACGAGCTTGGGTGAACTCCAGGTGTTTTTTCACTTCCACACCTGTACAGCCATGGAATCTACCCTTAAGTATGGAATTCTGACTGATCAGGCCATTCCAATTAAATGAATATTAATTCCTTCAGGTAGATTTAGAGGGAAGAGTACCAGACAACACACTAACTACAACTAATCAATTATTTTATTTAGTTCATGCCCAATTTTTTGGACCCTTTTTTACCAAATCCCAAATTGTTCAGAGCAACTCTTCTACCACATCCGAGGTGCGAGCGCATTCCAATTAAATGGATATTAATTCCTTCAGGTAGATTTAGAGGGAAGAATCCCAGACAACACAATAACTACAACTAATCAGTAATTTTATTTACTTCATCCCCAATTTTTTGGACCTTTTTTATCCAAATCCCAAGTTCTTCAGAGCAACTCCTCCACCACATCCAAGGCCCGAGCCCTGAGCTCCGCACCCGGAATTCCGCATCCGGTCAACACCAACTTCCTTCCACTGCAGCTCTTTGAACGTGATGAATTAAAAAAATCCGGATAATTCCTGAGGCAGACAATGATATTCCAGCTTTACCACCCGCAGCTCCGGCATGCATTTCATTAGGAACTCGCAACACCGCCTGCCTTTGAGCCGATTATTTTATTGTCGGAGTCGCACGCGTCAGAAAAATACCCAGGTGGGATTTTCGGGGATAATTTTTTGTTGTTTTAGAAACAAATCACCTCAAATTGAGATATTGAACAAGCTGAGGCTGAGTCACTCATTTGAGATGGCTTTGGAGAGCTGGGAATGTCCAGCCTGGAGAAAAGAAGGATCCAGGGAGAGCTTGGACCCCTTCCTGTGGCTGAAGGGGCTCCAGGAGAGATGGAGAGGGAATTTGGGCAAGGAATGGAGGGACAGACACAGGGAATTTCTTCCCATTGCCAGAGGTCAGGGATTTGGGAAGGAATTCTCCCCTTGGAGGGTTGTGAAGGGCTGGGATGGAATTCCCAGAGAATTTCTGGCTGCCCCCATCCCTGGAAGTATCCAAAGCCAGCCTGGGATGCTGGAAAGTGCTCCTGCCCATGGCAGGGGGTTTGGATTGGGATGATCTTGAGGGTCCCTTCCCACCAAACCATTCCGTAACTCCACGCTAATTCCAAACGGGATGTGACACAACCCCACCCATTATTCCCAAACAACTTTGGATCCTTTTCTCCCAGAAAACACCCCCCAAAAAATCACTTTTGATAACACACAGGAATACCGGGGTCGGCCCTCAAAAAACAACCAATTTCCATCTGAATTTTTTGGCATTTTTGACACGATCTCTCTGCTGTCAGAAATCAATCCCAGCTCCCAAGGATTCATCCCGCTCTCCCGCAGCAGCTGCTTTGATGTTTTGTTATTCCCTAAAATCCTCCGCGCTTCCCCTTCCACACTTTTCCTCCCTTTTTTCGATCAACAAACTCATCAGAGGCGCCGTCACGTGCTCCACAAGTGCCCTCGGGTCCTAAAATAAGAATTTTATCTTCAGAACCGAGGATATATTTGAAATTCCGAGATAATTTCAGGAGGCTCCGCTATCAGGTGATGCAAATAAAAAAAAAAAAAAAAAAAAAAAGTCCTTCAGATTCCTGCTCTGCGCTGAGGCTTTGAAACTTCAAATCCCGTCTGGGGCGTGATTTGTGAGCCTGAAATTCCACAAAAAAAATCACGGATTTGGGTCTAAATAATTTCTGTTATTTTTCGAGCCCCTCGTGTCACTGTCCCAAGATTCCCCCCGCACTTTATTATCTGTATCCATAATCCTCTGCTGGATAAATCGCTTGTTTATTTCCCTGTTAAGTTATGAATTCCTAAACAATTCCTCTGCTCTACCCCTCGCTGTGCCCGGCCTGGAATTAACAGGAAATGGGGTTGGGATTCGAGAGGAAAACTCAAATAATCAAACGCGAGTTTATTGCGAACTTCCAATTACCCCAGGCATTCCTAAAGCGCTGGGAATTTTGGAAATGCAGCTCTGGAGGGGAAAAAAATCAGGGTTGTGTCCTTCGTCCTCTGGAATAAAAGCTTCCTCTTCCTCACCTGCCTCTGGGATGTGTGGAAATTTAGGACAATCCATTCCCTGGTGCTGAGAAAGGATTTAAATCCCTCAGAAAAGAAAATTAAAAGGTCTCAAATTGGGGGGAAAAAAAAATTAAAAAAAGTTGATGCGAGGCTGTCAAAGCACTGAGAGACTCAAATTTAGATTTTTGTCAATTAGGCGGTTTTGGATTTTTTTTTTTTTTGGCAGCTTTTAATTTATTTATGGAATAATTAGGGATAAAATGATCAAGCAGCGGTGAAAATTCTCCTCCTGAAGTTGTGATGAAAAATGTGGAAGAAAGCAACGAGCAGAGCCTTGAACTCTGCTCTGCCTGTTCGACATCTGAGAGCGGCATAAATTTTCTTATTTTAAAGCCAACTTCAATTTTTAAGGGCGGCCTTTAATTACAATTATTTCCTTTAACCTTGACAGCTTCCCATTTTATTGGATATTATTGGATACCAGCCGGGAGAGCTCTCCATCTCACCCTGGGAAGTTACAAAGGAGCTCTTGGAGAGCGAAATAAAACTCCGTTTCCAATTTAAATCCAATTTTAGAAGGGGAATTGTGCGCCCACACTTCAGGAACTGCTTCTCCTATAAAGGACATTCCTATAGGGAATGGTGGGGGAAAATCCCAGAATGGTTTGGATCCGTGGGATCATCCAGTTCCATGGATCTGGAATTTTTCCACACTTTCCACTATCCCCAGGTTGCTCCGAGCCCTGTCCAACCTGGCCTTGGGCAATTCCAGGGATGAGGCAGCCACAAATTCTCCGGGAATTCCATCCCAGGGGAAAAAAAAAAAAAAATCCCAATTTCCAAGAGAAACCAAATATTTTTTCCAACCCCAGGATCCTCAGGGTCACCTCTGTCCCGATTTATCCTGGGAACCATCAAACTCGAGGATCCACGTGGGGCCTCTCCAAAACCGTTCTCGGCAGAAATGGAAACGAGAAACAAAACATAAAATCAAGGAATTGCAAGGCAGCAATTCCGGCGCCGTTTGGAACGGGATCATGGAATTCAGTCATGTGTTGGCCAAGATGGGAGATCCGTATTTTTTTGCAGCTGTTTCGTAGGATTGTGGAATGTTTTGGGTTGGATGGGGCCTTCAAATATTCCAAATCCATGGGCAGGAGCACTTCCCACTATCCCAGGTTGCTCCAAGCCCTTTCCAAGCTGGAACACTTCCAGGGATGGGGCAGCCATGGATTTTTTGGGAAAACCGTGCCAGGGTCTTCTCCCTTTCCAAATTCCTGCTCACTGCTGTGACATTCCCAATTCCCAGCCTGGGAAGTTTTCATTCCCTCTGGATTCACTGGACCATCATCCTCCTGAATCCACAAACATCCCGCTTTTCCATAATTGGAGCAGCTCCAGCTTTCCCACTGTTGTCGCCATCCCCTATCCAGACAAATCCCTGATAATTCCCTAAGGAAAAGGCAATTAATCCTTGTCTGGATTAATAAATAAACATATTTATATGTTTATGATTAAATATACATATACATGTATATGATTAAATAAACATATTTATTTCTCTGGAATCTGATTTATCTCCGTTTCAACTCAAAATCCCGATTTAACCTCAACCCTCTGCACCAAAATCAGCTCCAGAGGATTCCTCCCGGTGGATCCAACCAGAAATTCCCTAAAAAACACGGGAGCGGGAGAGCTCCTGCCCGCACAGGATGAGTTGGAAAAGCTCCCACATCCCCCAAAAAATTGAGTCCTGGATCCTAAAAAATCTTTTTTTTTCATGGAATAGGAGAACACCTGAGGCTTGCAGGCACCTCTGGAGATCACCCAATCCAACCTCCCTGCTCATCCAGAGGGGATGGATCAGGATTGTGTCCGGTTGGATTCGGGACTTCTCCATGGATGGAGATTCCACGAGCTCTCCAAATTATTCGTGGAATTTCCAATTTTTTTCTCCACGGATGAGTAACAGAAAAGGATTCACAGCTGGAACTTCCAGAGGGACCTTCAAGGAAGGAATTTGGGAGGAATTTGGGAGGAATGGTTTGGTTTGGAATGGACCTTAGAGATCAACCAGATCCAGCCCTCAGGAATTGCGGTGTCACTTGGGAATTGTGTCCCACTGGACACCCGGGACAACTGCAGAATGACAAAATTAGGAAATTCAATTAGGGAAATTCAAAATTAGGAGCAAAATTCGGGAAATTCATGGAGTTAGGAAAATCCGAGATCAATTTGGGACAAAATGAACACTTTGGACAAATGTCACTTTTTGAAGGGACATGGAACTTCACCTCCAAGTTCCCCAAATATAAATGAAGGCACGACAAGATTTCCCATTTTTTTGGGAATCAGATTGAGGATATTAATTTTCTCTTTCTCCACAGAATTCCCAACAGTTCAGAGCCACCTCTTTTACCCTCTCCTGGGTGAAACCCTCTCACCATTGTGAAATTCCCTGAAAATTTAGGAAATAAACTCCCTGAAAATTTAGGAAATTCAGGAAATTCATGGAGTTAGGAAAATCCGAAACCAGATTTGGGACAAAATGAACACCTTGGACAAATGTCATCTTCTAAGAAATCCAACCCACAGAACATTTCCCCCTCAAGTCCCCCAAAAATAAAGGAAGTCAGGATTAGATTTCCCATTTTTTTTAGGGAATCAGATTGAGGATATTAATTTTCTCTTCCACAGAATTCCCAACAATTCAGAGCCACTTGTTTTACCCTCTCCTGGGATTTTCACTCCCATCAGGAGCCTCCCACCCATCAACCACCGCGATCCTCCCTCCTCGCCCCCGATTCCGGCTGGAATTTGGGCCCGGGAAATGAAAGGACCATTGTGAAACTCCCTGAAAATTTAGGAAATAAACTCTCTGAAAATTTAGGAAATTCAGGAAATTCATGGAGTTAAGAAAATCCCACATCACATTTGGGACAAAACGAACACCTTGGACAAATGTCACTTTTTGAAGGGCCTCACAAATCCAAACAGAACATTTTCCCTAAGTCTCCAAAAAATAAAGGAAGCCAGGACTAGATTCCCCATTTTTTTAGGGAATCAGATTGAGGATATTAATTCCCTCCTCCACAGAATTCCCAACAGTTCAGAGCCACTTGTTTTACCCTCTCCTGGGATTTTCACTCCCATCAGGAGCCTCCCACCCATCAAGCACCGCGATCCTCCCTCCTCGCCCCCGATTCCGGTCGGAATTTGGGCCCGGGAAATGAAAGGACCATTGTGAAACTCCCTGAAAATTTAGGAAATTCAGGAAATTCATGGAGTTAGGAAAATCCGAAACCAGATTTGGGACAAAACGAACACCTTGGACAAATGTCACTTTTTGAAGGGCCTCACAAATCCAACCCACAGAACATTTCCCCCTAAGTCGCCCAAAAATAAAGGAAGTCAGGACTAGATTTCCCATTTTTTTAGGGAATCAGATTGAGGATATTAATTCCCTCCTCCACAGAATTCCCAACAATTCAGAGCCACTTGTTTTATCCTGTTCTGGGATTTTCACTCCCATCAGGAGCCTCCCACCCATCAAGCACCGCGATCCTCCCTCCTCGCCCCGGATTCCGGTCGGAATTCGGGCCCGGGAAATGAAAGGACCATTGTGAAACTCCCTGAAAATTTAGGAAATAAACTCTCTGAAAATTTAGGAAATTCAGGAAAATAATGGAGTTAAGAAAATCCGAAACCAGATTTGGGACAAAACGAACACCTTGGACAAATGTCATCTTCTAAGAAATCCAACCCACAGAACATTTCCCCCCAAATCTCCAAAAAATAAAGGAAGTCAGGATTAGATTTCCCATTTTTTTTAGGGAATCAGATTGAGGATATTAATTCCCTCCTCCACAGAATTCCCAACAATTCAGAGACTTGTTTTACCCTCTCCTGGGATTTTCACTCCCATCAGGAGCCTCCCACCCATCAAGCACCGCGATCCTCCCTCCTCGCCCCGGATTCCGGTCGGAATTTGGGGCCCGGGAAATGAAAGGACCATTGTGAAACTCCCTGGAAACATCTGGCCGAGCACCCACTCCCTCAATGCCCGCCTTGTTCCGCCCGCCGCGTCCCGGGATGAGCCATTCCAAGGGCGTGAGGCAATCCCGGAGAGCTTCCCAACTCCAAACTTCCATTTCTCCAGCAACCCGGACCCGGCACAAACTTTTGAGTCCTCAAGCGAGAGCAGAGCAGCGAATTTTAAACTTTTCTGCAGAACCTCAGCCCAAATCCCCTATTTTTTTTTCTTTTTTTTCTTTTCTTTTTTTCTTTTTTTTTCTTTTTTTTTTTTTTTTTTTTCTTTTTTTTTCTTTTTTTTCCTTTTTTCTTTTTTTTTCTTTCTTTTTTTTTTTCCCATTCCATCTTGACCTTTCACCCGGAACAACCGAAATGTTGAGAGGACGAGGAATCAAATATTCAGGAGAGCCTTTTTTATCTGGTCCCTCCCATCGCTGATCCCTGTTAATCATCACTACCACGCTGATTTAAATGGGATGGGCTCGTTTGTCCATCAGCTGGGAAGCTGGACAAAGCCAGAGCGGGATCTTGGGAATTTCAGGGATAAAGTTACGGCTGTCGCCTCTTTATTCCGGGAGGAACAAATCCAGATCTTTGTTCAAACAAAGGAATGCCCAGGGAGGGGGGGAATTAAACCCAGCTCCATCAGAACCAGGCTGGAATCTCCAAATTCCTTCTGTTTTCCTTCCTGGATCATCCCTGAACACCCTGAGGTGCCATCATTGTGGGGCTGGTTTAAAAAAAAAAAAAAAAAAAGGGATTCAAAGGAAATTTGGGAATTTCTCCCAAACCCATGTCCAAAGCTCATACTTGTGACAAAACAAGGATTTGGGAGGAATATTGTTATTTAAGTGGCTCAAAAATCCAACCAATGCAACATTTGCCCAAAAGCCTCACCAAAAAAATGGAACCAGACCCAAAATCCAGCAAAACCTCCACATCCTGTGTTCCTCCATCAGCTTTTCCATCTTTTTATGCCAGGAATGAAGGTTGGAAGGCGACGCCACCCAAAAATCAATCCCTGATCCAAGAGATGCTCCATGAAATTTGAGATTTAGGGATTTGGTTTAGTGTGGGCTTGGCAGTGCTGGATTCCACGGCCTCAGAGGGCTTTTCCAATCATGATTCCACAATTCCGGGAATTTCCAGGCTGAATGCTGCACCCAGATGAAGTCACAGGCAACAGGGATAAATGGACATGGCAGGGAATCATGGAAAAAATGGAATATCCTGAGCAGGAAGGGACCTGTGAGATCAACCAGATCCAGACCTTAGGAATTGTGGTGTCCCACGGGAATTGTGGTGTCCAATGGGACACCTCTAACAGGTGTAGAACGACAAAACCTGGAGCAAATTTAGGAAATTCAGGGAGTTGGGAAAATCCGAGATTTCAAGGTCTGTCCCTGCCAGTAAATTTCACTCAGAATCTGGGATACATGGATCATTAATTTCGGGAATTTGTCCCATCCCCATCCTCATCCCTCTTCCAATACCACCACCAAGTGCCACAGAAATAACACCCAGAAAATTCCCAAAAAATGGGGTTTGGTCCTTAAAACCAAGGGACCAAACCCAGCCTGGCTATGGAAGGGTTTGGCAAAGCCAGGGATGAGACCCAATCCATCCGAGAGGTCTCCCAGTTTCCAGGCAGGATTCCTCCCTCCTTCCAACTTTGTAAATTGAAGGATTGGCCTCGGGACAAAGAAAGCCTGGAAAAAAATCTCTTCCCTCGGGCAGATTTTGGCTTTAAGGAATGATTTTCCAAGGTTGAATTCCGATGGGAAAGGGCTGAGAGAAGGGGAGGCGAGGATCCAAGTTTTACCCAGAGTGATTCCACAAAATTCCAAATATTGTCACCAGGAGCCACCAGGGATGAAAAATTTTTCCGCAATTAAGGAGAGATTTGCTTTTACAACCACTTTCTCCATTTTGAGAGGGTGAGGAGGCAATAAAAGCATGGAATCACAATAAAATCATGGAATAGTTTGGGTTGGAAAGGACCTTCAAGATCATGGAATTCCACCATCCCTGCCATGGACAGGGACACCTTCCACTATCCCAGGTTTTTCCAAGCCCCATCCAAACTGGCCTTGGACACTTCCAGGGATGGAGCATCCACAGCTTCTCCGGGAATTCCATTCCAGGAGAAGGAATCTCCTGGAATGGCGTGGAATTGTGGAATTCCTTCCCAGGTCCTGCCCCGTCATCCTCAGAATAATCCGGGCTGGAAAAAACCTCGGAGATTCCGCAAGCTCCGAACACCAAACCCCCAAAATCCACCCACTCCTCCTCCTCCTCACATTTTGGGGAATCTGGGACCAAATTCCCAAGGGTTCCTCCCGAGCCAGGAGGTCACGGGAGCCGCCACAGCTTGCGGATGACAGATCCCGTTTCCCTCAGGGAAAAATTCCCGTTGGGAAAACCGCGACGCCGCCGACAAGACGGCGCCGTATTTTTAGAAAGGGACTTTTATCACTTGTTCTAAATTTTGTCCTCAACTCCGGCTTCACCCAGCTGGGAGCTGCTACTCCATGGAAGCGCGGATGGGGTGGCAGAATTCCTGCCGGATTCGCGGGATTACTCACAGAGGAGCACAAAGTGATTCATGTTTGTCCTTCTGGAAAAGGAAATTTTTTTTAATTTTTTTTTTTTGTTCTCTTCTCCGTTCCTGCACGCCCCAGGACAACGTGTCCACGGAGATCTCATGGATTAACAATTCCTGCTCGCCAGAACCTCCATCCAAAATGTTGGAATTCCGGGGGGAGAATTGGGCCTAAAAAAATAATTGGATGCTAATTGGGAATATGCCAATCACAATGGAAGAGGAACCTGGAGGGATGGAGCGTGCCCAGAGATGGGAATGGAGCTGGGAATGGTCTGGAGAACCAGGAGAGGCTGAGGAGGCTCATCCTGGAAAAAAACTGGATCAAAAGGATCCCAGGGTGGATCCAGGTGTGGGTCGGGATCTGGTCCCAGGAAACAACAGAGAGGATTTAAGGAAACGGCCTCAAGCTGTGCCAGGGAAGGTTTAGGTTGGATTTTAGGGAATATTCCGCCTGGAAAGGGCTTTCCAGCATGGAATTCATGGAAAAACAGGGAGTTTGTGGCCTCTGGAAGGAGGGCAGGAACTCGGGACAAGGATGGCGGGAGGTTGGTCAGGGAGAAAATGGGAAAAAGAGCAAATCCCAACTGGAATCAGTCTGGGTCCTTGCAGCTCAAAGGCAATGGAGGATGTTCCCATGGATCCATGGAAAATGGGGCAGAGGGGAATCTCCGTCCTCTGTGGGATGGGCAGGGAAAGGGGACAAAGGATAAGGAAAGGCTGAGCCACTTCCTGACTTCCTTCCCTTGGCTGGGAAAAGAATTCCAAGGATCATCTGAGGGAGCTGGGGGGTTCATCCCAGAGAAAAAGGGGGATTGGAGCTCTCCCAGAATTCCCACCCCCACAAGAGGCTGAGCTCTCCTGGAATTCCCAACCCCACAAGAAATTGAGCTCTCCCAGAATTCCCAATCCCACAAGAAATTGAGCTCCTGCTGAATTCCCAACCCCACAAGAGATTGAGCTCTCCCAGAATTCCCAATCCCACAAGAAATTGAGCTCCTGCTGAATTCCCAACCCCACGAGAGACTGAGCACCTCTGGAATTCCCAACCCTGTAAGATATTTAGGCATCCTGGAATTCCCAACCCAAGAAATTGAGCTCCTGCAGAATTCTGAACCCCACAAGAGGTTAAGCTGCCCCAGAATTCCCAATCCCATAAGAGGATGAGCTCCCCCGGAATTCCCAATCCCACAAGAGTTGAGCTCCCGAATTCACCTCCAAAGAGATGAGCTCTCCCGGAATTCCTAACCCCACAAGATATCGAGCTCTCCCAGAATTCCCAACCCCACAAGAAATTGACCTCCTGCTGAATTCCCAATCCCATAAGAGGTTTAGCTCCCCCTGAATTCCCAATCCTACAAGATATCGAGCTCTCCCAGAATTCCCAACCCCACAAGAAATTGAGCTCCTCCTGAATTCCCAATCCCACAAGAAATCAAGCTCTCCTGGAATTCCCAACCCCACAAGAGCAGCCTCAATCCCAGGAAAAGGAGGGATTCAAGCTCTTCCCAGAATTCCCAACCCCACAAGAAATCGAGCTCCCCCTGAATTCCCAATCCCACAAGAAATTGAGCTCTCCTGGAATTCCCAACCCCACAAGAAATCGAGCTCCCCCTGAATTCCCAATCCCACAAGAAATCGAATCCACCCCCAGAATATCCCAATTCCTATCCCAAGAATCAAGCTCTTCCTGGAATTCCCAACCCCACAAGAAACTAGCTCCTGATCCAATCCAGAATGAGCTCTGCTGAATTCCCAATCCCACAAGAAATCGAGCTCTCCTGGAATTCCCAACCCCACAAAAAATCAAGCTCTTCCCGGAATTCCCAATCCCACAAGAGGTTGAACCCCTCTGGAATTCCCAACCCCACAAGAAGTTGAGCTCTCCCAGAGTTCCCAATCCCACAAGAATTCAAGCTCTTCCCAGAATTCCCAACCCCACAAGAAATCGAGCTCCCCCTGAATTCCCAATCCCACAAGAAATTGAGCTCTCCTGGAATTCCGAACTCCACAAGAAATTGAGCTCCTGCTGAATTCCCAATCCTACAAGAAATCAAGCTCTCCTGGAATTCCCAACCCCACAAGGGAATGAACCCCCCTGAATTCCCAATCCTACAAGAATTAAGCTCCCTGAATTCCCAATCCCACAAAAACGAGGGTCCCCTGAATTCCCAATCCCACAAGCAATTGAGCTCCCCTGAATTCCCAATCCCACATGATAATCGAGCTCTCCGGAATTCCAACACCACAAGAAATCGAGCTCCTTCCCAGGAAATTCTCCTGCAATCCACAGAAATGAGTTGATACCACCTCTGGAATTCCCAACCCCACAAGAAATCCAGGAGGTTCCCCCTGAATTCCCAACCCACAAGAAATTGAGCTGCCCCCTGAATTCTCCAATCCACCCACAAGAAATCGAGCTCCCCCTGAATTCCCAATCCTACAAGAAATTGAGCTCCTGCTGAATTCCCAATCCTACTTTGATTCCCAAGAAATCAAACTCTCCTGGAATTCCCAACCCCACAAGAAATCGAGCTCCCCCTGAATTCCCAATCCCACAAGACACCGAGCTCTCCTGGAATTCCCAACCCCACAGGAGCAGCCTCAATCCCAGGAAAAGGAGGTTCCTGGCATTTTTCCAGTGCTTTGAGCCTTCCCGGGAGAACACCCACCTCTGTCCCCGTCCTCACAACGTGGATTTGTTCCCCGGCCGTATTTCGGCTCCCGTGACATCATCCCATGGCTGGAACATCCCAGGGAGGGAAAGGAGGGAGCAATAAAAGGAATATTCATCCCTAAAGGTTGGCCGGGCAGGAAAACCCACTCGCCTGGTGGATTCCGGGAAAGCGTGGGAAGAGCGGTCAAAAATGCCAAAGTTTGACATTCACGGATTTCCCTCTACGACAACAATATCTTGTCACGCTGCCTTTTAAAACTCTCTGACCGATTCCCGGAGTTTTTCTGGGAAAAGGTGGGAATTTCAGTTAAGCAAAACAGGAAAAAAAGGCGATTTGGAAGAGTCAAAATGAAATATTCAGGATGCGTTAAATTAAAAATTAAAAGGCTGCGGGTGGTGACTCCACCACGCTCCGTGACCTCTTTTCCCGGTCGTCCCTCCCAAGGGATTTGTAAATAAATTTGTAAATAAATTCTGAGTCAGAAAGAGCCACAAAACTCTGTTACAAAAGCCATATTACAAAACATTCCCAAAAAAAAAAAAAACAAAACCAGGGAGTGGAGCAGGCAGGATACGGCGGCTTTGCCCATTCCGAGGGATTATTGTTAAACCCTCCTTAATTAGGGCTTTACTCCGCTAATTCCGTTTAATAAAATTAAAGGTTCAGTTTGGTCCTGGATCTCACCAAAAGGAGGTTGGGGGAAGTTGTTTCCATCCCTGGAAAATCCAGATCCAGCTCCTGGACCTGAGGGTTGGGAATGCCAGGACAAGGCGGGGCTTTAAATGGACAGAGAGTGGGTTTATATGGAATATTGGGGAAGAATTCCTGGCTGGGAGGGTGGTGAGGGGCTGGAATGGAATTCCCAGAGAATCTGTGGCTGCTCCATCCCTGGAATTGTCCAAGGCCAGGTTGGATTTGCCTTGGAGAAGCTTGGGATAGTGGAAGGTGTCCCTGCCCATGGATGACCCTTGAGATCCCTCCCAACCCAAACCATTCCATGATTCCATGATTCCATGATTCCATGATTCCATCATTCCATCATTCCACCATTCCATGACTTGCTCCAAGCCTGCCATCCTGGTTGCTCGTTAGCTGCTCCGGAGCTAACGAAGCTCATCACGACTCATCATTATATGGAATATTGGGAAGGAATTCCATCCTGTGAGGGTGGTGAGGTGCTGGAATGGAATTCCCAGAGAAGCTGTGGATGCTCCACCCCTGAAAGTGTCCAAGGCCAGGTTGGGCAGGGCTTGGAGCAACCTGGGATGGTGGAAGGTGCCCATGGCAGAGGGGTGGGATTGGATGATCCTTGAGATCCCTCCCAACCCAAACCATTCCATCATTCCATCATTCCATCATTCCATCATTCCACCATTCCATGACTTGCTCCAAGCCTGCCACACTGGTTGCTCGTTAGCTGCTCCGGAGCTAACGAAGCTCATCAAGACTCATCACGTGCAAAACCCACCAGGCATGGAGCACGGAGAGAAATTCCCGATCCATCGGGAGCCGGCCAGGAGCCCTCGCTCCACCAGACTTTTGGGACGCAGCTAAAAACGCCTTTGGGACGTCCTGAAACCACGAGGGATGATCCGAGCTGCTGCAGAGGGATTTTAATGATCTCCCAGGAATCCCTCAAAGCACCACATCAGGACAGATCCGTCCTTCCGGGGCCTCCCCGAATCCTGGAGGATCGGGAAAAGGATTCTTGCCCTGGGTTTCCAACCAAATCTCTCTGTTTGTTTGTTTGTTTGTTTGCTCGCCTTAAATGTCACCTAAAAACCTGCGCTGGCCCTTCCAGCTGAAAGGACGGCTCTGTGCTGTTAACGGTTGGGATTTGTGACCTTGGAGGTCTTTTCCAACCAAAACAATTCCATTAATTATTCCATAATTCCAGTAAGAAGAGCAGCAATATTTTGGTTACGAGGAAGTTCAGCATTGTTATTCCTCAACAGGAGATGTCACTCAGATTCTCCTCTCTCTGCTAATTGAAATTCCTATAAATTAGAATTGAATTGAATTTCTTCAAGAAGGTGCCAGGCTCAACAGGAGCCCTCGGAGAAACGCTGCTGTCACAATTGGAAATGGAATCATGGAATGCTTTGGGTTGGAAAAGACCTCCAAGATCATCTCCTTCCGACCTCGCTCCACCATCCCAGGTTGCTCCAGCCTGGCCTTGGACACTTCCAGGCATCCAGGATCAGCCACAGTTTCTCTGGGAATTCCATCCCAGCCCCTCACCACCCTCACAGGGAGGAATTCATTCCCAGTATCCCAAATTCCCTCTGTCAGTCCAAGCCATTCCGTGTCCCAAAGATTTCAGCCAAATCAAACTTTCCATGGGAAGCAAAGGAAGCAAATCCATCGGCCCCATCCCTTCCCTGCAGGATCCCGCTGCCAGCATCCCGTTATTCCTGACCCCGGGAAGGGAGCCCAAGCCCCTCCAGCCTGGAAAAGCCTCTGGAGCGACGGCTCTGCCCAAACCAAACCCCGCGGCCTTGGAATTCACCGCTCTGGAGAAAAGCCGCCCGGACAAAGGGATTGGGAGAACCAGGGCATGGAACCAGCTGGATTTCAGGGTCCTTCCCCACCCAAACCATTCCGTGAGGATTCAGGAGCCCAACCCGTTCACCTCAACAGGGCCAAACTTCAAAGGGAATTTTTGGGGTTTCTGCCTGGGCCTCCCTGGGCCCGTGCGCACCAGGCCCGGCTCCGAGCCTTCCTCCCCTCCCGCGCTTTGTTGTTCCCTGGCAGGATTGCTCAGGAACCAGGAGAGGGCTCAGGTGCGGGCTGAAATTGTATTTTTAATGTAATATTATTAATTTCTCGAGGACTGAAATTGTATTTTCCACTCCCAAAATCCGCTGTTGCTCAAGAGGATTTTGTGAATTCCTGCGGCTCCCAGGTGGGAGAAAAACAACATTTCCCAAGGAAAACGGAAGGACAAGGACAAGGACACCTTTTGGAGAAGCCAAGAGAACAGATATGAAGATTTTTATGAATGAATATTTTAAAATTTATATTTTATATAATATATAAAATAAAATATAAATTTACTTTATGTATAATATAAAAAATACTTTATATTTATAATATAATAAATGTTTTATATATAATATAATATAATATAATATAATATAATATAATATAATATAATATAATATAATATATATTTTATATTTATCATGTAATATAATATAATTAATATAATATAATATATTTATATATAATATATTATATATTCTATATATAAAATATATTTTTTATATTTTTATATTTATAAATGAATCCATTTTTTTATTAATTTAGAAGCTATCCTGGCTTGTGTGAATAGCTTCTAAATTAATAAAAAATTAATTCATTCATAAATACAAAAATATTTATTTCCTGGAGAGCCAGGAAAACAAATTCACAGACATGGGGAAAAAAATTATCCCAAAAAAATGCTTTCCATCCTGAAGGAGTCCTGTTCTCCAGCTTCATTCCCTAAGGTTGGAATCGCAACAGGCCGGGGGGAACGGAGAGGGAGCAGCGTGTTAAAAAATGGGATTAAAACATCAGCACTCCAAGATTTGGGCTGTGGACACGCAGTGGAATAAATGGGATTGGATTTTATTCCCGGCGTTTGCAGCAAACAGGGAAAAGAAAACCCATCAGAGCATCAGAGAAAAGGTCGTGGTGGAGCAAATCATTTTTACAGCATTAAACTCCACGGTGGACTCCGGCCAAATCCGATTTTGTTACGGACTCCTGGAATGGTTTGGGCTGGAATGGATCTCAGAGCTCCTCTCCTGTCGTGGGCAGGGACATCTTTCACTATCCCAGGATGCTCCAAACCCTGTCCAAGCTGGCCCTGGACAATTCCAGGGATGGGGCAGCCACGGATTCTCTGGGAATTCCATCCCAGCTCCTCACAACCCTCACAGGGAAGAATTCCTTCCCAAATCCCATCTATCCCTGCCCTCTGGCAGTGGGAACCATTCCCTGTGTCCTGTCCCTCCATCCCTTGTCCCAAGTTCCTCTCCAGCTCTCCTGGAGCCCCTTCAGGCACTGGAAGGAGCTCCAAGGTTTCCCTGGATCCTTCCCTTCTCCAGGATGAGAAGGAATCCCATTCTATTCCACCCCATCCTATCCCAGTCTTTTTTCCCCTCAGTCTTTTAGGAACGACCAAAAAGGAACAAATTCCAGGTATTTTCATTCCCCTTTACTTTGAGGCCTCTTTTTTTTTTTTTTTCCATCTATTTTTTCTGTTTCCTGCTAAATTTCCATCCTGATTTTCCTGCTGGTTGCCCTTTTCCTCGGGATTCCTCTCCTCATCCCCAAAAACCTCAGTTTGGGAAACTGTCGAAACCCAGCGTAAAATTCCCCATTCTGAGGTTTTGCCTGGATCCTTCCCTTCTCCAGGCTGGACATTCCCAACTCTTCCCAGCCTGGCTCCAGAGCAGAGGAGCTCCAACCCTTGGAGCATCTCCGTGTTCTCCTCTGGATTTGCTCCACATCCCTTCAATCCGGGACACCGAGATTTGCCTGGAGCCTTCCCTTCTCCAGGCTGGACATTCCCAACTCTTCCTAGCCTGGCTCCAGAGCAGAGGAGCTCCAACCCTTGGAAGCATTTCCACATTCTCCTCTGGAATTGCTCCAGCAGCTCCACATCCCTCCAATCCTGGACACTGAGGTTTGCCTGGATCCTTCCCTTCTCCAGGTTGGACATTCCCAGCCTGGTTCCAGAGCAGAGGAGCTCCAACCCTTGGAGCATCTCCATGTTCTCCTCTGGATTTGCTCCACATCCTCCAATCCTGGACATTGAGATTTGCCTGGATCCTTCCCTTCTCCAGGTTGGACATTCCCAGCTCTTCCCAGCCTGGCTCCAGAGCAGAGGAGCTCCAACCCTTGGAAGCATCTCCATGGCTTCCTCTGGAATTGCTCCACATCCCTCCAATCCTGGACACCCAGATTTTCCTGGATCCTTCCCTTCTCCAGGTTGGACATTCCCAGCTCTTCCCAGCCTGGCTCCAGAGCAGAGGAGCTCCAACCCTTGGAGCATCTCCGTGTTCTCCTCTGGAATTGCTCCACATCCCTCCAATCCTGGACACCCAGATTTTCCTGGATCCTTCCCTTCTCCAGGTTGGACATTCCCAACTCTTCCCAGCCTGGCTCCAGAGCAGAGGAGCTCCAACCCTTGGAGCATTTCCACATTCTCCTCTGGAATTGCTCCAGCAGCTCCACATCCCTCCAATCCTGGACACCGAGATTTGCCTGGATTCTTCCCTTCTCCAGGCTGGACATTCCCAGCCTGGCTCCAGAGCAGAGGAGCTCCAACCCTTGGAGCATTTCCACGTTCTCCTCTGGATTTGCTCCACATCCCTCCAATCCTGGACACCGAGATTTGCCTGGATCCTTCCCTTCTCCAGGTTGGACATCCCCAACTCTTCCCAGCCTGGCTCCAGAGCAGAGGAGCTCCAACCCTGGGAGCATCTCCATGGCCTCCTCTGGAATTGCTCCAGCAGCTCCACATCCCTCCAATCCTGGACACCGAGATTTTCCTGGATCCTTCCCTTCTCCAGGTTGGACATTCCCAGCTCTTCCCAGCCTGGCTCTAGAGCAGAGGAGCTCCAACCCTTGGAGCATCTCCGTGTTCTCCTCTGGATTTGCTCCACATCCCTCCAATCCTGGACACCGAGATTTGCCTGGATCCTTCCCTTCTCCAGGTTAGACATTCCCAGCCTGGCTCCAGAGCAGAGGAGCTCCAACCCTTGGAGCATCTCCGTGTTCTCCTCTGGAATTGCTCCACATCCCTTCAATCCTGGACACCCAGATTTTCCTGGATCCTTCCCTTCTCTAGGCTGGACATTCCCAACTCTTCCCAGCCTGGCTCCAGAGCAGAAGAGCTCCAACCCTTGGAGCATCTCCATGGCCTCCTCTGGAATTGCTCCAGCAGCTCCACATCCCTCCAATCCTGGACACCGAGATTTGCCTGGATCCTTCCCTTCTCCAGGTTGGACATTCCCAACTCTTCCCAGCCTGGTTCCAGAGCAGAGGAGCTCCAACCCTTGGAGCATTTCCACATTCTCCTCTGGAATTGCTCCAGCAGCTCCACATCCCTCTAATCCTGGAACCACCAGAACTCCACATCATCCATAAACACCCCAGAACTCCACAGCCATCCATGAGCGGAGAACGCTGGGATCCCATTTCCCGTAATCCCCAAGATCCGTGGGATTCTGCCCAACCAGAAGGCCCCAAACCCTTGGAATCTGCAATTCCAGGGAACAACCTCCCCCATCTCCATGGCCTGGCAGCAGCAGAGGACATTGGTGGCCGCCTCCCACCAGCCCAAGCCAGCGGGAAGCTTCCTGGCTGGCGCCATCCCAAAGGAAGAGCGAGGATTCTGGGATCCTGCCAAAGCCAACCACACACGCGCACACGGTTGCTTGGAAACCTTTGGAAACTACGCTGAAAAATTCGGATTTCTATGAAGGGCAAAACAAGCCGCGAGTTTGCGCCTTAATTCCGCCTTTTCCTGTCACCGCCGCGTTCCCGCTTCCCAAAAATCCTGCAGAGCTCTGCAGGTCACCTCTGGGCCTGGGGGCTTCAAGGTTTTCCCAAGTTCAGGCAGCAAAGTGGGATCTGCCCCCCCCCAGCAGTGAATCAAAAATCCAGAAAATCAAAAAATCACCCGGCGCGACAATATTCCGATAAAAGAGGGGAAAAGGGAGACGGGAGGGAAGGAAAAGAATGGAATTCCTGTCGCACGGTGCCGCCCTGGCATCTAATCAGGGAGCCAGATGAAGGCAGCAATCTGTCTGCTTAAAATATGCATAATTTATTTTATTTTTATATTTTTTTTATTTTTTTCCTCCCCCGTTCCAGCGCTGCAGAAGGCGCTCGTCGGGAGGCTGCGCCGGGAACGTCGCTCTGCAGTCACGAGGGATGGAACGAGCGATTCCGTCGTCGTTAGCGGGGATTAATTGCCGGGAGCCAGAGCGCCCTGGGATTTGGGATTGGGATGGAACACCGGGAGATTGTGGGATCGCAGGCACGAGGCCCTTCCAGCCCACCCCAAATTCGGGTTTTTTGGGTTGTCTTCTACAGCAGGGTCTTCATCACCTTCCACACTGAACAATTCCTCACCTTCCACATGGGATTATTCCTCACCTTCCACATTGGAACTTTCCTCACCTTCCACATGGGATTATTCCTCATCTTTCACATAAAATCCGTCCCTATCTTCCACATGGGATTATTCCTCATCTTTCACATAAAATCCGTCCCTATATTCCACATGGAATTCTTCCTCATCTTTCACATAAAATCCGTCCCTATTTTCCATATGGTATTATTCCTCATCTTTCACATAAAATCTATCCCTATTTTCCATATGGGATTATTCCTCATCTTTCACATAAAATCCGTCCCTATCTTCCACATGGGATTGCTCCTCATCTTCCACATAAAATCCATCCCCACCTTCCACAGGGACTGCTCCTCACCTTCCACATTGGAACTTTCCTCACCTTCCACATGGGATTATTCCTCATCTTTCACATAAAATCCGTCCCTATCTTCCACATGGGATTATTCCTCATCTTTCACATAAAATCCATCCCTATCTTCCATATGGGATTATTCCTCATCTTTCACATAAAATCCGTCCCTATATTCCACATGGAATTGCTCCTCACTTTTCCCCACCTTCCCCATGGAACTGCTCCTCACATTCCACACTGGAGCTTTCCTCAATTTCCACATGGAATTATTCCTCACCTTCCACATGGGATTATTCCTCATCTTTCACATAAAATCCGTCCCTATCTTCCATATGGGATTATTCCTCATCTTTCACATAAAATCCGTCCCTATATTCCACATGGAATTGCTCCTCACTTTTCATATAAAATCCATCCCCACCTTCCCCATGGAACTGCTCCTCACCTTCCACATTGGAGCTTTCCTCAATTTCCACATGGGATTGCTCCTCATCTTCCACATAAAATCCATCCCCACCTTCCACAGGGATTGCTCCTCATCTTCCACATAAAATCCATCCCTATCTTCCACATGGGATTATTCCTCATCTTTCACATAAAATCCGTCCCTATATTCCACATGGAACTGCTCCTCACTTTTCCCCACATTCCACACTGGATTGCTCCTCACCTTCCACACTGGAGCTTTCCTCACTTTCCACATGGAATTATTCCTCACCTTCCACATTGGAACTTTCCTCACTTTCCACATGGGATTATTCCTCATCTTTCACATAAATACCTCCCTATCTTCCTCATGGGATATTCCTCATCTTTCTCACTAAATTCCATCCCTTATTCCATATGGATTATTCCCACTTTCAATGAAACTCCCCCCATCTTCCCCACTGGAATCTTCCTGAACTTCCACATTGGAGCTTCCTCAATTCCCACTGATTCTTTCCCACCTTCCATATGGTATTTCCCCAGCTTCCCACATGAATCATTCCCACCTTCCACTGGATTGCCTCACCTTCCCACTGGATCTTCCTCAACCTTCCACTGGGATTCTCCTCACTTCCACTGATGGTCCCAAATTTCCATTGCAATCATTCCTCACGACATCCCACTAACACTGGATCCCTTCCTATCTTCTCACGGGAACTTCCCACCTTCCTCACTGGACCACTCTTCACCTTCCTCACTGGATCATTCCTCATCTTCCTCACTGGACCATTCCCAACCTTCCTCAACAATGTCCTCACTTCTCACTCCATCATTCCCAACCATCCACACTGGACCATTCCCATGACCATTCCACACCTCATGACATCCCATCTTCCTCACATGATCATTCAACTTTTCTCACCAGACCTTCTTCACCTTCCCGATGGATCATTCCCAACATTTCACAGGAACATTCCCAAACTTCCACACTGACCATTCCACCTTTCCACAGGATCATTCCCAACCTTCCTAGATGATCATTCCCATCTTCCTCACTGGACCACTCCTCATCTTCCTCACTGGATCATTCCCAACCTTCCTCACTGGATCATTCCTCATCTTCCTCTCCAGATCATTCCTCATCTTCCTCACTGGACCATTCCTCACCTTCCTCACTGGACACTCCTCACCTTCCTCACTGCACCATTCCCAACCATCCACAATGACCATTCCCAGCCTTCCACACCAGAACATTCCCAACCTTCCACATCCAATCATTCCTAGCCTTCCACACCAGACCCTTCCTCACCTTCCAGAATGATCATTCCCAACATTTCACACGAGAACATTCCCAAACTTCCACATCTCAACATCCCAACTTTCCACAGCAGACCCTTCCTCACTTTCCAGAATGATCATTCCCAACCTTCCACACTGGACCATTCCTCACCTTCCTCACTGGATCATTCCCAACTTTCCAAACCAGAACATTCCCAACCTTCCACACCAGATTATTCCCAACCTTCCACACCTGAACATTCCCAGCTTTCCTCACCAGAACATTCCCAGCTTTCCACACCAGACCCTTCCTCACCTTCCAGAATGATCATTCCCAACCTTCCACACTGGACCGACCCTTCCTCACCTTCCCACCCAACCCTTTCCCACAGAATCCAAAATCCAGGACAACGCTGCCCACCAACACTCCGGAAGCAAACAGGGAATTCACCGTCAGGTTCCGCGCAAGAATTCCGGGTTAAATTCCTCCCATTTGAGGCTGGAATCAGCTCCACACCAACCCACACCGGATTTTGTTCCCTGCCACATCAAAATTCCTCCTCCTTCTCCACGCTGTTTATTTTGGCTTCCCATTGGCTGAACGGCATGGATCGCATTCCCATAGCCATATCCATAATAAAACTTGGATACAAGGATCTGAGTGACCTGGCTGCTCCAGACTTCTCTTTCCTTCAAATTTTAAGTTCCTCCACAGAGGGATTGTGTTGTGTTTTTCCTTGAGGAAAACTGGATGGATATCCATGGAATTGCTTTCCCAACAGATGGAGAAATGGAATCTCAGCCAAGGTTTGCAATGGGATCTTTCAGGTCCCTTCCAACCCAAACCATTCCATGATTCCATGAGCTGCAGCTGGGACAGAGCCCTCCAATCCCCAATTTGAGGGATCCTCATCCAACAGGAACAGCACCTTAAACCACCCACGGTATTCCCAAGTTCTTCCCGAGGAATCCCACCAAAACCAAGGGAAAATTTTATCATTTCCTCCCAATTTGCTCCAGGAGAAGGAAGATCAAAGGATATCCTTGCCACAACTCCTCTTTTCCCTACATTTTTCCCAAACTCCACACCCCGAATTTCCCCTCCAGCCTCTTGTTCACGGCTCACAGCAGCCAAAAAACTCCATGCTAAAATTGCCAGGAATTCATGCAGTTTTGGGATTTTTTTTTTAATTTTTTTTTTCCCCATGGATTAACAGCCACCGGCAGTCTCCCAGCACGAGGGTTAATTCCCACCGGGATACAGCGGGGCTGGATCAACAATCCAGCACCTGAAAGACGCAGCAAGGTGCCGGCAGCACAAAGGAGATGCAAATAAATTTGCATTTCCGAGCATCAAAGGCTCCGCGAGATCCCCGAGTACGAAAACATCTTTTCCCTGCAAGATGCCGAAGGAACGGCAGCGGGAGTGACGGGAGTGGGAGGACAGGAGAATGGGGAGGGAAAAAAAAAAAAAAAAAAAAAAAAGAAAAAAGACAAAAAAGTGTGACTGTAGCAGGAGCTCGACAGTTGGAGAAATTCCAAGGGAACGGCAGAGCTTGGGCACGAGGAAAACAGTTGGGAAGATGCTGACGGGATTTTGGAGCCGGATGGGGGTTGGGATCTGCTCCCAGGGAACGGGGGAGGAGGGGAAACGGCCTCAAGATGTGCCAGGGGAGGTTTAGGTTGGATATTGGGAATATTCGGGATGTCCGGCCCTGGCACGGAGGTGGAATTCCCATCCCTGTGGATGTGGCGCTTGGGGATGTGGCCAGTGGTGGCCTTGGCAGTGCTGAAGGAATGGTTGGGATTCCTTGAGCATGGAAATCTTTCCCACACCAGACACAAGACAATTCCAACAGGGAATGACCAAAAAATAATGGAGGGAGGAGGAGGAAACTCAAAGGTTGATCCCAAAAAAAGGAGAAGCAACTCCGTGAAATCTTTTGAGCATGGAAATCTTTCCCAACCCCAACAATTCCATCATTCCAAGAGAGATATTCCAACACCCGACACAAGACAATTCCAACAGGGAATGACCAAAAAATGATGGAGGGAGGAGGAGGAAACTCAAAGATTGATCCCAAAAAAATGAGGAGCAACTCCGTGAAATCTTTTGAGCATGGAAATCTTTCCCAACCCCAAAATTCCATCATTTTAAGGGGGATATTCCAACACCTGATACGAGACAATTCCAACAGGGAATGACCAAAAAACAATGGAGGGAGGAGGAGGAAACTCAAAGGTTGATCCCAAAAAAAGGAGGAGCAACTCCATGAAATCTTTGAGCATGGAAATATTTCCAAACCCCAA
Organism: Zonotrichia leucophrys gambelii; assembly: GCF_028769735.1. Classification (NCBI taxonomy): domain Eukaryota; kingdom Metazoa; phylum Chordata; class Aves; order Passeriformes; family Passerellidae; genus Zonotrichia; species Zonotrichia leucophrys. The sequence continues at coordinate 152,506,099 of NC_088171.1, read as the reverse complement.
CGATTCCATCATTTTAAGGGGGATATTCCAACACCTGATATGAGACAATTCCAACAGGGAATGACCAAAAAACAATGGGGAAAAGAGGAGGAGGAAACTCAAAGGTTGATCCCAAAAAAAACGAGAAAAAAGGAGGAGAAACTCCATGAAGTCTTTGAGCATGGAAATATTTCCCAATCCCAAAATTCCATCATTTTAAGGGGGATATTCCAACACCTGATACGAGACAATTCCAACAGGGAATGACCAAAAAGCAATGAGGGGAGGAGGAGGAAACTCAAAGGTTGATCCCAAAAAAATGTGGAGCAACTCCATGAAGTCTTTGAGCATGGAAATATTTCCCAACCCCAACGATTCCATCATTCCAAGAGAGATATTCCAACACCTGACATGAGACAATTCCAACAGGGAGTGACCAAAAAACAATGGGGGAAAGAGGAGGAGAAAACTCAAAGGTTGATCCCAAAAAAATGAGGAGCAACTCCGTGAAATCTTTGAGCATGGAAATATTTCCCAACCCCAACAATTCCATCATTCTAAGGGAGATATTCCCACACCAGACACGAGACAATTCCAACAGGGAGTGACCAAAAAACGATGGGAATAAGAGGAGGAGGAAACTCAAAGGTTGATCCCAAAAAAAGGAGAAGCAACTCCGTGAAATCTTTGAGCATGGAAATCTTTCCCAACCCCAACGATTCCATCATTTTAAGGGGGATATTCCAACACCTGACACGAGACAATTCCAACAGGGAGTGACCAAAAAACGATGGGAATAAGAGGAGGAAACTCAAAGGTTGATCCCAAAAAAATGTGGAGCAACTCCATGAAGTCTTTGAGCATGGAAATCTTTCCCAACCCCAACGATTCCATCATTCCAAGAGGGATATTCCAACACCCGACACGAGATAATTCCAACAGGGAGCGACCAAAAAGCGATGAGGGGAGGAGGAGGAGCAAACTCAAAGATTGATCCCAAAAAAAGGAGAAGCAACTCCGTGAAATCTTTGAGCATGGAAATATTTCCAAACCCCAACGATTCCATCATTCTAAGGGGGATATTCCAACACCTGACACGAGACAATTCCAACAGGGAGTGACCAAAAAACGATGGGAATAAGAGGAGGAGGAAACTCAAAGGTTGATCCCAAAAAAATGAGGAGAAACTCCATGAAATCTTTGAGCATGGAAATCTTTCCCAACCCCAACGATTCCATCATTCCAAGAGGGATATTCCAACACCCGACACGAGACAATTCCAACAGGGAATGACCAAAAAAAAGTTGGGGGGAGGAGGAGGAAACTGAAAGGTTGATCCCAAAAAATGAGAAAAAAGGAGGAGAAACTCCATGAAATCTTTGAGCATGGAAATCTTTCCCAACCCCAACAATTCCATCATTCTAAGGGGGATATTCCAACACCCGACACGAGACAATTCCAACAGGGAGCGACCAAAAAACGATGGGAATAAGAGGAGGAAACTGAAAGGTTGATCCCAAAAAAATGAGGAGCAACTCCGTGAAATCTTTGAGCATGGAAATCTTTCCCAACCCCAACAATTCCATCATTCCAAGAGGGATATTCCAACACCCGACACGAGACAATTCCAACAGGGAACGACCAAAAAATGATGGAGGGAGGAGGAGGAAACGCAAAGGTTGATCCCAAAAAAATGAGAAAAAAGGAGGAGAAACTCCATGAAATCTTTGAGCATGGAAATCTTTCCCAACCCTAACAATTACATTATTCTAAGAGAGATATTCCAACACCCGACACGAGACAATTCCAACAGGGAGCGACCAAAAAACGATGGGAATAAGAGGAGGAAACTCAAAGATTGATCCCAAAAAAAGGAGAAGCAACTCCATGAAGTCTTTGAGCATGGAAATATTTCCAAACCCAAACAATTCCATCATTCCAAGAGGGATATTCCAACACCCAACACGAGACAATTCCAACAGGGAGTGACCAAAAAACGATGGGAATAAGAGGAGGAAACTCAAAGGTTGATCCCAAAAAAATGAGGAGCAACTCCATGAAGTCTTTGAGCATGGAAATCTTTCCCAACCCCAACAATTCCATCATTCCAAGGGGGATATTCCAACACCCGACACGAGACAATTCCAACAGGGAACGACCAAAAAATGATGGAGGGAGGAGGAGGAAACTCAAAGGTTGATCCCAAAAAAATGAGGAGCAACTCCGTGAAACACCTGTGGATGGAGTTTGCACATCCCTGCAGCTCCAGGAGCTCCGTGAAAAGAGGGATAATTTTGGTGCTTCTGCAGCTTTCCGACAGAATTCCGAGCCTCTCCTCGCGGGGATGGAGGAGTTTCTGCCGGAGCCGTGAAGGAGGACGCGGAAGGTGTGAAAAAAGCGAGCGAGGGGAAATGGAGCAGAAGGAAAACGTGAGAAACAAAGGCAGGAGGGGGCAAATTTTTCCAGCGAATTCCCACAAGGCTTCCCAATAAAATTTCTCAGACCTTCCAGGCCTGTTAAAAAGTCTGGGATAGCCGGGAAAATCCTGGTTTAGTGGCCGTGTGTTCCACAGGGAGGAGGAGAACCAAGGCGTGAGTAGAACGTTCAGGCTGAAGGCCTTGGAAGGGGAAAGATGAGGAGAAGGAAAAAACACTTCCAAAATCCCCCAAAAATAAGCAAAATGAGGTTTTTAGGGAGATGGAGCCCAGGAATGATGGGGAGTTGAAGAAAATTAAATAATTAAAAAAAAAAAAGTCAGAATGAGGTTTTTAGGGAGATGGAGCCTGGGAATGATGGGGAGTTGAAGAAAGTTGAATAATTCCAAAATAAAAAAAAAAAAGAGTCGGAATGAGGTTTTTAGGGAGATGGAGACCAGGAATGATGGGGAGTTGAAGAAAATTGAATAATTAAAAAAAAAGTCAGAATGAGGTTTTTAGGGAGATGGAGCCTGGGAATGATGGGGAGTTGAAGAAAATTGAATAAAAAAAATTAAAAAAAGTCAGAATGAGGTTTTTAGGGAGATGGAGCCTGGGAATGATGGGGAGTTGAAGAAAATTGAATAATTAAAAAAAAAGTCAGAATGAGGTTTTTAGGGAGATGGAGCCTGGGAATGATGGGGAGTTGAAGAAAATTGAATAAAAAAAAAAAAAAGTCAGAATGAGGTTTTCAGGGAGATGGAGCCCAGGAATGATGGGGAGTTGAAGAAAATTGAATAATTCCAAAATAAATTTTAAAAAAAGTCAGAATGAGGTTTTTAGGGAGATGGAGCCCGGGAATGATGGGGAGTTGAAGAAAATTGAATAATTGGTTGGGATTGTTAATGCCTTCCTATAAATAAATATCATGGGATGGTTTGGGTGGGAAGAGACCTTCGGGATCATCCAGCCCCACCCCCTGCCATGGGCATGGAAGTTTTTCCCAGATTCCCAGAATCTCATCCCATGGGATAGTGGACCTTCCTCTATCCCAGGTTGCTCCAACTTTGCCTTGGACACTTCCAGGGATGGGGTGGCCACAGATTATCCTGGAATTCCATCCCAGGCCTCACCACCCTCACAGCCAGGAATTCCTTCCCAGTATCCCATCCATCCCTGCCTTCTGGGAGTGGGAAGCCATTCCCAATGTCTTATCCCTCCATCCAATGTCCAAATTCCCTCTCCAGCTCTCCAGGAGCACCTTTACACTCTGGAAGGAGCTCTGAGGTCTCCTTGGAGCCTCCTCTTTTCCAAGCTGGACATTCCCAGCTCTCCCAGCCCTTGGAGCATCTCCTGGATTTGCTCCAACAGATCCAAGCCTGCCTTGAGACAAACAGCAAAGGAAAGGAGGGGAAGAGCAGACGCGATAAATCAGATTTTTGTCTCATCCCCTTTAAAATCAGGTGCCCTGGAAGTCATCACGGAGCTGTCAGGATGATTAATCCCTATTTTTCCACCGCCGGAGCGGGAGAACGATTGCTGGGCTGGCAAGTGGGAAAGCCAAGGGAAGAAGGAGCCGGGTGCGTGTGGGAGAGAAGCGCTCCGGAGGCAGCTGGGATGAGGAGCTGACTCAAAACTTTGGGATTTGCGGTTGGAGCTGCAGACGGGAGCCGAAAACGTAGGAGAAACTGTTGTGGGATAATCAGGCGGCGGAACGAGGGAATACCTGCGGCACCAGTCGAGCCGGGAGCTGCCGCTTTGCATGAGGAATATTTAAATGAGGATTTTTCCCCCGGTCTTTAGGGCTCAAAGCAGGGTTTTAAACCAGTCTGGGGAGGTTTAGGAGCCGGGAACTCAAGTCTTCCCAAGGAAGAATATTTTGGAACAGAAGTCAGGGTGGTCTTGGGTGTTCCGTGAAGAGGATCCATAAAATAAAATAATTTAGGAATTCTGACGGTGCCGGGGCTGCTCTACAGAAAAGATCCCATTTCCATCACCCACACTCCGTCCAAAATGGAATTATTCCCTGCTTTAAGGCCAGCAATTTGATTTTAAGAGTAAAATTATTCCTTCCCCATATTCCCAAGGTTTCCCAGCTCCCAGCACCCCAAAACAAAGGGTGAGAATCACGGAAAGATTCTCAGAGACACGGAATCAAAACCATGGAATAACCTCAGCTATTCCACAAGGATTGTCGAGTCCTGCACGGGACCACCCCCAAAATCCCACCATATCCTAGAGAGCCATTTCCAAAGGGTTCTTGGACCAGGAATCCACCACTCTGGAGAACAAAACAGGAGAGAAACCACCATGGAAAGGGGAAGAGTTTCCTCCAGCCCACCCATCACCCACATCTTGGAAGCTGTGGACTGGAAAAACAGGGAATTATTACCAGGAAAACGATTCTTTTTTTTTTTTTTTTTTGCATTGTCATTTTTGGAACGGCAACGCCGGGAATGGTTTTACCTGTCACGGCAATTTTGGCACAATAGCAAGAACTTGCAGCAATTAGGATCTGCTTTTATTACAGCAGGAAGAACAAATGGCCCAAATCCCAACTCCCACGCCCTCTCCTAAAAATGGGTGAGGTGACCAAATCCTCCTCCTGAACCTGCTCCCCTTTGAATTCCGGCCCTTCCCAACCCTTTGTGAGAGCTCACAGCGGCCTCCTTTCCCAATAATAGGTGCCTGGAACAAAGCAGCTGGAAGGTTTGATTATTCCAAATCAAATCGGGCTCCTGGCCCCTGTGGGAGAGCAGAAAATTTCCCTCCTTATCCGTGTCGGAGCTGCCGAGGGAAAATAGGGCAGAGGAAATGCAGGGATCCCTCTGAAAAACCACGGGAAAAGCAGGTAACCAGGTTAAGGGGATGCTGCATCACGGAATTTTCACGGATGACGGGGGAATTTGGAGGATTTAACGCGATTCCCGAGGGTTGGAGCTGGATGTGGCTGAGTCACGGGGCGAGGTGGAGAGGGGGGATTTTCATGGAAAGGCTCCTCCTCAAAGAACCCGGAATGCTTCCTGTGGTTAAGCAAAGTTTGAGGAGCTGCTCAAACCAGCAGGTCCTGTGTGCTCACAGCCTTTAATTCCCACTAATTCCACCCTCAGAGACATTTGGGAGCTCATCCCGAAACGACAGAGCCGAGCTGGGCCCTTGAACCCAAGCAGCAAGGCCGGGAGATAAGGCCGGAATCAGCCAGGCCTGCAATTTGCCGGCTGATTAAAACCCTCGGAGCAGCAGGGAAATTAGGGAAATCATCCCCCAGACACTCCAAGGAACCACACCGGCTGCCTCCCGGGATAAACGATCCCATCCCAACGTTTGGGGGGGTGACAGTGGTTGTTTGGGAATGGGTGAGACGAGGTTGGAGCCTCCGGGCCTCGCCGGGCCTGTCTGGCGCGGGGACTCGCCCCAGTGAGCTCACCGGGAATGTTTCCTGCCACAGATTGTCCAAAAAAGTTGTTTATCCCCAATTTTGAGCCGCTTGGGATGTTCTCCAAGTGTGCTGAGTGTCCGTGGAGAAAGTCCACAGCCAGCTGGACCTTGGCCATAAAATGGCCACAGCTCCGAGGTGTTGGATGGGAAGCTGATCTCGTTATCCGGGAGGATCCCCCTTCCGGAGTGGCACCAGCAGGATAAAATTCCAGAATGGAATTTTATTGGGTCGGAAAGGACCTGCGAGACCATCTAGTTCCAACAACCTGCCTTGGAAAACTTCCAAAATCCCTGATTACTCCAAGCACCATCCAAGCTGGCCGTGGACACTTCCAGGGATGGGGCAGCCACAGATTCTTTGGGAATTCCATTCCAGGCCCCACCACCCTCACAAGGCAGAATTCCTTCCCAATATCCCATCTATCCCTGCCCTCTGGAAGCCATTCCCAGTGTCCTGTCCCTCCATCCCGGGTCCCAAATCCCTCTCCAGCTCTCCTGGAGCCCCTTCAGGCACTGGAAAGGTCCTGAGCTCTCCCTGGATCCTTCCCTTCTCCAGGATGACATTCCCAGCTCTCCCAGCCTGGCTCCAACACGATCCAATTTTTTCAAGGAAAGGAAAATCAGTCCCAACCCTCGAGGCCTTCCCAGCTGAGACCCTTCCAACCCAAAAATTTGAGCAGAAACTCATCAAGCACCACCCAACACCCCTGCTCAGAAACCGAGGCAAAAATTCCAGGATAACACAGCATTCCAAGATCCCTGGATTCCAACCCCGAGAAAAAAACCTCTCCCAACTGCCTGGGCAACAAATTCCCAGGGAAAAGAGGAATTGCCAGATATTTCCACGCTCTGAGGGCGTTTCCATCCTCCAGGCAACGCCTCCGTTGGGTTCCTCACCCAGCGGTGCCCACCCGGCTCAATTCCGCCTTTCCGGACACGGATTCCTCGGAGCGACGCCGGAGCCAGAGGGAATCTCATCTGCCAATCTCCAGGTCAACGATGCGTGCTCGTGGAAGCTGCGGTTGGAAAGTGCAGCTAAAAATGAGGGAAAGACCGCGAGGCGAGCAGGAAAATTCCTTAAACACCAGGATTTGGGGTTCGTTTTGGGTTTTGGAAGCTAGGGTTGAAAAGTGCAGCTAAAAATGAGGGAAAGACGATGAGGCGGGCAGGAAAATTCCTTAAACATCAAGATTTGGGGATTTGGGGTTTGTTTTGGATTTTGGAAGCTACGGTTGAAAAGTGCAGCTAAAAATGAGGGAAAGACAATGAGGCGAGCAGGAAAATTCCTTAAACACCAAGATTTGGGGATTTGGGGTTTGTTTTGGATTTTGGAAGCTACGGTTGAAAACTGCAGCTAAAAATGAGGGAAAGACAATGAGGCGAGCAGGAAAATTCCTTAAACATCCAGATTTGGGGATTTGGGGTTTGTTGTGGATTTTGGAAGCTACGGTTGAAAAGTGCAGCTAAAAACGAGGGAAGATGTTGAGACAAGCTTTCCAGCCTAAAAAATTCCTTAAACACCAAGATTTGGGGCTTGTTTTCGTTTTTGGAAGCTATGGTTGAAAACTCCATTTAAAAATGAGGGAAAGACGATGAGGCGGGCAGGAAAATTCCTTAAACATCAAGATTTGGGGATTTGGGGTTTGTTTTGGATTTTAGAAGCTACGGTTGGAAAGTGCAGCTAAAAACAAAGGAAAGACAATGAGGCGGGCAGGAAAATTCCTTAAACACCAAGATTTGGGGATTTGGGGTTTGTTTTGGGTTTTGGAAGCTACGGTTGAAAAGTGCAGCTAAAAACGAGGGAAGATGTTGAGACGAGCTTTCCAGCCTAAAAAATTCCTTAAACATCAGGATTTGGGGTTCGTTTTGGATTTTGGAAGCTAGGGTTGAAAAGTGCAGCTAAAAATGAGGGAAGACGATGAGGCGGGCAGGAAAATTCCTTAAACATCAGGATTTGGGGTTTGTTTTGGGTTTTGGAAGCTACGGTTGGAAAGTGCAGCTAAAAATGAGGGAAAGACGATGAGGCGAGCAGGAAAATTCCTTAAACACCAAGATTTGGGGATTTGGGGTTTGTTTTGGATTTTGGAAGCTAGGGTTGAAAAGTGCAGCTAAAAACGAGACAAGGCGAGCAGGAAAATTCCTTAAACACCAAGATTTGGGGTTTGTTTTGGGTTTTGGAAGCTAGGGTTGAAAAGTGCTGCTAAAAACGAGGGAAGATGTTGAGACGAGCTTTCCAGCCTAAAAAATTCCTTAAACACCAAGATTTGGGGATTTGGGGTTTGTTGTGGGTTTTGGAAGCTAGGGTTGAAAAGTGCAGCTAAAAACGAGACAAGGCGAGCAGGAAAATTCCTTGAACACCAAGATTTGGGGATTTGGGGTTTGTTTTGGGTTTTGGAAGCTACGGTTGAAAACTGCAGCTAAAAACGAGGGAAAGACAACAAGGCGAGCAGGAAAATTCCTTAAACACCAAGATGTGGGGTTGTTTTGGATTTTGGAAGCTACGGTTGAAAAGTGCTGCTAAAAACGAGGGAAGATGTTGAGACGAGCTTTCCAGCCTAAAAAATTCCTTAAACACCAAGATTTGGGGATTTGGGGTTTGTTTTGGATTTTGGAAGCTATGGTTGAAAACTGCATTTAAAAATGAGGGAAAGACAATGAGGCGAGCAGGAAAATTCCTTAAACATCCAGATTTGGGGATTTGGGGTTTGTTTTGGATTTTGGAAGCTACGGTTGGAAAGTGCAGCTAAAAATGAGGGAAAGACCACGAGGCGAGCAGGAAAATTCCTTAAACACCAAGATTTGGGGATTTGGGGTTTGTTTTGGATTTTGGAAGCTACGGTTGAAAAGTGCAGCTGAAAACGAGGGAAGATGATGAGAAGAGCTTTCCAGCCTAAAAAATTCCTTAAACACCAAGATTTGGGGTTTGTTTTGGGTTTTGGAAGCTACAGTTGGAAACTGCATTTAAAAATGAGGGAAGATGTTGGGACGAGCTTTCCAGCCTAAAATTCCTTACCCAAGATTTGGGGTTCGTTTTGGGTTTTGGAAGCTATGGTTGAAAAGTGCAGCTAAAAATGAGGAAAGACGATAAGGCGAGCAGGAAAATTCCTTAAACACCAAGATTTGGGATTTGGGTTTGTTGTGGGTTTTGGAAGCTACGGTGAAAACTGCATTTAAATGAGGGAAAGACAATGAGGCAAGCAGGAAAATTCCTTAAACACCAGGATTGGGGATTTGGGGTTGTTCTGGATTTGGAAACTACGGTTGAAAAGTGCAGCTAAAAACGAGGGAAGATGTTGAGACGAGCTTTCCAGCCTAAAAAATTCCTTAAACACCAAGATTTGGGGTTCGTTTTTGGGTTTTGGTTTTTTTTTTTTTTTTTAGGATGTTTTTGATTTGCTCTCCTCACTCGCACCCAGGTGAGGGTGAGACAGAAATTTGGGATAAAAAAGCCCCGATTTGAGGTGGGGAACGAGGAGACATCTCCTAAATCAGGGTCCCGATGAGATCCGCCCACTCCTCCCTTTTTTTTCTCCTTTGAAAAGCGACAAAATTCAAATCCCTGCTGGATTTAAATAGAAATCAAATTAACCATGAAGAGCCAAAGCAACTCCGTGATGGTCCAGCCATCGCTGGGCGCCCTCAGAAATATTTTATAAAAACATTTTCCTCCCTCCATGCACGACGAGCAAATTGAAGCAACAAATCAATACCGAGGGAGCTCCAAAACCCAAATCTCTTTCCGGCTGCATTAAAAACGTTCTTGGAGTGCCAAGGGTTGAATATTTTAAATTATTCTTCCTCCTCCTCCAGCTGACACAAGAGTTCCTGAGTCAGATGTGGGAAAAAACCCAAATCTGAGCATGATCTCCGAGTATTTTTGCCTTTTGGAGCAGTTCAAGGCCTTTTTTCGGGATAAAAGGGAATTTGTCAAAGGGAAGCGAACCGAAAACTGGGAAAGGGATAAGCGCAGCACACGGAGCAAGCTGGAAGAGTTTCCATTTAAATTGAGGAATAGGGGGAAAAGGAATTCCTTGGAAATTTTGGTGGATTAAAGGGTTGGAAACCCAACTGGAGCTTCTCCCTCTGATTTAGAACAGACAAGGAGAGATCCCACATCCTTTTATCATTCCTATTTCTGCATCCCGGGATTTTTAACTGGATTTCTCCTGATCTCCTGCACCAGACAGATCCTGCCTCAAACGGATTCTGAGTTAAGGCCTCGTTATATAATAATATATATTATATATTATATATTTTATATATATGTAATATATATAAAATCCTGATTCTCCCTGTGCCAGAAATTCCAGGAGCAGTTTTCCCAAAATCCAGCCTAAACCTGGAGTTTTCCCTCATCCTGTTCCTTTTCCCCTGGGAGCAGATCCCAACCCCCAGCCAGCTCCAAAGTTCCCAAATGTTCTCCTCGTGCCCAAGCTCTACTTGGAATTTCTCCAAATGTGGAGCTCCTGCTACCGTCACACTTTTTGTCCTTTTTTCCCCCAATTTTCCCGCCCTCCTATTCCCATCGCTTCCTCCGCCATTCCTTTGGAATCTCGCAGGGAAAAGTTGGGATGAAAAACATTTCCAGGCGGAATTTTGTCGAAAAGACAAAGGTTCATTCATGGAGAAGGATCCCAACAAAAAAATAAATCTGTCCTGGGGCTTCCTCAGACGACTTTTGTGAGATCACATCCTGCCCGTTCCCTTCTCCCTGAAATCTTTGGGATGAACGACAGAACCTCTCCCACTTCCAAGCTTTCCCTTGGAATTCTCGGTTCTGTGAAGGAGCCAAAGCTGATTTTGTCAAATCACAAAATTGGGGTTTTGTTGGTGATTTGACCCTTATTCCAAGGTTTTTCCTGTTCCTGCTCCGGAAATTCCTGCTGTAATCTTTTCTGATTTAAAAAAAAGGGATTTTTACGCATTTATCTGGCTACGAAAAACATCACCCACCATTCCAGAAGCTCCAAACAAGATTTTTCCTCAAAAAGCCTCTCTGGTCCACTCCAATTCCCACCATTTCAGGCAAATCCATAAACTCATTTATTCCTGCCGCTCCCACCCCAAATCCCTCAAAGGCTTCACCAATTCCACGACTTCCCAGGAACAACAATTCCTAAAAAAAACCCCACAGAGGCGACACCAAATCTCCCTTAATTTCCGCCATTCAATTTTTTTCTGGAAAATCTCCGCATTCCGCGTAAAGAGGGATTTAGGGAATGAAGCGTGGCTCGTTTTTTTCCCTCACAACCATTCCAAACTTCCCTGTTTTTTTTTGGTTTTTTTTTTTAATTTTTCCCGAGCCTGCCCTTCATCCCGGATCACCATCAAAGCGCCCGCACGCAATTTCCACGCGCGGCCCCGGGCGCCCTCGGCCTCCTTCGCCTCCGCTTCCCCTCTCCCCAGCTCCTGTCCCTTCGGATTAACTCCACACTCGGGAATTAATCGGGATTCTCTTCCCCCTCGCCGAGTTCCTGCTCCGAGGTCGGAGCCGGGTGAAGGTCGGGATTTTTCTCCCAAATGGGAATGAGGGATGGGATGAGAGGGAACGGCCTCAAGTGGCGTCAGGAGAGGTTTGGTGGGATATTTTTGGGAGAATTCCCAAAATGAGGGACGGGGTGAGAGGGAACGGCCTCAAGGGGCGTCAGGAGAGGTTTGGTGGGATATTTTTGGGAGAATTCCCAAAAAGGAGGGATGGGATGAGAGGGAACGGCCTCAAGTGGAAACAGGAGAGGTTTGGTGGGATATTTTTGGGAGAATTCCCAAAATGAGGGATGGGATGAGAGGGAACGGCCTCAAGTGGCATCAGGAGAGGTTTGGTGGGATATTTTTGGAAGAATTCCCAAAATGAGGGACGGGATGAGAAGGAACGGCCTCAAGTGGAAACAGGAGAGGTTTGGTGGGATATTTTTGGGAGAATTCCCAAAATGAGGGATGGGGTGAGAGGGAACGGCCTCAAGTGGCGTCAGGAGAGGTTTGGTGGGATATTTTTGGGAGAATTCCCAAAATGAGGGATGTGGTGAGAGGGAACGGCCTCAAGTGGCGTCAGGAGAGGTTTGGTGGGATATTTTTGGGAGAATTCCCAAAATGACCACAGGGGGCGTCAGGAGAGGTTTGGTGGGATATTTTTGGGAGAATTCCCAAAATGAGGGATGGGATGAGAGGGAACGGCCTCAAGTGGCATCAGGAGAGGTTTGGTGGGATATTTTTGGGAGAATTCCCAAAATGAGGGATGGGATGAGAGGGAACGGCCTCAAGTGGCGTCAGGAGAGGTTTGGTGGGATATTTTTGGGAGAATTCCCGAAATGACCACAGGGGCGTCAGGAGAGGTTTGGTGGGATATTTTTGGGAGAATTCCCAAAATGAGGGATGGGGTGAGAGGGAACGGCCTCAAGTGGATCAGGAGAGGTTTGGTGGAATATTTTTGGGAGAATTCCCAAAATGAGGGATGTGGTGAGAGGGAACGGCGTCAGGAGAGGTTTGGTGGGATATTTTTGGGAGAATTCCCAAAATGAGGGATGGGATGAGAGGGAACGGCCTCAAGGGGCGTCAGGAGAGGTTTGGTGGGATATTTTTGGGAGAATTCCCAAAATGAGGGATGGGGTGAGAGGGAACAGCCACAAGGGGCGTCAGGAGAGGTTTGGTGGGATATTTTTGGAAGAATTCCCAAAATGAGGGACGGGATGAGTGGGAACGGCCTCAAGTGGCATCAGGAGAGGTTCGGTGGGATATTTTTGGGAGAATTCCCAAAATGAGGGATGGGGTGAGAGGGAACAGCCTCAAGTGGTGTCAGGAGAGGTTCGGTGGGATATTTTTGGGAGAATTCCCAAAATGAGGGATGGGATGAGAGGGAACGGCATCAGGAGAGGTTTGGTGGGATATTTTTGGGAGAATTCCCAAAATGAGGGATGGGATTAGAGGGAATGGCCACAGGGGGCGTCAGGAGAGGTTTGGTGGGATATTTTTGGGAGAATTCCCAAAATGAGGGATGGGATGAGTGGGAACGGCCTCAAGCGGTGTCAGGAGAGGTTTGGTGGGACTTTTTTGGGAGAATTCCCAAAATGAGGGATGGGGTGAGAGGGAACGGCCTCAGGGGGCGTCAGGAGAGGTTTGGTGGGATATTTTTGGGAGAATTCCCAAAATGAGGGATGGGGTGAGAGGGAACGGCCTCACGCGGCGTCAGGAGAGGTTCAGTGGGATATTTTTGGGAGAATTCCCAAAATGAGGGATGGGGAGAGGTTTGGTGGGATATTTTTGGGAGAATTCCCAAAATGAGAAATGGGATGAGAGGGAACAGCCTCAAGTGGCGTCGGGAGAGGTTTGGTGGGATATTTTTGGGAGAATTCCCAAAATGAGGGACGGGGTGAGAGGGAACGGCCTCAAGGGGCATCCGGAGAGGTTTGGTGGGATATTTTTGGGAGAATTCCCAAAATGAGAGGGAACGGCCTCAAGGGGCGTCAGGAGAGGTTTGGTGGGATATTTTTGGGAGAATTCCCAAAATGAGGGATGGGGTGAGAGGGAACGGCCTCAAGGGGCGTCAGGAGAGGTTCGGTGGGATATTTTTGGGAGAATTCCTCCTGGAAAGGGAGGAATCCAAAGGGAGGAATCCTGTCCGGGAGGGATCCCAAATCCACTTGGGGACACGGTCAGTGGTGGCCTTGGGAGAGCTTAAAGCTCCTTCCCAGCCTAAAAAATTCCAAGATTCTACTTTTTGCCTATAAGTCATTTATTCCTCGCTCCCCTCTCATCTTTTCCTTCCCAATCCCTGTTTTTTGACAGAGTTTTCCAGGTTTTTGCAGACCCCCTTGGATATTTGTGCCTTTCCGTTCCCGCTCTAAATCCTGCCTGAGCCAAAATTCCGTGGAGCTTAAAGTTCACAAAATCCTGGGATGGGTTGGGTTGGAAGGGGTTGGATCCGAGCCCGTTCAGCTCCAACTCCATTCCATTATCCCAGCTCCATCCAAGCTGGTCTTGGGCAATTCCAGGGATCCAGGGGCTGGGAATTCCATCCCAGCCCCTCAAAGTGAAGAATTCCTCCCCAAAATCCCACCCGACCAGTGGGAAGCCATTCCCTGGCATCCTGTCCCTTTCACCCCTTATCCCAAATCCCTCTCCAGCTCTCCTGGAGCTCTTTTAGGTGCTGGAAAAATCTCCGAGATCCCCTCAGGGCGTTCCTGAGGGTGAAATGATTCCTGGCACCCAGGAAAATCCGAGACGAAGCAGGAAAAGAGCTCGGATCAGGGAATGTGGGCGGAGGGAGATCCGTGAGTCACCGACAGCCTCAGGTTTGCGCCCTCTGGAATTCCCTTTTCCGGGCTCTCCCGAACAAAACCGACCCCAGGGAAAAAACGTTCACGGCACCAAAACGTCCAGGTTTTCAGTTTTTTCCCAAATTTAGGAGTTTTCCATATTCTACTGAAAGGAAAGGGAACGAGGAATGGAATCGGAATTCCCGGCTTTGCAGTGGGATTTGGCAGGAGGAGGGACAACTCTTAAGCTCAGCCCACTCATCCCTAAAAAAATTCCTTTCATTCCACCCCTCCCCAGCTGCTCCTGGTGTTCCAGACCTTTTCCCCAAATCCATTCCATGATTCCATGATGATTCCATGATTCCACGATTCCATGATTAAGGAATCCACACTCCAGCACCTCAATGTCCTTTTTGTCATGAAGGGCCCAAAATCCCAATCCCAGGATTTGAGGTCCCTCGGCCCAGTGGGAATGTCACTTCCCCGATCCCAAAAATTCCCAAATCCCAAAGGAATTCCCAAAAAATTATCCCCCCAAAAACTCATTTTTTCCCACAGTTAAAAGCCTCAAGGGAAGATGTTTGCACATGCCAAGAGTATCCTGATTTTTCTGTGATCCCAAAGGAATTCCAAAGGCCACAGATCCCTCCTGATAAGGCACTTAATGAACTGATAAGGCACTTAATGAACTGATAAGCCCGAGGAGGAACACATGGAATGAAGCAAATCCCACCTGTGGCTTAAAAGTCTGGATTGGGATTTTCCTGCGTGGAAAAGCATCGGGATCTGTCGCCAAACCTGCTCCTCCTGCACACCCAGCTTTTCCCAAAGATTTGGGCCTATATTTCCTGTTTGGAACTTCCCAAAAAAAAAACATTTTGGGGATTCCAGAGATGATAAATTAAGATCTGTTTTCCTCCCTGTGTAATTCCCATGGATTTTCCCACAAAAAAAAAAAAAAAAACATTCCCAACTTCGTTCTGTGCTCCGAGCACTGCGATGAGGGGATGGAATGGAATGGGATGGGATTCCCAGAAAAGCTGGGAATTGTCCAAAGCCAGGTTGGATGGGATTGGAGCAACCTGGGATGTCCCTGCCCGTGGAAGGGGGGTTGGGAATTCTTTTTAAGATCCCTTTCCAACCCATTCTTTGATCTTATTCCCAATTCCATCCTGATAAAAATCCCAGCCGAGGGAAAAAAAAGTGGGAATTGTTCAGGTGAGCCGGAGCGTGACGGGACAGGAATAATTCCAGACTCACTTATCGGCGTTCGGAGAGTCCTGAGCACAGAAATTTCCTCAATTAAAAAAAAACCTCAGGAAATTCCGGTTAAAACAGAAAATTCCCAGACAGAAAATACGTTATCCGGATCACTGTGGAAATTTTTGGTTTTTTTTTTATTTTGGGAGCAGCACCCACTTCCAAAAAAGAAAATCCCTGGAATGGAACCGCCACGCTCCAATGTGGATCCCTCCAGGTGACTTTCAGGAGAAGAAAGGGGGAAAAGAAAAAGGCTCCCGAAAGGTTGGATTGGTTTGGAATTTCCTCCTCCCTGGCAGATCCGACGGCGCCTCCCGGAAATGTGGGAATGGGGAAGGGAACGGTCCCTGCTCCTTGGGAGAGGCAGAGGTTGCAATGAAAATCAATTCATTCCATTCCAATTTGATGCGGAATTAATGGGAAATGAATTAATTTTTCCCAAAAAGAGGATTTTTTTCCATGTTTTTGTTGCCCGGCTGCTCCATTGAATCCAGAGACGCTTAATTAGGGATGCACCAATCCCGAGGGAAGCCGCTCCCATCCCCACGGGAATCAGCAATCCCAGACTTCCAACCCAGCAATGGATTCCTGATCCATTCAGGCTGGATTTAAGGAAGGAATTTATTCCAGCGAGGGTGGTGAAGGGATGGAATGGAATTCCCAGGGAATTCCATGGCTGCTCCATCCCTAGAATGATCAAGGTCAGGTTGGGAAGGGCTTGGAACAACCTGGAATATGGGAAGGTGTCCCTGCCCATGGCAGGAGTTGGAACTGGATGATTTTGAATCCAACCCATTCCATGATTCCATAAATAAGAAGAATTCCATCCCTGCGGACAATCCCAAGTCCAGGAGCCTCCGCCAACAACCTCCGACCCAAATCCCACAATTTTTTCCGGGAAGTGGAAGAAAATCCCCTCCCACCTCACCCAGAGCCCGCTGAAGTGGTCAGAGATCCGTGAGCACGAATCCCTCAATTCCTCTTCTTCCAAAAGGAATTTTTCCTCTTTTCCCAATTATTTTTCTCCCTATTTTCCCTAATTATTCCCAAATATTCCCGACTATGTCAAATCTTGCTGAGGATTTTTGTTCTGTTATTTATTTTATTTTATTTTCAAGCAGTCCAACTGGGAAACGGCTCCATGGAATTCCTCCTTTCCCTGTCATGGATCCATGGATGCACCCTTTGGATTAAAGGGAGCAAAGAACCTTGGGAAGCATCCGGAAATCCAAGACCAGCTCCAATTTCATCCAATTTCGTCCATGAGAAGACATGGATCCATGGATGTACCCTCTGGATTAAAGGGAGCAAAGAACCTTGGGAAGCATCCGGAAATCCAAGACCAGCTCCAAAAAATGGATCCAGAAAACCCTCAAAAAGCAGCTTAATTCCCAATAAAATTCAGGATGCATCCATAGATCCACCAAAATCCCCGTGTCCGTGCTCGGGGCAGCTTGGGATGCATCCCCGAAAATCAGGAATTTAAAAACAGACACCAAAAAGATGGAAAATAACCCTGGAATGCGAAAAATAAGGAAGATGGGATCTTCAAGGAGCGGAATTTTCCCTTCCGAGCCCACCTGGAACTCGGAATCCAGGGATTCACTTGGAGCCTTGGAAAGGATTCAGAGTCCAAAAACATCCCAAAAAAAGCTGGGAAAGGGTTTTGGGAAAAGGCAGGGAATGACAGGATAACAGGGAATGGGGGCAAAAGGGCAGGGATAGGTGGGATGCTGGGAATGAATTCCTCCCTGGGAGGGTGGTGAGGGGTTGGGATGGAATTCCCAGAGGAGCTGTGGCTGCCCCATCCCTGGAATTGTCCAAGGCCAGGCTGGAAGAACCTGGGATCGTGGAAATGATCCCTTTCCAAGGCAAAGGGGTGGAACTGGTTGATCTCCACATCCTTGTCCCGCCCAATTCCATGATTCCAAGATTTCCGCGCTCCCAACGCTCCAGACCAACGGCGGGTTGGAATTCCAAAGCAACAGAAATTCCCACCTCATTGCCCATCCGCCTCTTCCAGACAGAAAACCACCCCATTCCCATCCCATAATTACACTTTTCCACACTTTTCCATGACCTCTCCAGCTGAGGAAGACCAATTAAAATTCCATAATTCCACACGATTTTCCCAAATTAACATTTCCAACGGCTTCCGACACGCGGTCCGCTGGAAGTCACTTCCATTCCAACGTCATTCCCAGCCCATCTGCCTCTTCCAGACAGAAAACCACCCCATTCCCATCCCATAATTGCACTTTTCCATGCTTTTCCATGACCTCTTCCAGGCGAGGAAGACCAATTTTTAAAAATTCCATAATTCCGGGTTGGCGCTTCCCAAATTAACATTTTCCAATGGCTTTCCCAAACACAAGGATCCGCTGGAAGTTGCTTCCATTCCCAACGTCATTCCCAGGCCCATCCGCCTCTTCCAGACAGAAAACCACCCCATTCCCATCCCATAATTGCACTTTTCCACACTTTTCCATGACCTCTCCCAGGCGAGGAAGACCAATTTAAAAAATTCCATAATTCCGGGTCGGCGCTTCCCAAATTAACATTTTCCAACGGCTTTCCCGGACACACGGATCCGCTGGAAGTCACTTCCATTCCCAACGTCATTCCCAGGCCCATCCGCCTCTTCCAGACAGAAAACCACCCCATTCCCATCCCATAATTGCACTTTTCCACGATTTTCCATGACCTCTCCCAGCCAAGGAAGACCAATTTTTAAAAATCCATAATTCCACAGCGACGCTTCCCAAATTAACATTTTCCAACGGCTTTCCCGGACACGCGGATCCGCTGGAAGTCACTTCCATTCCCAACGTCATTCCCAGGCCCATCCTCCTCTTCCAGACAGAAAACCACCCCATTCCCATCCCATAATTACACTTTTCCATGTTTTTCCATGACCTCTTCCAGGCGAGGAAGACCAATTTAAAAAATTCCATAATTCCACAGCGACGCTTCCCAAATTAACATTTTCCAACGGCTTTCCCGGACACGCGGATCCGCTGGAAGCCGTTTCCATTCCCAACGTCATTCCCAGGCCCATCCGCCTCTTCCAGACAGAAAACCACCCCATTCCCATCCCATAATTGCACTTTTCCACAATTTTCCATGACCTCTTCCAGGCGAGGAAGACCAATTTAAAAAATTCCATAATTCCGGGTCGGCGCTTCCCAAATTAACATTTTCCAACGGCTTTCCCGGACACACGGATCCGCTGGAAGCCGCTTCCATTCCCAACGTCATTCCCAGGCCCATCCGCCTCTTCCAGACAGAAAACCACCCCATTCCCATCCCATAATTACACTTTTCCATGTTTTTCCATGACCTCTCCCAGCCAAGGAAGATTATTTTTCAATTTTAAAAAAATCCGCAATTCCACAGCGACGCTTCCCAAATTAACATTTTCCAACGGCTTTCCCGGACACGTGGATCCGCTGGAAGCCGTTTCCATTCCAAGGGGAACGGAGCAGAGAGGGAAGATCCATAAAAACACAGAGGCCAACAGGGAAATGCCAGAACCTCGGGAAGAGGAAGTCCAGAATCCACCGGAATCCGGCCCCGGCGCAATTCCGTAGGGAAAAGGCCGTGAGAAAGGAGCTGTGCCTCAATCCAGGGATTTTTCCCTGTTTTTTGGTGGTGAAGGATAAAGGGACAGCTTGGAGCAACCTGGGATTTTGGAAGCCCATGGATGGTCTGGAAGGTCCTTTCCCACCCAAACCATTCCAGAATTTTGCTCCAACCCCAAACACCAGAATTCCAAGCCCAATTCCAGCCAGGAATGAAACCTGCCAGGATCCCAGAGTTGGGAAAATCCAACAAGCAAAAACCGGGAAAATCCAACAAACAAAAACCAGGAAAATCCAACAATCAAAAAACGGGAAAATCCAACAAACAAAAACCGGGAAAATCCAACAAACAAAAACCGGGAAAATCCAACAAACAAACAAAAACCAGGAAAATCCAAGAAACAAAATTGGGAAAATCCAACAAACAAAAACCGGGAAAATCCAACAAGCAAAACCGGGAAAATCCAACAAACAAAAACCGGGAAAATCCAACAAGCAAAAACCGGGAAAATCCAACAAACAAAAACCGGGAAAATCCAACAAACAAACAAAAACCAGGAAAATCCAACAAACAAAAACCGGGAAAATCCAACAAACAAAAACCGGGAAAATCCAACAAACAAAAACCAGGAAAATCCAACAACAACCAGGAAAATCCAACAAGCAAAAACCAGGAAAATCCAAGAAACAAAAACCGGGAAAATCCAACAAACAAAACCTTCTCTCCCCATTCCAGGCCTCTCATTTGCTCCAAGTCCTATGAGACCAATCAGGAATTTTCCCTGTGGGAATGGCTGTTCCTGGTCTTGGAATGACACCCCTGGGTCACCCCACCGCCTCTTCCCGTTTATTTTTGGGAAAGACTTGAAAAAAAAACGGAAAAAATATTTATTTTCCTGTCGGGAACGTGGAGATGGGGATATCCAGCTTCCCAAAAGACAGAGTGATGCTTTTAGCTCCCTAAAAAAAACCTGGGATTGGTGGGTTTATTCCCTAAAAATCAGGATGGATGTGGGAATGTTTAAAGGGCAGGAGCGGGAGGAAGGAAACAAACCAAATCCCTGGATCCGTGAAGGTCAAGGAAAGAGCGAGGGATGAAAATTTGGGAAATGGGAGGCACCTCCCACTGGAACAGCACAATGTGATCCTTTCAGGGGGGCTGGAAAACCCAAAAAAAAAAAAAATTCCCGGGATTTGGGGATCCCTGGGAGCAATTTCAGGGATGACACCGAATTCCCAAGGGCACGGGGAGGTCTGGAGGCTCCGTTTCTCCCGCTCGGCACCTGGAGCACATTCATCCCTCCAACACTTCTGGAATTAAAAATAGCCGGCCTGGATGAGCCGGAGAGAGCAAATTCCAGCCGGAATGTTTATTTTTGGGAAGAGCCAGAGGAGGAAGAGGAAAAGGTCGGGGTTCAATGCGTTATTTGGAGCATGTAAGGAAATAATCACTGGAGCAAAAACGCGGGAGGGACAGCAAGGAACGGGGATTTAAAGGAATTTTTTGGGATTTGTTTTTTTGAAGGAAGAGGTCACTGGGAAAACTCTGGAATCACCTTAACCAAATCTTAATAATCTAAACGAAATTCCCACTGATATTTTTCATCTGGAGAGAACATTCCCGAATGAAAACTCTTAACCAAATCTTAATAATCTAAACAAAATTCCCACCGATATTTTTCATCTGGAGCGAACATTCCCGAGTGAAAACTCCATAAAATGGCCCCAAAAATCCCAGATTTTATGATTTGGGATCCCTCCCCCAAATCCAGGCCCCTCCACGGCCAAATTCTAAATTCCACCATCGTGGAAATGTGTGGTTTTACGGGATTTGTCATCAGTTTGACTCTGGAATCTGCCTGAATTCCCAGCTGTGTTTCGTGGTTTGGATTCGGGAATTTTCTTGTTCCCAAAGGTTTTCGGGTCATTATTTTGGGTTGGGTTTTTTTTGTGGTGGCTGTTCCCAAATTCCAAGAGGTGGGAACTCCCAAAATCCATCATTTCTCAGGCTGGCAAAGCTTTGGTTTCCTGGGAATGGTTTAAGGAGTTCCAAAAAACCTGGAAATTTCGGGATCAAGGCCTAAGTGGGTCACCATCAAATCCAGGTAAAGAACTACGGATTCATCCCAATTTTGTGGGAAATTGAGGAGGGAAAAAAATCCTTTAAAGGAGCAAAAAGTTGAGGGAATTTCTTTCCTGAGAAATTTCTACCTGAGAAAATCAGGATTATCCATAGGGATATCCTATGGGATGCATCAGGAATTCTCCATCAGTAAAGAAGGGATTTGGTGGGATGAGATTTTTATGGAGTGAATTCCCCACATTCCCAGGAATTGTGATGTCCAACCAACCACAAACACACACAACATTTTTCCAGAAGCCTGGAATTCCACGAAACACCTTTTTTTAAAATGATTGTGGATCATTTGGGATGATCCAGCCTGGAAATCCTACAAAGGTTGGAAAATCCATAAAAACCACCCGGGTAAAAAAGCAGCTCCTTGTCCCAAAAACCAGCAGCACCAATGGATAAATTCCCAAAAAAAAAAAATCAGGATACAACTGAACGGATCAATTTTCATGGATATCGGGAAAAACCCATCGTGAAACACAACCTGAGTCAGGATTTGGAAAACCATTCCCTTTCCTTCCAACATTTTCAGGGTTGAACTCCATTTTTTTTTTATTTTAAGGGTCTTTTTCCGGCCTAAACAATTCCATAAATCCCTGACCCCTCGTTGCTCCCAGCACGCCAAGCCGCCAATCCCACGGCACAGCGGGACATTCCCAAAAATCCCTTTGAACCCATCTCCAGCCCCTCTGGAAAAGTTCAGCCCGAGCACATCTGGCTCACAGACAGCCCAGACCTTGGATTTGGTGGATTTGCAGCTGGAAAAATCCAGGATTTGGGTGGGAAAAGCAAAGATTTCCCTGGAAAACGAGGGCATCCCCATAGGCCTTTTTTTTCCAAAGGAAAGCATGGAAATGCTCCTTCCCAATGGGATTAATGGGATTATCCTGAAAATCCATCCCTGGTTCTGATGGAATGAGTTGTGCCACCACCAGCGACACAAAACTCCGATTTTTGGAGTTAAATTCACCCAAATTCAGGCATTTTTAGGCCTGGAATTGCTCCCTGTCAGCCACCCCAAGATCCCACACTCCAAATCCAGGCCAGGCTGGATTGGGATTGGATAAATCTGGGATCGTGGAAAGTTTCCCTTCCTGTGGCGTTGGGTGGGGTTTAAGGCCTCTTCCAACCCAAACCACTCCAGGATTTTGCAATTCAGGATATCCCAAGAAAACGGATATCCCAATTCCAGGATATTCCAAGAAAATGGATATCCCAATTCCAGGATATCCCAATTCCAGGATATTCCAAGAAAATGGATATCCCAATTCCAGGATATCCCAAGAAAATAGATATTCCAATTCCAGGATATTCCAAGAAAATATCCAATTCAGGATATCCCAAGAAATAGATATTCCAATTCCAGGATATCCCAAGAAAACGGATATCCCAATTCCAGGATATTCCAAGAAAATGGATATTCCAATTCCAGGATATTCCAAGAAAATAGATATTCCAATTCCAGGATATCCCAAGAAAATGGATATCCCAATTCCAGGATATTCCAAGAAAATGGATATCCCAATTCCAGGATATCCCAAGAAAATGGATATCCCAATTCCAGGATATTCCAAGAAAACAGATATCCCAATTCCAGGATATTCCAAGAAAATGGATATTCCAATTCCAGGATATCCCAAGAAATGATTTCCATTCCAGGATATTCCAAGAAAACGGATATCCCAATTCCAGGATATTCCAAGAAAATGGATATTCCAATTCCAGGATATCCCAAGAAAATGGATATCCCAATTCCAGGATATTCCAATTCCCTTTGGAGGAAAGGGAAGGCCGCTGGATGCTCATCCCGAGGGAAGGAATAAAACCCTCGATCCCCCCCCAAAATCCACATGGAAAAACACTCGGAGAACTCCAAAATCCAGCACCAAACCGCACAAATAACCCGAGATCCCACAATTCCGGACTGATCCACATCCACAACCAAATCCCCCTTCCCCAAAACCATCGGCAGCACCAAATCCCAGCTCCCCACACCTCCCAATCCCGCTGGTTTTGGGATCCACGCACTTCCATCCGGGAAAAGCCATTCCATAGGGCAAGGAGCCCAACCAACCCCATGGATGGAATCATCCCATCCCAATTCCAGCCCTGCCCGAGCCACCTGCTGCTGGCAGCTCCCTCCAAACATCCCAAATCCGCCCGTTTTCTATGGAAAATGTGTTTTGGGATTTTTTTGTTGTTTTTTAAATTTTTTTTCCCCTTAATCCCACCCAGCTGCGCGTGCCAGGTGAGGCTCCGGAGCAGCTGCGGATTTCTCCGTAGAGGTCACTCCGGGGGTTGATTAAAGTGGGAATAAATAAGAGGATAAATAAATGACTCCGTGGATAACGACATAAATGAAGGACGGAACAAATAAATGAGAAAAAAAAAATATAAAATAAATGTGTGTGTGGGGGGGAAACAGATAAATGGGGGAGGAAATAAATGAGGAAATAAAGGAGGAAATAAAGGAGGAAATAAAGGAGGAAATTAAGGAGGAAATGAATGAGGAAATGAATGAATGAGGAAATAAATAAATGAGGAAATAAAAAAATAAGGAAATAAATAAATGAGGAAAAAATAAATGAGGAAATAAATAAATGAGGAAATAAATAAATAAGGAAATAAATAAATAACTCCACTCCCACCCTGCAGTTTTCGCTGCCGGAGGGAAATGCAAGGAATGGGGGAAACGGCGCAGGGAAGAGAAGGGGAGGGGGGAAAAAAAAATAAAATAAAATAATAAAAAAAAAAAATTCCCAGACCGGCGGCTCCGTCGTCCTCCCGAAATAAAATAAATCCCGAACAACTCTGCGCCTCCACCTTCCCAAATCCAGCGGGTTTGGCCCCACGGATCCCCGCCCCAAATTCCGGCGCTGCGCATCCCGCTGCAGCCCCCGCTCCATCCCTGCCATCCCCTCCATCCCAGCCGGCTCCATCCCTGCCCGCTCCCCATTCCCGGCGCATCCATCCACACCCATCCCTGCCACACCTTCCACCTCCATGAAAACACCGCCCGCATCCCGCGGGATCCATGCCGGGCAGCGGGAACCTTCCCCCGGCCCGATGCCGGGCGGGGAGCGGGATGGGGATGGATCCGGCCCCTTCCATCATCACCTTTGCCAGCGAGGAGGGTGGGATTTAATCCCCCACCCCATCATCATCATCATCATCATCATCATCATCATCCTGCGGAGGGTGGGATCCAGCCCTTCCGAACCCCTTCCATGGGATCCGGCAGCTCCAGATGGCCCCGAAAAGGGGAGCGGGGTGGGATTCGAGCCCTCCCGGAGGGAGCAGGGTGGGATTCAGCATCTCCATAAGGAGCAGGGTGGGATCCAGCCCTTCCAAAACCCCCAAAAAGGGGAACAGGGTGGGATTTAACCCTTCCATAAGGAGCAGGATGGGATCCAGCCCTTCCAAAACCCCCAAAAAGGGGAACAGGGTGGGATTTAACCCTTCCATAAGGAGCAGGATGGGATCCAGCCCTTCCAAACCCCCCCAAAAAGGGAAGCAGGGTGGGATCCAGCCCCTCCAAACCCCTCTAAAAACGGAAGCAGGGTGGGATTTAACCCTTCCATAGGGATCACGATGGGATCCAGCTCTTCCAAACCCCCCCAAAAAGGAAGCAAGGTGGGATCCAGCCCTCCATATGGATCAGGATGGGATCCGGCCCCTCCAAACCCCTCTAAAAACGGAAGCAGGGTGGGATTTAACCCTTCCATATGGATCACGATGGGATCCAGCTCTTCCAAACCCCCCCAAAAAAGGAAGCAGGGTGGGATCCAGCCCCTCCATATGGATCAGGATGGGATCCGGCACCTCCAAACCCCTCCAAGAAGGGAAGGAGGACGGGATCCAGCACCTCCATATGGAGCAGGATGGGATCCAGCCCTTCCAAACCCCCCCAAAAAGGGAAGCAGGGTGGGATCCAGCATCTCCATAAGGAGCAGGATGGAATCCAGCCCCTCCATGAAACCCCTCAAGGAGAACAGGGTGGGATCCAGCCCTTCCTAAGGAATAGGATGGGATCCAGCCCCTCCAGACCCCTCTAAAAACGGAAGCAAGGTGGGATTTAACCCTTCCATAAGGTGCAGGATGGGATCCAGCCCTTCCAAACCCCCCCAAAAAGGGAAGCAGGGTGGGATCCAGCATCTCCATATGGATCAGGATGGGATCCAGCCCCTCCATGAAACCCCTCAAGGAGAACAGGGTGGGATCCAGCCCTTCCTAAGGAATAGGAAGGGATCCAGCCCCTCCAAAGCCCTCTAAAAACGGAAGCAGGGTGGGATTTAACCCTTCCATAAGGAGCAGGATGGGATCCAGCACCTCCCAACCTCCCAAAAAGGGAAGGAGGATGGGATTTAATCCCTCTGGAAGGAGCAGGATGGGATCCAGCCCCTCCATGAAACCCCTCGAGGAGAACAGGGTGGGATCCAGCCCCTCCAGACCCCTCTAAAAACGGAAGCAAGGTGGGATTTAACCCTTCCATAAGGTGCAGGATGGGATCCAGCTCTTCCAAACCCCCCAAAAAGAGGAGCAGAGTGGGATTTAACCCCTCCAGAGGGAGCAGGATGGGATCCAGCCCCCAAAAATGGAAGTAGGATAGGATTTAACCCCTCCATAAGGAGCAGGGTGGGATCCAGCACTTCCAAACCCCCCCAAAAAGAGGAGCAGAGTGGGATTTAACCCTTCCATAAGGAGCAGGATGGGATCCAGCCCCTCCATGAATCCCCTCAAGGAGAACAGGGTGGGATCCAGCCCTTCCAAACCCCTCTAAAAACGGAAGCAAGGTGGGATTTAACCCTTCCATAGGGAGCAGGATGGGATCCAGCTCTTCCAAATCCCTCTCAGGAAGGGCAGGGTGGGATTTAACCCTTCCATAGGGAGCAGGATGGGATCCAGCTCCTCCAAATCCCTCTCAGGAAGGGCAGGGTGGGATCCAGCCCTTCCATAGGGAGCAGGATGGGATCCAGCTCCTCCAAACCCCCCCAAAAATAGAAGCAGGGTGGGATTTAACCCCTCCATATGGATCGGGATGGGATCCAGCCCTTCCAAACCCTTCTCAAGAACATCCGGGTGGGATCCAGCCCCTCCATAAACCAGGGAACCGGGATCCAGCCCCAGGCACGAGGAGCAGGACGGGATCCAAGCCCTCCATAAAACGCCCTGAGAGGAGCAGGGTGGGATCCAGCAGCTCCAGGTGGGATCCAGCCCCTTCCACAACCCCTTCCAAAGGGAGCAGGGCGGGATCCAGCTCCTCCAAACCCCCCCAAAACAGAAGCAGGGTGGGATTTAACCCCTCCATAAGGAGCAGGGTGGGATCCAGCACTTCCAAACCGCCCCAAAAAAGGGAAGTAGGGTGGGATTTAACCCTTCCACCGGGAGCAGGATGGGATCCAATCCCCCCCCGCAATCCTTTCCCAATTCTCCCCGAAATCCAGGGTGGGGTTCGGCTCCATCCCCCCCCGTTTTTCCCCATCCCCTTCCCGCAGCCACGGGGATCCAGGTGGGCGCATCCAGCCCCCCCCCCTCCATGCACCAAAATCCGGGACGGGGGGTTTGGAATTCTCCAGCCCCACCAACACACCTGGATGCAGCGCAGGTGGCGATGCCCACACCCAGCACCCCAAAAACCCAAAAACGAAGCCGGAGGAGGACGGAACACCCAAAAAGGGGCTGAGACCCCCAAAGTGCTGACGGGGGAGGGCAAAGACCCCCCAAGGGCACCTCGGGGAGGGGGGGGCACCCCCATAAAAGCCATACAAGAAGGACGGGGATGCAATAAGGGGTCCCCAAAGGGGGTTTGGGGGGGGTTTGGACCATGCGGCGCAGCCCCCCCCCACCCAGCCCACCCTCCCCCCGTCCCCAATTTCCCCTCCGCGATGCCGCCGCTCACCTCTCCGCCATGATCCCCGGCGGCTCTACCGCTCGCCGCCGCCGGTCCCGGCCCCGGTTCGGGCTCCCATGGCCCCCCCGTGACCGACCCCGAGCCCCCCCCGGCCCCTCCTCGCTCCGCGGCCGCTCCCGGCGCGCTCCGACCCCGCCGCGTCCCCGTCACCAGCGACAACGGCGGCGCGGCCAATGGGGGCAGAGCCGAGGGGCGGGGACAGGCGCGGGACACGCCCTTTATTCAAATGAGGGGGGCGGGGAGAGGACTCCTCCCCGCGGGGGATGATGGGAGGGGTAGGAGGATGGGGGGGTTTTGGCGGGGGGGTGGGATGCGCGTGCGCTATGGGAAGTACGGTAGCGCGGGGGAGGAGGGGCGTGGAGAGTGGTGCGCGTGCGCGCTGGGAATTACGGTAACCACGGAGATGCGGCGCGTGTTGTGCGCATGCGCACTTGGAAATACAGTACTTTTTGATGCGCACTTGGAATTATGGTAGCTGTGGTGAATGCACATTAGGAAATACGGTAGTTATGTTCTCATGCCCACTCGGAAATACGGTAGTTGTGTTGTGATGTTCATTAGGAATTGGGGTAGCTGTTCTGATACACATGAAGAAATACGGTATTCATGTGATGAGGCGCATTAGGAAATACCGTAGTTGTTTTGTGAATGCGCATTGGGATTTACGATAGCCGCTGCGCGCAAGCGCATTTGTGGTTAGAGGATTGCGCTACTCTTTGGGAAAAACGGTACTTGTGCGCATGCGTATTTAGAAACATGGGATTTCTGGTATTAAATGCTGTTGGAATTACGGTATCGTTGTGCGCATGCGCACTGGGAGATATGGTAGAACTCTATACTCTCGGAAATACGGCAGTGATGGCGCGCATGCGCGTTTGGAAGTAGTACTTATGCCGCGCATGCGCCCTGGGAAATACGGTACCTCTGAAATTACGGCACTTGAGACGTGATGCGCATTTGTAATTACGGTAGCGTTTGGAATTAGGGCGGTTGTGGTGCGCATGCGTATCTGGAAACGCGGCGGTTGCGGGCGCGCATTTGTAATTACGGTATCGCGGTGCAGCGCTTTGGATCTACGGCGGCTGAGGCGCGCATGCGCAATTGTAAATACGGGTCTTGCGCGATCCTCATGTGGAACTGCGATACTTGGGGTGCGCATGCGCTTTTGGACACACGGTGCATATAGGACATTACGGTATTTAAAGTGCGCATGCGCCTGTCGAGGTACGGTAATTTTGTGATGCGCAATTAGAATTGTTTTAGTTGTGTTTGCGCGTGCGCTCCTGGAATTACGGTAACCATGCGTTGGTGCGCATTTAGAATACGTTCCTTTCAATGCGCATGCGCTTGATGAAATTACGGTAGCGCTACGCGCACGCCAAAAAAAAACCAACCCGGCATTTGTTTTGCACATGCGCATTTTAAATAACGGCGGCGGCAATGCGCATGCGTACTGGAAATTACGGTACCGGCGTGATGCGCCTCTGGAAAAAATTACGGTACCCGTGGCGCGCACGCACATTTGTAAATACGGTGATCCCGTATTTCCCGAAGTTTTGGCGAAGGGAAGGAAGCACGCGTGGGAGCTGCCCCATCCACACCCACATTCCCATTCCCTGCCTGGTGTTTTTGGGATGGGGATGGAGACCCCAAACTGGGAGGTTCCAACCCCTCCATGCCCCCCAGCTCTGCCCACTCTTCACTCTTGGGGTCCCCCCTGAAATTTGTTCGCCCCAAATTTTTCCCTCCATCAGACATTCCCTCACTGGGATCAGCACACCCCAAAACCCCAAACACCCCAAGGAAAAAACCCAAAATATATTTTTAACACAAAATATATTTTTAGAAGAATAAAAAACACCTGGCCAGGGTGACAATGGAGCTGAGGATACCACGAGACTTTTGGAGCAGCTTTCACCCCGTGGCCAAAACTCGGGGAAATTCAAATTTCTCAGGAGGGGACAAGTTGGGTCACGGTGAGAAACCAACCACAAAACCCTTTTATTCCCTTTCCAGCCCCGGCACAATCCCTGAGTTTTTTGCAGTTTTTCCAGGGGGATGGAGACCCCAAATTTGGAGGCTCCAACCCCTCTGAAGCCCCCCAGCGCTCCCCACATTTTTCAACCTGGAGTTCCCCTGAAATTTGTTCACCCCAAATTTTTCCCTCCATCAGACATTCCCTCACTGGGTTCAGCGCACCCCAAAACCCCAAACACCCCAAGGAAAAAACCCAAATATATTTTTAAGCCTAAAATTGGAAAATCACCTGGCCATGGTGACAATGGAGCTGAGGACACCACAAGACTTTTGGAGCAGCTTTCACCCCTTGGCCAAAACTCGGGGAAATTCAAATTTCTCAGGAGGGGACAAGTTGGGTCACGGCGAGAAACCAACCACAAAAAAACCCTTTTATTCCCTTTCCAGCCCCGGCACAATCCCTGAGTTTTTTGCAGTTTTTCCAGGGGGATGGAGACTCCAAACTGGGAGACTCCAATCCCTCCAGGGCCCCTCAGCACTCCCCACTTTATTCAACCTGGGGCTCCCCTGAAATTTGTTCACCCCAAATTTTTCCCTCCATCAGACATTCCCTCACTGGGATCAGCACACCCCAAAACCCCAAACACCCCGAGGAAAAAACCCAAAATATAATTTTGAGCCTAAAAATTGGAAAAAAAACACCTGGCCAGGGTGACAATGGAGCTGAGGACACCACGAGACTTTTGGAGCAGCTTTCACCCCTTGGCCAAAACTCAGGGAAATTCAAATTTCTCAGGAGGGGACAAGTTGGGTCACGGTGAGAAACCAACCACAAAAAAACCCTTTTATTCCCTTTCCAGCCCCGGCACAATCCCTGACTTGCAGTTTTTCCAGGAATTTGGCCGGCTGGCTCAGCAGTGCCCGGGGTGCTGCTCACATGTTCTCTCCTCTCTCCACGAAAGCTCCCTCACGTCCAGCCGTGGTTTTTTTGGGAGCAGAAGGACCCAAAACCCGCCAGGTTTTCTCCCTTGGGACGTGCGTGGAGGCTGGGAAAGGGTGAGTCAGGAAAATTTTGGGTTTTTTTCTCCCATTTCTGTCGCTCTTTAGGTTTAGTTTTGGAAATATTTCGTTTTGGGATAGTTGTTTTTATGGGTTTTGGTGGGGTTTTTTTCTCAGTTTAACCTGATTTTTACAGAACAACAGAGCAGCTTTGCCCTCTTCTGTAAGGATCCTGATCCGAGAAAATCCATTCCATCACCAAATCACGGAATGGTTTGGGTTGGAAGGGAATTTCACCAAATTCCACCCCCCTGCCACGGGCAGGAACATCTCCCACCATCCCAGGGTGCTCCAAGCCCCGTCCAGCCTGGCCCTGGACATTTCCAGAGGAAAATCGGGACATCTCTGAGGGGTGGGATGTGGCACTTGGGGACGTGGCCGAGCTCCCTTCCGAGCCAAAACCATTCCATGATTTTATTCCCGGGCTCGGCCTCTCTTTGTTCTGCCTGGAGCTTTTCAGGGAGGCTCCAAGTGAATTTCTCTGACTTTTAAACCTTGATTAAAAATGAGATGCCTGTGAATTCCCGCTGTCTCCGTCACCATGGAAACGTGAGACTGTTGTCTTTTAATATTTTTAAGTTATATAAAGGTTTGGAACAACTCTGAAACGCCCCCCCCCAGTGATTAAACAAGAGGAATAGTGGAAAAATTAAATCCACTTTTCCACCAAGGAAACGATGGGAATGGATGGTCTTGAAGCAGTTTGAACCATTCCATAAATAAAATCCAATGAATTAAAATTCCATAAATAAAATTCCATAAATAAAATCCAATCCCATTTATTCCACTCCCATTTATTCCACAGCCCAAATCTCGGAGTGCTGATGTTTTAATTCCATATTTTAACACCGTGTTCTCCCTTCATTCCCCCTGGCCTGTTGCAATTCCAACCTTAAGGAATGAAGGTGGAGAACAAAACTGCTCCAGGATGGAAAGCATTTTTTTGGGGATTATTTTTTTTCCCCCATGTCGGTGATTTTGCTTTTCTGGCTCTCCAGGAAATAAATATATTTACATTTATGAATGAATTCATTTTTTATGAATTTAGAAAGTATTCACATGTGCCTAAATAGTTTCTAAATTAATTAAAAATGGATTCATTTATAAATATAAAATATTAAAAAATATATTTATATATATAATATATAATATATAATATATAATATATAATATATATATATAATTGCTATATATATAATATATATATATAATATATATATAAATATATATATATATTTATATTTTATATTATATATTAATTATATATAATATATATATATAATATATTATATTATAAATATTAATATTATATTATTATATACATTAATATATAATATATTTATATTATATTATATTATATTATATAATTATATTAATATATATATAATATATATTATAAAAACATTTTATATTATAATATAATATTTATTTATTATACATAATGTAAATTTATATTTTATTTTATATATTATATAAAATAAAATATAAATTTGAAAATATTCATTCATAAAAATCTTCATATCTGTTCACTTGTCTTCTCCAAAAGGTGTCCTTGTCCTTGTCCTTCCCTTTTCCTTGGGAAATTGGGAAATGCTGTTGTTGTCCCACCTGGGAGCCGCAGGAATTCACAAAATCCTCTTGAGTAACAGCGGATTTTGGGAGTGGAAAATACAATTTCAGTCCTCGAGAAATTAATAATATTACATTAAAAATACAATTTCAGCCCACACCTGAGCCCTCTCCTGGTTCCTGAGCAATCCTGCCAGGGAACAACAAAACGCGGGAGGGGAGGAAGGCTCGGAGCCGGGCCTGGTGCGCACGGGCCCAGGGAGGCCCAGGCAGAAACCCCAAAAATTCCCTTTGAAGTTTGTCCCTGTTGAGGTGAACGGGTTGGGCTCCTGAATCCTCACGGAATGGTTTGGGTTGGGAGGGACCCTGAAATCCAGCTGGTTCCATGCCCTGGTTCTCCCAATCCCTTTGTCCGGGCGGCTTTTCTCCAGAGCGGTGAATTCCAAGGCCGCGGGGTTTGGTTTGGGCAGAGCCGTCGCTCCAGAGGCTTTTCCAGGCTGGAGGGACTTGGGCTCCCTTCCCGGGGTCAGGAATAACGGGATGCTGGCAGCGGGATCCTGCAGGGAAGGGATGGGGCCGATGGATTTGCTTCCTTTGCTTCCCGTGGAAAGTTTGATTTGGCTGAAATCTTTGGGACAGGACGGGGGGAATGGCTTGGACTGACAGAGGGAATTTGGGATACTGGGAATGAATTCCTCCCTGTGAGGGTGGTGAGGGGCTGGGATGGAATTCCCAGAGAAGCTGTGGCTGATCCTGGATCCCTGGAAGTGTCCAAGGCCAGGCTGGAGCAACCTGGGATGGTGGAGCGAGGTCGGAAGGAGATGATCTTGGAGGTCTTTTCCAACCCAAAGCATTCCATGATTCCATTTCCAATTGTGACAGCAGCGTTTCTCCGAGGGCTCCTGTTGAGCCTGGCACCTTCTTGAAGGAATTCAATTTAATTCTAATTTATGGGAATTTCAATTAGCAGAGGGAGGAGAATCTTAGTGACATCTACTGTTGAGGAATAACAATGCTGAACTTCCTCTTAACCAAAATATTGCTGCTCTTCTTACTGGAATTATGGAATAATTAATGGAATTGTTTTGGTTGGAATAATAATGGAATTGTTTTGGTTGGAAAAGACCTCCAAGGTCACAAATCCCAACCGTTAACAGCACAGAGCCGTCCTTTCAGCTGGAAGGGTCAGCGCAGGTTTTTAGGTGACATTTAAGGCGAGCAAACAAACAAACAAACAGAAGAGATTTGGTTGGAAACCCAGGGCGAGAATCCTTTTCCCGATCCTCCAGGATTCCGGGAGGCCCCGGAAGGACGGATCTGTCCTGATGTGGTGCTTTGAGGGATTCCTGGGAGATCATTAAAATCCCTCTGCAGCAGCTCGGATCATCCCTCGTGGTTTCAGGACGTCCCAAAGGCGTTTTTAGCTGCGTCCCAAAAGTCTGGTGGAGCGAGGGCTCCTGGCCGGCTCCCGATGGATCGGGAATTTCTCTCCGTGCCTGGTGGGTTTTGCACGTGATGAGTCTTGATGAGCTTCGTTAGCTCTGGAGCAGCTAACGAGCAAGCAGTGTGGCGGGCTTGGAGCAAGTCATGGAATGGTGGAATGATGGAATGGTTTGGGTTGGGAGGGATCTCAAGGATCATCCTGTCCCACCCCTCTGCCATGGGCACCTTCCACCATCCCAGGTTGCTCCAAGCCCCATCCAACCTGGCCTTGGACACTTTCAGGGGTGGAGCATCCACAGCTTCTCTGGGAATTCCATTCCAGCACCTCACCACCCTCACAGGATGGAATTCCTTCCCAATATTCCATATAATGATGAGTCGTGATGGCTTCGTTAGCTCAGGAGCAGCTAACGAGCAACCAGTGTGGCAGGCTTGGAGCAAGTCATGGAATCGTGGAATGTTGGAATGATGGAATGATGCTTGGAGCAACCTGGGATGGTGGAAGCTGTCCCTGCCCAGGCAAAAATGTTGGAAATAAAGATATTGAAGGTCCCTTCCCACCCAAACCCTTCCACAATTCCCTGACCTCCGGATTGTCCCAAACTTTCCATCAGGGTGGGGACAGGGAGGGCAGGAGGTGACAACACCCAAAATTGGTGGTCCAAGGATCCTGAGAATGGTGAATTGTGACACAGAATTGGTGCAGAACTGAGGGGTCTGAGGCATCCAGCAGATTTGTTTTAGGAAATTTCAGAATTTGTTCTTTTTATCAACATTTTTGGCAGCATTTTGACTTTGGATCACTGTCCTTCTTCCTTTCTCACAATTTACATTTTGTGGTAGATTTGCTTTGGGAAATTTCAGAATTTGTTCTTTTTATCAACATTTTTGGCAGCATTTTGACTTTGGATCACTGTCCTTCTTCCTTTCTCACAATTTACATTTTTTGGTTTTCTGCCATTTCTCCCCTCTTTTTGCTAAAATTTATTCTTTTCCCTTTCTCCCTCTATTTTTGTGGGCTCATTGCTCAATCTCCATAATTTCTTTAGGTGGAGTTTTCTAACCAGGTGTTTTCTGTTTTTTTGGCAGCTTTTCTCCCCCAGAAGGCCTTTGCCTGGTGGTTTGGTTTTGGCATTTATTCTGATTTATCCTGGTGGGGCTTTATGGATTTACTTAAAACTGGAGGTTTTTGGGTTTTTTTTACCTTTATGGGGTTATTTTTCCTTCCCCATCTGCTTGTGGGTGTCTGTTGATGGATTTATCAATTGCAGCTGGTTTTGAAGGTTTATTATTATTATTAAAAAGTTGGAAAATCAGTGGCCCTGATTCCACAGGACATGGAAAATGTGAACAGCACTTTCACCTCCACCCCAAAGTGTCATGAAATTAATTGTTCATGTTGATTAAATTCTCATTGTGAAAGGAACCAAAAAAATCTGGATTAATATAAATTACATTTTATTACATTTTGTTAAAATAGGGTTTGATGGGAAGGTCCACTCTACTAATTAAATCATATCCTAAAATTTTGGGGTTGGGAAAAACCTCCAAGGTTGTCAGCATGGATGAGACATAAAAGGGAACATCAAATTAGAATTAATTTAGAATTATATATGTGGATAGTGAAATAGAGGGATTTTATCAGGGGGTTATCATTGTCTTATCACGGGTTTATTGTTCTTATCAATGAAGTGATTCATTAGGATTGGCCACAATTAGAGGAGGGACTAAACCATAGGTTCCAGATGGACAAAATTGAATATTTATATATTTATAAATATATAAATATAGTTATATTTATTGTAAGGATTATATTTATATTTATATTTATATTTATATTTATATATTTTATTTTATTTTTATTTTATTTTTCTTTTTTTAATTTTTAGTTTTAGTATTTTTATTTTTATTTTTTTATTGTAAGGAATTGAAATCTTGAAATCAGCTTCCAAAGGGGCATAGAATCATGGAATTGTTGAGATTGGAAAAGCCCTCTGAGACTGAGTCCAGCTCTTCTTCCCCCAGCATTGCAAAAACCACTCCCAGCCATGTCCTCAAGTGCCATTCCCACACGGATATTGGTCCCTCACAGGGATGGGGAATTCCAGGAAGGAATTTTTCAATATTTGCTTTCCAAAGCAAATATTTCCAATTCCGTGGGAATTGTTTTTAAACCAATCCAGCCCGACCTTGAACACTTCCAGGGATGGAAGTGAGGCACGGGATGGTTTTTGTGAACATTCCATGGGCTTGGCTTTGACGCAGGACACAGGAGATGCCTCAGACAAAGAGGGAATTTTTCCCTGTGGAAAAGGGACCAGAGCTTGTTTTTTCACACTTTTACAGACTCAAATTGGTTGGTAATTTCTTGCCAATTACTTTATTGGTTAGTAATAAATTTTTATTCTGTATTGATTGATCACCCAAAGCTCCGGTGTATAAGTGCAGGAAAAGTTGTTTGTGAGAGATAATTCTCATTTTTCTATCTAATGGTGTAAAAAAAAAATTATACAGGTGGCTAGATTTTTTTTTTAACTCAGGAAAAGATTGTTTTGTTAACAAACTGCTCACATCAGGATTGCTTCCACGTGGGGGATTGCAAAGTGCCAGCTTGGCAAGGCCAGCCACTGATTTTAGGAGAGCAGGCTTGATTTTGTGAGGCCTTTCTTTATAATTTTTCTTATAATTCAAAAATTTTTTTTATAATTTTTTAAAATCATTTTTCTACCTTACTGCAACAAATGGGGACATTGAAGTCAGTGCTGAACCCATGGAAAGGAATAACACATTTTCCCCACTTCTTTTTTCTCCTCTTTCTTTTTCCCCTGCCTCCAGAATTCCTTTCTCTTTCTCCTTATGGAGTGGTGTTAGGGAAGGAGGTTGGTCAGAAAGGAAGGAAAAATTAAACCAGGTTGAAATATTGGGCTGAAATATTTCCCTGAATAAGCCTTGGCATCTTGGAGGGTCATTTCTTCTGGGATAAGTGGAAAAAGGGTGAACACCAAACCTGAGGCCTGTTGGAGCTGATGGAAAATTGAAACTTGGATTGAGGCTGTGAGTGGTTGGAATACTCTTGGTAGAAGAAAGCAAAAGGAATCATGATGCAAGAAAACTTTATTGGGGCAAAAAAACCAAGTAAAAAGCAGGAGAAATAAATAAAATTGAGCTGAGGTGGAACAGGACAAACATCATCACAGATCCTTTGATTGCAGCCAGAGCATCGGGAATTTCCTGCCCCACAGTGGGAGCAGCCAGGCAGAGCTGCCCGAGGGTCTCTGGCCTGGGAGAAGGGGTTTGTCCAGAGGGGAATGGACAGAGACAAAGGGTCCATGGAGAGCAGGGAGCAGGAGAAGAGCAGGAGGCAGATGGGCCATGTTTGGGGACAGTTGGCCTGCTGTCTTGCTTGGTGCCGTGAGGGCAGGAGCTGGAAATGCTGAGTCCATTTGAGAATCTTGTGCCAGAAATGTGTCTTCAATGCCTGAGATGAGTTCCATGGAGTGGGTGTTTGGTGTCAGGGGTGGTGCTGAGGGCCCTTAGCAGATGGAGCCATAGCCCCTTCTGCCATAGCAGCCCAGGCCTCCCAGCCCGTAGCCAAATCCACGGCCATAGCCAAGGCCACCAAAGCCACCAAATCCCCCAGAGATGGGCTGTCCCTGCACACTGAGCTCAGTGCCCACAGCAGCTGAGGAGGTGGATCCGACGGCGGTGTTCTGGGGGAAGGAGGTCATGATGGGTCCTGGCAGGGTGACCAGCACAGGAGAAGGCTGGATAACAACTCGGGAATCCTGGCATTGCAGGGCACAGGGCTCGTTGCAGCTGTTGGCCAGTGGGGTGGGTCCGCAGGGACTGCAGAGGCTGTTGCAGGCCATGAGTGTGGTGTGGAGGGTGCCTGGAAGAGAAGGGATGAGGTTAGACAGGGGTGTATGTGTTTTTGGGGCAGTGGTGGAGGAGGATGAGGGAGTGTGGAGGCTGTTGTGGGGCTGTGTGGAGGTGTGAGGCCTGCTGAGGCTGGGGCTGAGCATGCTGGAAGAGAAGGGCCAGGGGTGCAGGAGCAGGAGGATCAGGGCTTGAGACTCACCTGGTTGTTGGCAGGAGCAGGAGGAGAAGGCTTGAGGAGAAGTGTGTGAGGGAGAGAGGCTCTGGGCCCGCTTTTATGCTGGTTCTGGAGGGGTGGGACAGCCTTGTTCCCTGGCCTTGGGGTATTTTTTAGGCAGCAGTTCTTTCGTTACTAGTGATTCATGAGGTGGGGAATGTTTTCCCTCCCACAATTGTGCAGTTTCGTGTCCAGCTCTTGTTGCTGTGTCCATTTGACCTTGGCAGGAACATTAATAATTTGGTGTTTGGGTGGATGTGATTGTTCAATGTGTTTCAGCGAGGGCTTAATAAGCAACCAGAGCCCTGAAGATCTGCGATGTCATCAGTGAGGTCATTTTGTGGCACTCGTGAGCTGTGGTTTGTGGGTGCCTTGTGAAGACTGGGGCTCTGTTCTGTGCCACTGGATGTCCATCTGTCATTGTGTCCATGCAGGAATGCTGAGGGAGCTTTGAGGAGCTCCTGGGGAGGTCACTCTGGAACAGCTTGGCAAAGTCCTCGTGCTTGGAATTTCCTTGTGATGGATGAAAGAGATCTCTTGGCCTTGTGTCTTGAGTGGGATCGAGAGAGGATCTGGAAAACGAGAGCACAGTCGGGCTGAGATGTTCCAATGATTGCTTCCATTTGTGTATCTCAAATTTACAAGACAGCATTCACTGTCATTTAAAGTGCATTCCTTGACCTGGTTTAGAAATCCAGTAAACAAACAACAAACCTGATCCCTTTTTGCCGGGGCTGTGACCTCGATTCTCTCATTCCGCATTCAAGCCATGAGGTTTCATAACAAATGTTCTATAAATGTTAACATTGTGTCCCTCTGAGCAAAACCCAATAATTACTAACAGACAACCAGCGTGGTCCTCTCCCCTCCCCTCTCATGGTTCTGTCGTGTCGTTGTGAATTCTGTGATTCCACATCCCTCTCTTGAGGCCATGCCCACCTGACCTTGGTGGCAGCTTTTAATTAATTGCAAATTACAGCGACCAAATCCTGCTGCTGATGGTTCTTGTCTGGGCAGGCCGAAGACGTGACCAGCACTTTGGAAAGCTGGGGTGTCATCATTTAGGTCATCCCTTGGCCATGGTGTGCTGTGGCTTTGTGGGTGTGTTGTAAAGAGTTGTCCCCAGTTTCTCTCAGCCTTGTCAGGCCGGGCTGAGCTTTGCAGCTGTTCCAAGTATCTGGTGCTGTGTCGGGATCTCTAGTTTATCAGAGTGACCCCGAGAAAAGTTAGAAAGTCTCTTTTCCCAGCCCGGCACTTGAAGAAGGAGTCAGGGCTCTTTGGTTCTTGGTCTCAAGGTTGTTGATTGTTTCTTATCTATAAAAAATTTTCTCCTGCCTTGCCAAGGTCTGCCCAGCAGGACAGTTCCAGGCACTCTGCCTGCCCCTGAGGTGGTGTTATGTCTTTATGTTATGTCTTTATACTAAAAACTACGTGTACAATGTTTACAATTACTTTCCAATACCTATCACCTATGTTAGACAGTGAGCTTCTACTCTAAACCAATCTGTAAGTGCCACCATCACAGCAGAAAATGGAGGCCAAGAAGAAGAAGGAGAAAGGATGGACATGCCCAGTTCCCTCCATCCTGCCTCCTGAACCCCCATACCAGAAACCCCAAAATCTACTTTTTCACCCCGTGATAGCTTCATTATTATTCTGCTTAAACTGTTGTGGCTTGCTGGTCTTTATATAAGGTTGGTAATTTGCTCCACAGATCATAATCAAACCCACAGGTGTTCTGGGCTCCCTGCCAGGGCCTCTGAGCCCCCTGGCAGGGCTCCTGGCCATCCTGGACTGCCAGAGGGATGTTCTGGGTTCCCACAGTGCTGTCTCTTCCATCACATTCTCTCGTTCTTTGCATTTCCCCAGTCTGGCAAACTCTGACATTAAACCTTGACTTTTATATTAGTTGTGCTCTTCTATGTTGATTTTACAGTTTTGATGTCCAGGGCGTTCTAGGTCTCAAATTAGGCTGGGGTGTGAGGACACTTCCCTGGGCAGTGTTTGATGGTCAGAATGAGGAATTTGGAGGTTGCCCAGGGTTCTTGGAGGCGAGCATTGCATGATCCTCAACAATCAGGCAAGTCCAGGTTGTGTCAGTGGCCTGAGAAGGCTCTGAAGGGCTGGGCCCAGAGGCTTGTGGTCAGTGTCCCAAAGTCCAGATGGCAGCAAATCCCCAGGATCCAAAAATTGGATCCTTTTGGCCAACACTGAAAACCTGAGTGGTCCTGGGCATCTGCTGGAGCTCAGCAAGGACAGGAGCCAAGCCCTGATTCTTGGTGAGGGGAGTCATCCCGGATGGGATAAAATGTCCGAGTCTCAGTTGGAACAATTGTTTTCTTCTCCAGAAAAGCCTTTGTGGTTGTGGTGGAGGAGAAATGGACCAGGAGGTGTCCCTGTAGCATTTTGGGAGCAGGGACCTCAAGTGTCCAGGATCTGGAATACTGACCAAGCGGGGAGAGGTGACTTTTGCTGTCTGTTTATCACTGATGGGGTCACATGTGAGGGGTTGTGGGCAGTCCTGGCCACCCCAGTGTGAAAATGAAATTGATTTAGTGAATCAAAACCATTTCAGAGCCAGAAATGCTCTAAAGGAGGATTTTTCCTAGAGGAGAGGCTGAGAGCTGGGACTCCCAGCCATCCATGTGTGCAAATCTCTGAGGGCAGAGGATGAAGCTGAGGGAGCTCTGCTGTTCTCAGCAGGGCACACGTGGAGGACAAGAGGGAAACGGGAAAAGAGAAAAAGTGTCACAGACGTCTTTTATGAAAAATCCTTTCCTGAGGATTTTTCCTCATGAGAAGCTGAGAGGCCTCAGGAACAAAATGTAAACAATGGTTATCCGCTGCTGTGGAATGCAACAGGTGCATCTGTGATTGGTCCATGTTGGATGTTTCTAATTAACGGCCAATCACAGTCGGCTGGCTCGGACAGAGAGTCCGAGACACAAACCTTTGTTATTATTCTTTCTTTTTCTATTCCTAGCCTTCTGATGAAATTCCTTCTACTATTCTTTTAGTATAGTTTTAATATAATATATATAATAAAATAATAAATCAAGCCTTCTGAAACATGGAGTCAGATCCTCATCTCTTCCATCATCCTCGGACCCCTGTGAACACCGTCACAAACATGGAATTCTGTGGGAAAAGAAAGCCAGGATTTTTCGGTGTGAGGTTGGTCACGGAGGGGAAGAGGAGGTGGAGACTGCTGGGAAATCAAAACATGAACTGTCCATGGTGCTGGGAAACTCTGCTCTCGCTGGGCCTGCCTGAGCTGCAGGAAATGAAGCGCTTGCACTCCAGAGCTCCTGCCCAAGTGGAAAATTCTATGAGTGTTTGTTCAGAGGGCTTGCGGGTCCTGCTGGGAAGAGAGTTTGTGTGCTGGCAGAGAGAAAGTTTGAGCAGAAGAGCATTAATGTGTCAAAGCCTTTGGTATAGAAAGTGTTTGGATTGTAAAATATTTTGGAAGGTTCCCCCCTTTCCCAGCTTCTTGTGCAGGTCCTGTTTGTTACTGGAGGCGATGGCTCTGTTAAATATTGCTGACATATTTCCTAGAAAAAATCTTGTGCCCCTTTTCCTGTCACCAAAGTCCTGCTGAACCCTGGCACTGTGCTGGGTGAGGGTGTGAGACCACTGGGACTCAAAAAGGAAGAGGAGACATCTCAGGTTTTGCTGCAGAAAAACTTTATTGAGGCAAAAGAACAAAGAGACAAGAAAATGAAATGGAAGGGATCCAGAGTGAGCTGCAAGCAGGGCAACCATCAGCAGAGGTGCTTTGCTTGCAGGAGCTGTTGGCAGAGCCCAGAGCTGGTGGTGTCAGGGGTGGTGCTGAGGGCCCTTAGCAGATGGAGCCATAGCCCCTTCTGCCATAGCAGCCCAGGCCTCCCAGGCCGTAGCCAAATCCACGGCCATAGCCAAAGCCACCAAAGCCACCAAATCCGCCAGAGATGGGCTGTCCCTGCACACTGAGCTCAGTGCCCACGGCAGCGGAGGAGGTGGATCCGACGGCGGTGTTCTGGGGGAAGGAGCTCATGATGGGTCCTGGCAGGGTGACCAGCACGGGAGAAGGCTGGATAACAACTCGGGAATCCTGGCATTGCAGGGCACAGGGCTCGTTGCAGCTGTTGGCCAGCGGGGTGGGTCCACAGGGACTGCAGATGTTGTTGCAGGCCATGGGTGTGGTGTGGAGGGTGCCTGAAAAAGAAGGAGGTATTGCAGGGTGGGGATGAGGGTTGCATGGGGCAGTGATGGAATTCGGAGGCTGTTGTGGGGCTGTGGGGAGGTGTGAGGGCTGCAGAAGCTGGGGCTGAGCATGCTGGAAGAGAGGGGCCAGGGGTGCAGGAGCAGGAAGGTCAGGGCTTGAGGCCTACCTGGTTCTTGGAAGAAGCAGGAGCGGATGGAGTCTGGAGAAGTGTGTGAGGGAGAGAGGCTCTGGGCCGGCTTTTATGCAGGTCCTGGCTGGGCAGGACAGCCTTGTCCCATGGCCTTGGGGCATTTTTGAGGCAGCAGCTCTTGCCTGGCCCAACCTTTTGAGTCATGAGGTGGGGAGTGTTTTCCTTCATGCAATTCTGCAATTCCATGTCCAGCTCTTGAGGCCATGTCTATCTGACCTTGGAGGCAACTTTCTGTCAGGAGTTGGTATTTGGGAGGATTTGATTGTTCAGTGTTTGTCAAGGAAGGCTGAATAAACAACCACAGCCCTGGAGATTTGCAATGTCATCAGTGAGGTCATTTTGTGGTGTAACTCTTGTGCTGTGGTTTGTTGGTGCCTTGTGAAGACTGGGTCGCTGTTCTGTGCCACTGGATGTCCATCAGTCATTGTGTTGCACACAGGAATGCTGAGGGAGCTGCAGAGGAACTCCTGGGGAGGTCACTCTGCAAAATGCTGGAAGATTCCGGAGCCTGGGAGTGTTTCCTGATGGATGAAAGAGAGCTCCCAGCCTTGCACCTTGAATGGGGTCAAAGTAGCGGATCTGGGAAACGTGAGGCTGTTCAGGCTGGATTTGTCACAGTGTTATGGTCCATTTGGATTTCTTAATTTCAAACAACAACCTAATCTGTCAGTAAAAATGTATTTCTTGACCTCTGCCAGAAATTTAAGAAATCAACAACAAACTGGGCCCATCCCTTCGTTCCCAGGCAGCTCTGTGACGTCAATTCATTTATTCCGCATTCAAGCCGTAAGGTTTCACAATTTCTATGCTCTCAGTCTTGGGATTATGTTCCTCTTAGCAAAAAAACATTAGTTACCAACGGATGGTCAACAACCTCCTCTTTCCTTCTCTGCCATTACTTGGGCATTTCTTTGAGGCATTCTCAGATTCTACGTCCTTCTCTTGAAGCCGTGTCCATCTCGCCTTGGCAGCAGCCTTTGACTGTGCCTTTTGGAGATGAAATTTGGGTGTTGTGGGTGCAGGATGAAGACGTGACCAGAGCTTTGGAGAACTGAGGCCACCCTGCAGCTCTGGCTTGCCGTGGTCTGTGGGTGTGTTTGGAAAGTTCCCCCAGCCCCTCTCAGCCCTGACAAGCTGCTCTGGGCTTTGCTGCTGTTCCAAGTACCCGGTGTTGCCCCTTCCACCCCATTCCCTCTCTCCACGCAATTTCTCCAGCTGTCAAAGCCTGACTGGAGACATCACCTTTACCATCAGTCATGCTCTGAGGGTGTCTTGCTGTTCCTCTTGACAGGAAGTTTTACAGGAATGGAAGGATTTGATATCCAGGGTTTGGGGATCTTTACTTGGGATGAGTGTGGAGGA
Organism: Zonotrichia leucophrys gambelii; assembly: GCF_028769735.1. Classification (NCBI taxonomy): domain Eukaryota; kingdom Metazoa; phylum Chordata; class Aves; order Passeriformes; family Passerellidae; genus Zonotrichia; species Zonotrichia leucophrys. Next base: position 152,463,239 of record NC_088171.1, on the reverse strand, counting down.
GATTGATCACTTCTCTGGGCAATGTCTGATTGTCAGAGAGAGTGTTTGGAAATTGTCTAGAGATTTTGGAGGAGAGTACTGCACAATCCTCAACAACCCAGGCAAGTTCAGGTGTCAGGTGTGGGGGCCTGAGAAGGATCTGAATGGCAGCACCCAGAAGGTTGAGGTCTGGACTGTCGTTAAAACAGGCAGAAGCTGAGAGAGCTGGGAGTTCTTTCAGGCAGGAGGCAAGAATACAAATGGGACCTGTTCCCAATAGGCCATGGAATGACCTCGAATGACACCTGAGTTCTCCTCAGCTTTGGCTGAACCTTCTACGTGCCCTGACACGCGGCACCAACAGCCACACACTGCTCTCTAATTGTGGCAGTTCAGAGGAGCCGCCAAGGTCAGATGGACACAGCCCCAAGGGAAGGACGTGAAACTGCAGAACTCCAGGAAGGAGAACACTCCCCACCTCAGGACTCAACAGGTTGGGACAGCCAAAATCTGCTGCCTCAAAAATGCCCCAAGGCCATGGGACAAGGCTGTCCCGCCCCTCCAGGAGCAGCATAAAAGCCGGCCCAGAGCCTCTCTCCCTCACACACTTCTCCAGACTCCATCTGCTCCTGCTTCTTCCAAGAACCAGGTAAGACTCAAACCCCTGCCCGTCCTCCACCTTCTCCCCTGGCCCCTCTCTTGCAGCACCCTCAGCCTCAGCCTGAGCATCCATCTCTCCTCCCCTCAGCCCCACAGCAGCCTCCACACTCCCACAACCTGCTGCATCACGGCACCTCTCACCCCCACACTGCCCTCTAACCTCACCTCTCTCTCTTCCAGGCACCCTCCACACCACACCCATGGCCTGCAACAACATCTGCCAACCCTGCGGACCCACCCCGCTGGCCAACAGCTGCAACGAGCCCTGTGCCCTGCAATGCCAGGATTCCCGCGTTTTATCACCCTTCTCCTGTGCTGGTCACCCTGCCAGGACCCGTCATGAGCTCCTTCCCCCAGAACACCGCCGTCGGATCCACCTCCTCGGCTGCCGTGGGCACTGAGCTCAGTGTGCAGGGACAGCCCATCTCTGGGGGATTTGGTGGCTTTGGTGGCTTTGGCTATGGCCGTGGATTTGGCTATGGCCTGGGAGGCCTGGGCTGCTATGGCAGAAGGGGCTATGGCAACATCTGCTAAGGGCCCTCAGCACCACTCCTGACGCCACCACCCACTCCCTGGAACTCATCTCAGGCATTGAGGATGCATTTCTGTGCCCCGCCTCTACAACAGGCCCAGCAATTTCAATTCCAGTGATTCCTTAAGCCATCTCCTGCTCTCAGGGCAAGGCAGCAGCCAAGGGGCCAGCCCGGGCTGCCTGCAACCTTGGCCCATCTGCAGCCTGCTAATCTCCCACTCCCTTCCAGCTCTATCCAGTCCCTTCTTCTGCAAGTCCCGTCTCCCAGGCCAGAGACCATTGGGAACCTTCACCATTCGGCTGCTTCTTCTATGAAACAGGAAGGCCTTGATGCTCTGGCCAAACCTACTGCAATCAGAGGACCTTGGCTGATGGTCGCCCTACTTGCCTCTCAGACCAGCTCCCTTCTACTGGCTGCTCATGACCTCTCACTGTTCTTTTGCCTCAATAAAATTCTCTTGCCTTGCAAACTGAGACGTCTCTTTCGACCTTTTTTTGGCAAAGGTGTGTCAACAACACTTGGCACAAATCCATGTCCCACAAGTCATTGATGGGGGGTGAAAATTGCACCAATGCCTCTCTTGGAGTTGGTTCTGCACTTCCACGACCCACTGGGGCACACAGACACACTTTGTGTCCATCACAGAGAAGAATTTCACTTTCTTAATCCCAGGCCTGGATGCAGCAATGCAGGTCTGTCCTTGATTCTGGCACAAGCCCCTCATGGGTGCTGTGTTCAGTTTGGCTGGACATCAGTTGCTCCTGACCCTCATCAGCTTCCAGCCCCATTTACAGATCTGCTCAATCTGCTTCATCTCCCTGTAATATTCATGTCCCAGAGTTGAACACAAATTTCCAATCCAGTCCGACCAGGGCAGAGGGGCAGAATTCCCCCCTCACCTTCTGCCCATGATGTGAACATGAGCCCAGGACTCCAGGGAGTTGCTGTTCAGCTCATTCACACGGTGAGGCAGATCCAGCTCTTCATGCACCAACACCCCAAGGCTTTCTCCTCTGGGCTGCCCTCAATCCACTCATTGTCCAGCCTAGATCCATGTTTGGAATTGCTCCAAACCAGATCCTGGACTTGCCCTTGGCCATGTTCTGCTTAATGAAACTGACAATATCCCACATTCCCAACCTGTTCCAGTCCCTCTGAATGCCATCCATTCCCTCCAGACACCCAACCCCACTACTCAGCATGGAGTGGTCCCTGCTTTTGCTGATCATCCCATAAATCCCAGGGCCGTGATTTCTGACAATGATTCAATATTATAACAATCCCAACATGAGTCTGTGTGGGTCACCACTCATCCCTGTTCTCCACACACGGACATGGAGCCGTTGGCCACAACTCTCTGAGTCAGACCATCCCGCCCATTCCTTCTCCACCAAATAGTCCAACCAACATCCACATCACTCCGGCTTAGAGACAAGGATGTTGTCTGGCACAGGGACAAGGGACTTGCACACGTCCAGGTGCAGGATACTGGCACCTCTTCCCTCATCCACCAATTTTGTGGTGAATACCAAATCAACAAAGCTGCTGAGAAGCACAGATGGGCATGGCCTCGGGAGCATGACATGGGATTGCAGAGCTGAGGGAAGCAAAGCGTTCCCAACCTCGTGACTCACCTGGCTGGGTCAGGCAAGAGCAGCTGGCCTGAAAAATGCCCCAATGTCATGGGCAATGGCTGTCCCAAACATTCAGCCATGGTTCATCCTTGAGGCCATGCCCTGGATATCCCTCACCTCAGTCTTGTCTTCCTTGTTCAGAGTAACTCAGAGATTTACAGCTTCTCCAGAATCATCAGACCACAGCAGGGGCAGAATCTGCTGCACATGGATTGGAGCAATCCTAGCCATGCAGGATAAAGTCTGGGTGATGAGGGCATTGAGCCCAAGGAGGAGTGCTTGGGGTGCTGTTGGATGAAGTATTGGACACGCCCTGCCATGTGAATGCACCAAACAGAAACCCCTCTGTGTCCTGGCCTCATCCCCAGAGCGTGGGCAGCAGCTGAGGGGGGGATTCTGCTGCTCTGCTCCACTCTGGTGAGACTGGAGATGTGACTTTAGATCTGGGACCTTGAAACGAGGAAGACATGGACCTGCTCAGGCAGAGCTGGAGATCGCCCTGGAAGAAAAAGGCAGGTAGGAGCAACTGGTGTCCAGAAAAATTGCACACCCCACCCACGAGGGGCTTGTGCCAGAAGTAGGGTTAAGCCTGCATTGGTGTGCGCAGTGTTGTGTTTCAACAGCTGAAGTGTTCATGTGATAATGCACTGGAAGAGCAAAATGTGTCAGTGAGGAGTGGAACGGCCAAAATAATACCTGAGAGTTATCTTGGTGCACTTTATCACCCACCCCAGTGGCCTCTATCACCCTGGCTTAGGGCTGAGTGAGACTGGAAGAATTCTTGGGGAAGAAAGAGGGAGTCACCTGAGGTAGTGATGCAAGAAATCTTTATTGGGGTAGCAGAGTGAAAACTCAGGAGCAGCCAGTGGAAGGGGGCTGGTCTGTGGTGCAAGCAGGGCGAGCATCAGCCAAGGCCCCTTCCTTTGGCAAGGTTTGGCCAGAGCATCGAGGCCTTCCTGCCCTGCCATGGCAGCGGCCCAGCAGAGCTGCCCGAGGGTCTCTGGCCTGGGAGAAGGGGTTTGTCCAGAGGGGAATGGACAGAGCTGAAGTGTCCATGGAGAGCAGGGAGCAGGAGAAGAGCAGGAGACAGATGGGCCATGTTTGGGGGCAGCCCAGGCTGGGCCCTCGGCTGCTGCCTTGATTGGTGCCCTGAGAGCAGGAGCTGGAAGTGCTGAGTCTGTTTGAGAATCTTGTCCCAGAGATGTGTCCTCAATGCCTGAGATGAGTTCCAGGGAGTGGATGGTTGGTGTCAGGAGTGGTGCTGAGGGCCCTTAGCAGATGTTTCCATAGCCCCTTCTGCCATAGCAGCCCAGGCCTCCCAGGCCGTAGCCAAATCCACGACCATAGCCAAAGCCACCAAAGCCACCAAATCCCCCAGAGATGGGCTGTCCCTGCACACTGAGCTCAGTGCCCACGGCAGCCGAGGAGGTGGATCCGACGGCGGTGTTCTGGGGGAAGGAGCTCATGATGGGTCCTGGCAGGGTGACCAGCACAGGAGAAGGCTGGATAACAACTCGGGAATCCTGGCATTGCAGGGCACAGGGCTCGTTGCAGCTGTTGGCCAGCGGGGTGGGTCCGCAGGGTTGGCAGATGTTGTTGCAGGCCATGGGTGTGGTGTGGAGGGTGCCTGGAAGAGAGGGAGGTAATGCAGAGAAGGGATGAGAGTTGCAAGGGGCAGTGATGGAATTCGAAGGCTGTTATGTGGCTGTGGGGAGGTGTGAGGGCTGCCAAGGCTGGGGCTGAGGGTGCTGGAAAAGAGGGGCGAGAGGTGCAGGAGGGTCAGGGGACTGAGACTCACCTGGTTCTTGGAAGAAGCAGGAGCAGATGGAGTCTGGAGAAGTGTGTGAGGGAGAGAGGCTCTGGGCCGGCTTTTATGCTGCTCCTGGAGGGGCGGGACAGCCTTGTCCCATGGCCTTGGGGCATTTTTGAGGCAGCAGCTCTTGCCTGGCCCAGCCTGTTGAGTCCTGAGGTGGGGAGTGTTCTCCTTCCTGCAGTTCTGCAGTTTCACGTCCTTCCCTGGGGGCTGTGTCCATCTGACCTTGGCGGCTCCTCTGAACTGCCACAATTAGAGAGCAGTGTGTGGCTGTTGGTGCCGCGTGTCAGGGCACGTAGAAGGTTCAGCCAAAGCTGAGGAGAACTCGGGTGTCATTCGAGGTCATTCCATGGCCTATTGGGAACATGTCCCATTTGCATTCTTGCCTCCTGCCTGAAAGAACTCCCAGCTCTCTCAGCTTCTGCCTGTTTTAAGGACAGTCCAGACCTCAGCCCTCTGTGTGCTGCCATTCAGATCCTTCTCAGGCCCCCACACCTGACCTCTGGACTTGCCCTGGATTGTTGAGGATCATACAATACTCGCCTCCAAAAACCCTGGACAATTTCCAAACCCTCTTTCTGACAATCAGACAATGTCCAGTGAAGTGATGTTGCTCCTCCACAGTCATCCCAAGTAAAGATCCCAAAACCCTGAATATCACATCCTTCCATCTCTGTAAAACTTCCTGTCAAGAGGAACAGCAAGACACCCTCAGAGCATGACTGATGGTAAAGGTGATGTCTCCAGTCAGGCTTTGACAGCTGGGGACATTGCGTGGAGAGAGGGAATGGGGTGGAAGGGGCAACACCGGGTACTTGGAACAGCAGCAAAGCCCAGAGCAGCTTGTCAGGGCTGAGAGGGGCTGGGGGAACTTCCCACAGCACACCCACAGACCACGGCAAGCCAGAGCTGCAGGGTGGCCTCAGTTCTCCAAAGCTCTGGTCACGTCTTCATCCTGCACCCACAACACCCAAATTTCATTTCCAAAAGGCACACTCAAAGGCTGCTGCCAAGGTGAGATGGACACGGCCTCAAGAGAAGGAGGTGGAATCTGAGAATTCCACAAAGAAATGCCCAAGTAATGGCAGAGAAGGAAAGAGGAGGTTGTTGACCATCCGTTGGTAACTAATGTTTATTTGCTAAGAGGAACATAATACCAAGACTGAGAGGATAGAAATTGTGAAACCTTACGGCTTGAATGCGGAATAAATGAATTGACGTCACAGAGCTGCCTGGGAACAAAGGGATGGGCCCCGTTTGTTGTTCATTTCTTAAATTTCTGACAGAGGTCAAGAAATACATTTTAACTGACAGATTAGGTTGTTATTTGAAATTAGGAAATCCAAATGGACCATAACACTGTGACAAATCCGGCCTGAACAGCCACACTTTTCCCAGATACTCTCCCTAGAACTCATTCAAGACACAAGGCCAGGAGCTTCCTTTCATCCATCAGAAAACACTCGCAGGCTCCAGAAATTTCCTGGAATTTGTAGAGTGACCTTCCCAGGATATCAGCAGCTCCCTCAGCATTGCTGCATGCAACACAATGACTGATGGACATCCAGTGGCACAGAACAGAGTCCCAGACTTCACAAGGCACCAACAAACCACAGCACAAGAGTTACACCACAAAATGACCTCACTGATGACATTGCAAATATCCAGAGTTTTGGTTGTTTATTCAGCCTTCCTTGATAAACACTGAACAACCAAATCGTCCCAAAGACCAACTCCTGACAGAAAGTTGCCTCCAAGGTCAGATAGACATGGCCTCAAGAGCAGGACATGGAATTGCAGAATTGCAAGAAGGAAAAGGTTCCCAATCTCATGAATCACCAGGCTGGGCCAGGCAAGAGCTGCTGCCTCAAAAATGCCCCAAGGCCATGGGACAAGGCTGTCCCGCCCAGCCAGGACCTGCATAAAAGCCGGCCCAGAGCCTCTCTCCCTCGCACACTTCTCCAGATTCCATCTACTCCTGCTTCTTCCAAGAACCAGGTAAGACTCAAACCCCTGACCATCCTCCTCCTGCACCCGGCCCCTCTCATGCAGCATGGTCAGCCCCAGCTTCTGCAGCCTCACACCTCCCCACAGCCCCACAACAGCCTCCAAAAACTATCACTGCCCCTTGCAACCCTCACTCCTGCCCTTCCTCCCCCTGCTCTCTCTTCCAGGCACCCTCCACACCACACCCATGGCCTGCTACAACCGCTGCAGCCCCTGCGGACCCACCCCGCTGGCCAACAGCTGCAACGAGCCCTGTGCCCTGCAATGCCAGGATTCCCGAGTTGTTATCCAGCCTTCTCCTGTGCTGGTCACCCTGCCAGGACCCATCATGAGCTCCTTCCCCCAGAACACCGCTGTCGGATCCACCTCCTCGGCTGCCGTGGGCACTGAGCTCAGTGTGCAGGGACAGCCCATCTCTGGCGGATTTGGTGGCTTTGGTGGTTACGGCCTTGGCTATGGGCTGGGAGGCCTGGGCTGCTATGGCAGAAGGGGCTATGGCAACATCTGCTAAGGGCCCTCAGCACCACCCCTGACACCAACCATCCATTCCAAGGAACTCATCTCAGGCACTGAGGATGCCTCTCTGGGACAAGATTCTGAAACAGGCTCAGCACTTCCATCTCCTGCTCTCAGGGCTCCAAGTAACGCAGCAGCCAAGGGCCCAGCCTGGGCTGTCATCAAATACGGCCCATCTGTCTCCTGCTTCCTGCTTCCATGGACACTTCTGCTCTGTCCATTCCCCTCTGGACAAACCCCTTCTCCCAGGCCAGAGACCCTCGGGCAGCTCTGCTGGGCTGCTGCCATGGCAGGGCAGGAAGGCCTCGATGCTCTGGCCAAACCTTGCCAAAGGAAGGGGCCTTGGCTGATGCTCGGCCTGCTTGCACCTCAGACCAGCTCCCTTCCACTGGCTGCTCCTGAGTTTTCACTCTGCTACCTCAATAAAGATTTCTTGCATCACTACCTCAGATGACTCCTTCATTCTTCTCCCAAGCTTCTTCCAGTCTCACTCAGCACTAAGCCAGGCTGGTAGAGGCCACTGGGGTCAGTGAAAAAGTGCACCAAGATCACTCTTAGGTGTTATTTCTGCATTTCCATTACTCACTGACATATTTTGCTCTTCCGTTGCATTATCTCATGAAACCTTCAGCTATTGAAACACAAACCTGGACACACCACTGCCGGTCTATCCCTGGCTCTGGTACAAGCCCCTCGTGGGTGGGGTGTGCAATTTTTCTGGACACCAGTTGCTCCTACGTGTCATTGTCATCCAGGGCGATCTCCAGCTCTGTCTGAGCAGGTCCATGTCTTCCTCATTTCCAGGTCCCAGACCTGAACTCCCCTCTCCAGTCTCACCAGAGTGGAGCAGAGCAGCAGAATCCCCCCCTCAGCTACTGCCCACGCTCTGGGGATGAGGCCAGGACACAGAGGGGTTTCTGTTTGGTGCATTCACATGGCAGGGCGTGTCCAATACTTCATCCACCAGCACCCCAAGTGCTCCTCCTGGGGCTCAATGCCCTCATCACCCAGCCTTTATCCTGCATGGTTGGGATTGCTCGAATCCATGTGCAGCAGATTCTGCCCCTGCTCTGCTCTGGTGATTTTGGAGAGCTCTGTAAATCTCTGGGTTACTGGGAACAAGGAAGACAAGACTGAAGTGAGGGATATCCAGGGCATGGCCTCAAGGATGAACCATGGCTGAAGGTTTGGGACAGCCATTGCCCATGACATTGGGGCATTTTTGAGGCCGGCTGCTCTTGCCTGGCACAGCCAGGTGAGTCATGAGATGGGGAACGCTTTGCTTCCCAGACCTCTGCAATTCCATGTCCTCCTCTCGAGGTCATGCCCATCTGGCCTTGTCAGCAGCTTTGATGATTTGGGATTCACCCCAAAATTGGTGGATGAGGGAAGAGGTGCCAGTATCCTGCACCTGGACTTGTGCGAGTCCTTTGTTCCTGTGCCAGACAACATCCTTGTCTCTAAGCTGGAGCGATGTGGATGTTGGTTGGACTATTTGGTGGAGAAGGAATGGGTGGGATGGTCTCACTCAGAGAGTTGTGGTCAATGGCTCCATGTCCCTGTGTGGAGAACGGGGATGAGTGGTGACCCACAGAAACTCATGTTGGGATTGTTATAATATTGAATCATTGTCAGAAATCACGGCCCTGGGATTTAGGGGGACGATCAGCAAAAGCAGGGACCACTCCATGCTGAGTAGTGGGGTTGGTTGTCTGGAGGGAAGGGATGGCATTCAGAGGAACTGGAACAGGTTGGGAATGTGGGATATTGTCAGTTTCATGAAGCTGAACAAGGCCAAGTGCAAGGTCCTGTATGTGGTTTGGAGCAATTCCAAACATGGCTGCAGGCTGGACAATGAGTGGATTGAGGGCAGCCCAGAGGAGAAAGCCTTGGGGTGTTGGTGGATGAAGAACTGGATCTGCCTCACCATGTGAATGAGCTGAACAGAAACTCCCTGTGTCCTGGGCTCATGTCCACGTGATGGGCAGAAGTTGAGGGGGGAATTCTGCCCCTCTGCCCTGATTGGGGTAGACTGGAGTTGTGTGTTCAACTCTGGTATGTGAAAATAAGGTTTACAAGAAGCAGCTTCAGTGGATCTGTAAATGGGGATGGAAGATGATGAGGGTCTGGAACAACTGATGTCCAGCCAAACTGAACACAGCACCCATGAGGGGCTTGTGCCAGAATCAAGGATAGAGCTGCATTGGTGCTTCCAGACCTGGGATTAAGCAAGTGAAGTTCTTCTCTGTGATGGACACAAAGTGTGTCAGTGTGTCCCAGTGGGTTGTGGAAGTGCAGAACCAATTCCATGAGAGGCATTGGTGCAATTTTCACCCTCAACAAATGACGTGTGGAGACATGGATTTGTGCCAAGTGTTGTTGGCACTCCTTTGCCAAAAAAAATCTTGAAGGAGACGTCTCAGTTTGCAAGACAAGAGAATTTTATTGAGGCAAAAGAACAGTGAGAGGCCATGAGCTGCCAGTAGAAGGGAGCTGGTCTGAGGGGCAAGTAGGGCGACCATCAGCCAAGGTCCTTTGTCTGCAGTAGGTTTGGTCAGAGCATCAAGGCCTTCCTGCTCCTTAGAAGAAGCAGCCGAATGGTGAAGGTTCCCAATGGTCTCTGGCTTGGGAGAAGGGATTTGCAGAAGAGACTGGATAGAGCTGGAAGGGAGTGGAGATGAGCAGGAGGCAGATGGGCCATGTTTGCAGGCAGCCTGGACTGGCCCCTTGGCTGCTGCCTTGCCCTGGGACCAGATGATACCTGAAGGCATCACGGGAATTGAAATTGTTGAGCCTATTTAAGAGCTGTGGCACAGAAATGCATCCTGAATGCCTGAGATGAGTTCCAGGGAGTGGGTGGTTGGTGTCAGGGGTGGTGCTGAGGGCCCTTAGCAGATGGAGCCATAGCCCCTTCTGCCATAGCAGCCCAGGCCTCCCAGCCCGTAGCCAAGGCCAAAGCCAAATCCGCCCGAGATGGGCTGTCCCTGCACACTGAGCTCAGTGCCCAGAGCAGCGGAGGAGGTGGATCCGACGGCGGTGTTCTGGGGGAAGGAGGTCATGATGGGTCCTGGCAGGGTGACCAGCACAGGGGAAGGGTCGATGATGACGCGGGAATCCTGGCATTGCAGGGCACAGGGCTCGTTGCAGCTGTTGGCCAGCGGGGTGGGTCCGCAGGGACTGCAGAGGCTGTTGCAGGCCATGGGTGTGGTGTGGAGGGTGCCTGGAAGAGAGAGAGGGGTTTGGAAAGGTAGAGGGGTTGGGTTGTGAGGGGCTGTGATGGAGGCGGGTGAGGGTGTGTGGAGGTTGTTGTGGGGCTGTGGTGAGGCGTGAGGGCTGATGGGGCTGGGGCAGAGTGTGCTGGAAGAGAGAGGTCAGGGGTGCAGGAGCAGGAGGGTCAGGGGCTTGAGGCTCACCTGGTTGTCAGCAGGAACAGGAGGAGAAGTCTTCGGGAGAAGTGTGTGAGGGAGAGAGGCTCTGGGCTGGCTTTTATGCAGGTGCTCGCTGGGCGGGACAGCCTTGTCCCATGGCCTTGGGGCATTTTTGAGTCAAGAGTCCTTGCCTGGCCTTGCCTAACATGAGATCATGAGGAGGGGAGCGGTTTTCTTTTGTGATGTTCTGCAATTCCATGTCCTGCTCTTGAGTCTGTGTCCATATGATCTTGGTGGCAATTTTCCTGGGTTGGTATTTGGCAGGATTTCTCTCTCAGATGTGTGTCAGGGAGGAATGAATAAACAACCAGAGCCCTGGAGATTTACAATGTCATCAGTGAGGTCACTTTTGGCCCTTGGCTACTGTGGTTTGTGGGTGCCTTGTGAAGACTGGTACTCTGTTCTGTGCTGATGGATGTCCATCAGTCACTGTGTTCAACCCAGGATTGCTGAGGAAGCTGCTGATGTCCTGGGAATGTCACTCTGGAACAGCTTGGAAAGATCCCAGTGACTGAGTTCTGTTCCTGATGGATGACAGAGAGCTCTTGGCCTTGTGTCTTGAATGGGACCACCAGATCAGGTAAATGTGAAACTGTTCAGGTTGAACCTGTTCCATTTTTAAGCTCCACTTGGATTCCTCAAATTCTATTTCCAACACACTCTTATTTACATGTGAAGTGAATTCCTTGACCTCATTCACAAATCCAATAACAAACAACAAACAAGGTCTGATCCTTTTGTTCCCAGGCTGCTCTGTGGTGTCAGTTCCCTCATTCCACATTCAGACCTTCAGGTTTCATAATGATTTATATCCTGTAAATCACAATATTGTGTTCCTCTAAAGCAAAACCCAGTAATTGCTACCTGATGGTCAGTGTGCCCTCCTTTCCCTCTCTGTCATGATCTGGGTGTGCCTTTATGGAATTCCACCATTCCACATCCTTCTCTTGAGGCCCTCTCCTTCTGACCTTGAGGGCAGCTTTTGAGTGTGAGTGTTTGGTGTGTGAGGGTTGGTGGCATTTGGGAGGGTTGGCTCTGAAGGTGAGTGTCAGGGAGGGCTGAATAAACAACCAGAACTTGGGGCAGGTGCAGTTGTCATTGGCAAGGTCCCCCTGTGGCACGGGCGTGCTGGGGTTTGTGGGTGTGTTGTGAAGAGGAGCCCCATTCCCTCCCAGCCCTCTCAGGCTGCTCTGGGATTTGCAGCTGTGCTGAAGGTGCTGCCCCTTCCCTCACATTCCATCCCTTCCCACCTTGATTCCACCTTGCTAAGCCTGACACTAGACCTGACCTTTCCTGATGTCTGTGCTCTGTGCGTGTCTTGGTGCCCCTCTTGCCTTTAAGGTTGTGGTATCCAGGGCCTTTGGGGACTTTGCTGGGGCTGAGTGCAAAGGGTGAAGCTTCTGGTGATTGTCGGAAAGAAGATTTGGAGGTGGCCCAGGGTTGTTGGAGGAGAGCATTGCCTGATCTTTGAAAACCATGCAAGGCCAGGTTGTGTCAGTGTCCAGCGTGGTAGCCTGAGAACGATCTGAAGAACTGGGCCCAGATTCCTGTCCTAAAAATCCAGATAGCAACAAGGCCCAAGAGTTGGATCCTTTTGGCCAACACTGAAAACCTGAGGGGTCCTGGACATTTGCTGGAGCTCAGTGAAGGCATCTGCCAGGGGCTGTTTCTTGGCTGGAATGAGGATCTGATCCCAGGTAGGAAAGAATATGTGGGTATCAGTTGGAACAACGGCCTTTTTTCCAAAATGACTTGGGTGTTGTAAGTGAGAAGAAATGGAGCTGTAAGTGTCACTGTGTCCCTGTGGGAAAAGGGACACCAAGGTTCCAGGAATGATGTGGAAAAGTGTTGGGATGAGGCAGCGAGACGTGACTGCTGATGTTCACTCAGCACTGGTGAGGTCCCGTGTGAGGTGTTGTGGGCAATTCTGGGCTCCCCAGTGAGATGAGCTCAGGGCCACCCAGATCCAAATGGGCCTGAAAGATGATTCCAAGGTGAGAAACAGAGAGAGCCAGGACTGCCAGGGGACAAGGATGGACAGGGCTGTGCCATCAGTGTATGCAGATCCCTGATGGTGTGGGATGAAGGCACAGGAGCCCAGCTGTTCTCAGCAGTGCACACATGCAGGGCAAGAGGGCAAGGGCACAAGGGAAAAGAGATGAAATTTTATTGCCAAAGTATCCAAGAATCTTTCATTGTGTGGATGATCAGAGACTGGAAGAGGTGGTGGAGCCGTGGTCTTGGGAGAGCCAAAACTGACCTGTCCATGGTGCTGGAATGTTCTCCTGTTGGCCTTGCTTGAGCGGGGCAGTTGAAGCATTTGCACTCCAGAGCTCCTGCCCAAGTGGTTGGTGTTGTTTCTCTCGTTGCTGGAAGGCTTCAGGGTCATGGCCAGGAAAATAGTTTGTCAAGTGTGCGCTGGCATGTAGAGACTTTTTCCATTTTTGTACCAAAGAGAGAATTGATGTGTCCAAGACTTTGGTGTAGCAGTTTACAGGGTGTGTGACGTGTTCTGGAAGCTGTGCCCTCCTGGGGTTCCTATCCCTATTAGTTATTTTGATAACTAATTTGTTATCATTTGTTTTGCGATATATGTAATCAAAAGTGTTGTTGCCTTGATCCACACTCTCCCAGTGGCTTGTTCAGCTCCAGAATGTGGTGGGTGAGAATATAAGAACATTGGAATAAAAAAAATTAGGAGGCGTGCCAGGTTTAAAGCAGGAAAACTTTATTGATGTGAAAGAATGAAGAGGTAGGAGAGAGAAGTGGAAATAATCTGTTGCGAGGTGAGAGTATGGTGACCATCAGGTGATTTGTTTTGCTTGCAGGAGCTGTTGCCAGAACCAAGAGCTGGTGGTCCTTAGCAGATGTAGCCACCCCTTCTACCATAGCAGCCCAGGCCTCCCAGCCCATAGCCAAATCCACGGCCATAGCCAAAGCCACCAAAGCCACCAAATCCCCCAGAGATGGGCTGTCCCTGGGCATTGAGCTCAGTGCCCAGAGCAGCGGAGGAGGTGGATCCGACGGCGGTGTTCTGGGGGAAGGAGGTCATGATGGGTCCTGGCAGGGTGACCAGCACAGGGGAAGGGTCGATGATGACGTGGGAATCCTGGCATTGCAGGGCACAGGGCTCGTTGCAGCTGTTGGCCAGCGGGGTGGGTCCGCAGGGACGGCAGAGGCTGTTGCAGGCCATGGGTGTGGTGTGGAGGGTGCCTGGAAGAGAGAGGGTGAGGCAGGGCCGGTGTGAGGGGGTGTGAGAAGCATTGATTCTGAGGGTGAGGGAGTGTGGAGGCTGTTGTGGGGAGACTGTAGGGAGGCGTGAGGGCTGCTGAGGCTGAAGGGAGGGGTGAGAAGTGCAGGATCAGGAGGGTCAGGGGTGTGAGACTCACCTGGTTTTCAGCAGGAGCAGGAGGAGAAGGAGTGAGGAGAAGTGTGTGAGGGAGAGAGGCTCTAGGCCGGCTTTTATGCTGGTCCTGGAGGGGTGGGACAGCCTTGTCCCATGGCCTTGGGGCATTTTTGAGGCAGCAGCTCTTGGCTGCCCCAGCTCAGCATGAGGTCATGAGGTGGGGAATGGTTTCATTCATGTCATTCTGCAATTCCATGTCCTGCTCTTGAGGCTTGTTCCATCTGACCTTGGCGGCCGCTTTCATGACTTGGTGTTTGGGCAGATTTGATTTTTCCATGTGTGTCAGGGAAGGGTGAATAAACAACCAGAGCGCAGGCAAGGTGCAATTTCATCAGTAATGTAATTTTGTAGTGGTCATGTGCTGTGGTTTGTGGGTGCCTTGTGAAGACTGGGACTCTGTTCTGTGCCGCTGGATGTCCATCAGTCGTGTCACACAGGAATGCTGAGGGAGCTGTTGATGTTTTGGGAAGGTCACTCTGCAATAACCTTTAAAGGTCTCAGTGCTTGGGTGAAAGAGATCTCATGGCCTTTTGTTTTGAATGGGATCAACACAGAGGATCTGGAAAACGAGAGTCTGTTCAGACTGAATTTGTTTCAGTGCTCTGCTTTCTTTGGATTTCTTAAATATGTACAACAGTGTCATGGTTTCCCACTTCTTCCTGGTCAAACCACCACAAACAGCTTACACTATTTTATAAAGTGCATTTCTACAACTCATTCAGAAATCCTGTGTTGAGGAACAAACCTGGTCCAATCAGTTTCTTGGCTCAGCAGGTCTGTGATGACAATTTCCACATTGTGCATTGAAGCTGTCAGATTTCCTTACTTTGAACCTGTAATATTAATTTTGTGTTTCTGTTAGCAAAAGGCAGTAAATACTAGAGGAGGATCAGCAAGGTCCTCTTCTCTCCTATGTTATGGAGGGGGTGCGTAGTTTTGGAGTTTTGCTATTCCATGTCATCCTCTTGAGACCTTGTCTATTTGACATTGGAGGAACAATTAAATGCAAATATTAGATGTTAAGGTGGTGTTAATGATGTGAGCCAGGGAGGACTGAAATCATGACCAGTGCTTTGGAGAGGTGGAGTATCATCAGTTAAATCACTGCAAGTCATTGCGTGCTGTGGTTTTTTGTGGTGCTTTGAAGAGGAGCCCAGACCTTCTAACACCACATGGTCAGGTTGATTTTGGGTTTGCAGGAGCACTGCTTTTGCAGGGCTGCTCCTTCCACCACATTGTCTCCCTCCTCACCATGTTGCCATCTCTCCATGCCTTTCTACACAACTGCTATTTCCTGCTGGATATGGGAAAGCAATCCCTGGGGTATAGGGAGGCCTCTCATGCTGCTCAGACTTTCGTGTTTGTTCATCTGTAAAGCTCGTCTCACCTGGGCCCGGCAAGGTCACACTGTGGGGTCACAGTGCTGGGTTCTGGGTCCTTCTTCCTGTTAAGGAAATGTTGAGAAGGATAAGGAGAACAAGACACATGAGGAGAAAAATTCCTCATCCATTGATTAATCCATCCTTTTGGCCATGTACACTTTGCTGCAAAAATCTCCAGCAGTTACCAGGAAAGGATTAGGAAAAGAAACAGAAGCAGGTTGAGGGCTGTGGCCATCCTTTCACCCACCATTGCTGGGGCTCCTCAGTGGATCAAGGATCTCAATGTGGCTGTCCAAGAGCAGTGCAGGGAGATCATGACAATGATGGAACTGGAACACCATTAAAATGAGAAACTGAGAGAGTTGGGAGTTCTTTCAGGCAGGACATAAGGATGCACATGGGACATATTGTCAATATGCCATGAAATTACTTCAGTGATGAATTCCCAGTTCTGCGAAGATTTGGCTGAATCTTTTACATGTCCTGATACACTCTGTCACCAATGAGATAATGGCCACTAATTCTCTCCATGAAGAGTTGCCCACAAGGTCAAATGGAAACTGCCCCAATGGAGGGCATGGAGTTGAAGAGTTGCAGGAAAGAAAGCACTCCCCACCTCATGAGTCACCAGGCTGGCCCAGGCAAGGCTGCTGCTTTCAAAATGCCCCAAGGCCATGGGACAAGGCTGTCCCGCCCATCCAAAACCTGCATAAAAGCCGGCCCAGGGCCTCTCTCCCTCACACACTTCTCCTCACGCCTTCTCCTCCTGCTCCTGCTGAAAACCAGGTGAGCCTCAAGCCCCTGACCCTCCTGCTACTGCACCTCTCACCCCTCTCTTCAGCTTCAGCAGCCCTCACGCCTCCCCACAGCCCCACAACAGCCTCCACACTCCCTCACCCTCAGAATCAATGCTTCTCACACCCCCACACTCCAGCCCTGCCTCACCCCGCTCTCTTCCAGGCACCCTCCACACCACACCCATGGCCTGCTACAACCGCTGCAGTCCCTGCGGACCCACCCCGCTGGCCAACAGCTGCAACGAGCCCTGTGCCCTGCAATGCCAGGATTCCCGCGTCATCATCGACCCTTCCCCTGTGCTGGTCACCCTGCCAGGACCCATCATGACCTCCTTCCCCCAGAACACCGCCGTCGGATCCACCTCCTCCGCTGCTCTGGGCACTGAGCTCAATGCCCAGGGACAGCCCATCTCGGGCGGATTTGGCTTTGGCCTTGGCTACGGCCTGGGAGGCCTGGGCTGCTATGGCAGAAGGGGCTATGGCTCCATCTGCTAAGGGCCCTCAGCACCACCCCTGACACCTCCAGCTCTGCCCTCTGCCAACAGCTCCTGCAAGCAAAGCACTTCAGCTGATGGCAGCCCCACTCACATCTCACAACAGATTCATTCGTATTCTTTTCCCTGACTTTTCATTCTTTTACACCAGTAAAGTTTTTCTGCATCAAACGTGCAACGTCTCCGTATCTTATTGCATTCCAATGGTTTCACATCCTCACTCATGGCATTCTAGAGCTCAACCTGCCCTTGAGGGTACATGGGGCAGAGCAGCAACATTTTTCTTACACATACAAAACAACTGAAAAATGAAATCTGGCATAGGAAGAACAGGTAGGGATACCTTCCAGAATATGTCACACACCTTGCAAACTGCTACACCAAAGTCTTGCACACATCAATTCTCTCCTCGTTACAAAAATGGAAAAGCCACTCCATGCCAGCACACACTTGAAAAACTCCTCCTGCCCAGGACTCCCTAAGCCTCCCAGCAAGGAGAGAAACAACATCAACTACTTGGGCAGGAGCTCTGGAGTGCAAATGCTTCAACTGCCCTGCTCAAGCAAGGCCAACAGGAGAACATTCTAGAACCATGGACAGGTCTGATTCTGATCTCCCATGACCATGACACCACCACCTCTTCCAATCTCTCAACATCCTCATAATGAAAGATTCTTGGTTTCTTTGGCAATAAAATTTCATCTCTTTTCCCTTGTGCCCTTGCCCTCTTGCCCTGCATGTGTGCACTGCTGAGAACAGCCGGGCTCCCTTGCCTTCCTCCCCACCATCAGGGATTTGCACACACTGATGGCACAGCCCTGTCCATCCTTGTCCCCTGGCAGTCCTGGCTCTCTCTGTTTCTCACCTTGGAATCATCTTTCAGGCCCATTTGGATCTGGGTGGCCCTGAGCTCGTCTCACTGGGGAGCCCAGAACTGCCCACACCACCTCCCATGGGACCTCACCAGTGCTGAGCAAACATCAGCAGTCACGTCTCACTGCCTCATCCCAACACTTTTCCATATCAGTCCTGGAACCTTGGTGTCCCTTTTCCCACAGGGGCACAGGGACACCTCCAGCTCCATTTCTTCTCACCTACAACACCCAAGTCATTTTGGAAAAAAGGCCGTTGTTCCAACTGATACCCACATACTCTTTCCAACCTGGGATGACATCCTTGTTCCTGCCAAGAAGCAAGCCTGGGCAGATGCCCTTGCTGAGCTCCAGTAGATGTCCAGGACCACTCAGGTTTTCAGTGTTGGACAAAAGGATCCAACTCCTGGGCCTTGCTGCTATCTGGATTTCAGGACAGGAATCTGGGCCCAGTTCTTCAGACCCTTCTCAGGCCACTGACACCTCCTGGATGTGCCTGATTGGAGAGGATCAGGCATTGCTCTCCTCCAACAACCCTGGGCTACCTCCAGATCCTCATTCCGACCATCACAAGTGGCCTCACCACTTTGCACTCAGCCCCAGCAAAGACCCCAAAGGCCCTGGATACCACAACCTTAAAGGCAAGAGGGGCACCAAATCACGCACAGAGCACAGACAACAGGAAAAGTCAGGCCTAGAGTCAGGTTTAGCAAGGTGGGATCAAGGTGGGAAGGGATGGAATGTGAGGGAAGGAGCAGCACCTTCAGCACAGCTGCAAATCCCAGAGCAGCTTGAGAGGGCTGGGAGGGAATGGGGCTCCTCTTCACAACACACCCACAAACCCCAGCATGCCCGTGCCACAGGGTGACCTTGCCAATGACAACTGCACCTGCCCCAAGTTCTGGTTGTTTATTCAGCCCTCCCTGACATTCACCTTCAGAGCAAACCCTCCCAAATGCCACCAACCCTCACACACCAAACACACTCAAAAGCTGCCCTGAAGGTCAGAAGGAGAGGGCCTCAAGAGAAGGATGTGGAATGGTGGAATTCCATAAAGGCACACCCAGATCATGACAGAGAGGGAAAGAGGAGCACGCTGACCATCAGGTAGCAATTACTGGAGTTTGCTCACAGGATCACAATATTTGATTTACAGGGCATAAATCATTATGAAACCTGAAGGTCTGAATGTAGAATGAGGGAACTGACACCACAGAGCAGCCTGGGAACAAAGGGATCGGACCTCGTTTGTTTATTATTGGATTTCTGAATCAGGTCAAGGAATTCACTTTACATCTAAGAGTGTGTTGGAATTAGAATTTGAGGAATCCAAGTGGATCATAAAAATGGAACAGCTTCAGCCTGAACGGCTTCACATTTACCTGATCTTGTGATCCCATTCAAGACACAAGGCCAAGAGCTCTGTCATCCATCAGAAATTGCTCCCATGCACTGGGATCTTTCCAAGCTGTTCCAGAGTGACATTCCCAGGACATCAGCAGCTTCCTCAGCAATCCTGGGTGCCACCCAGTGACTGATGGACATCCAGCGGCACAGAACAGAGTACCAGTCTTCACAAGTCACCCACAAACCACAGCACCCAAGGGCCAAAATGTGACCTCACTGATGACATTGCAAATCTCTAGGGTTCTGGTTGTTTATTCATTCCTCCCTGACACACATCTGAGAGTGAAATCCTGCCAAATACCAGCCCATGAACACTGCCGCCAAGATCATATGGACACAGACTCAAGAGCAGGACATGGAATTGCAGAACATCACAAAGGAAAACCGCTCCCCACCTCATGACCTCATGCCAGGAAGGGTGAGGCAAGAGCTGCTGCCTCAAAAAAGCCCCAAGGCCAAGGGACAAGGCTGTCCCGCCCCTCCAGGACCTGCATAACAGGCAGCCCAGAGCCTCTCTCCCTCACACTCTACTCCTCAAGCCTCTCCTGCTGAAAACAAGGTGAGCCTCCTGCCCCCAACCCTCCTGCTCCTGCACCACTCGCCCTCCTCTTCCAACATGCTCAGCCCCAGCCTCAGCAGCTCTCAGGCCTCCCCACACCCCCATAACAGCCTCCACACTCCCTCACTCTCCTGCCTGACTGTTCCTCATAGCCCCATGCCTCACCCCTGACTCTCTTCCAGGCACCCTCCACACCACACCTATGGCCTGCAACAGCCTCTGCCGTCCCTGCGGACCCACCCCGCTGGCCAACAGCTGCAACGAGCCCTGTGCCCTGCAATGCCAGGATTCCCGCGTCATCATCGACCCTTCCCCTGTGCTGGTCACCCTGCCAGGACCCATCATGACCTCCTTCCCCCAGAACACCGCCGTCGGATCCACCTCCTCCGCTGCTCTGGGCACTGAGCTCAATGCCCAGGGACAGCCCATCTCTGGGGGATTTGGCTTTGGCCTTGGCTACGGCCTGGGAGGCCTGGGCTGCTATGGCAGAAGGGGCTATGGCTCCATCTGCTAAGGGCCCTCAGCACCACTCCTGACACCAAACACCCACTCAGGCATTGAGGAGTCCCCTCTGTACCAGGGCTCTCAAATGGGCTCTGCGATTCCAGTTCCTGTGATGCCTTAAGGCATCACCTGCTCTCAGGGCACCAAGCAAGGCTGTAGCCAAGGGGCCAGCCTGGGCTGCCTGCAAACATGGCCCATCTGCCTCCTGGTCTTCTCCTGCTCCCTTCTCTGCATTGTCCCTTCACCTCTGTCCTGTGACTTCTGCTACAATCCACTTCTCCCAAGCCAGAGACCATCGGGCACCTCTGGTGTCCTGCTCCCAATGCAGGGCAGCAGGGCCTTGATGCTCTGGCCAAATGTCCAAGCAAAGCTGCTTTGCTGATGGTCACCCTGGTCACAACCGAGCCCAGCTCCATTGTACTGGCTGCTTCTGAGTTTTTACTCTTTGTCCTCAATAAAGTTTTGTTGCATCACAACCTCACATGGCTCTTTCTTTTTTCTCCCAGAACTCCTGCAGTCTCACTCAGTGCTAAGGCAAGTTTGTGCAGGGAATTGGCGTGGATGAAAAAGTGCACCAAGGCCTGTCTTAGGAAATATTGCTCCAGTTCCACTACCCCAGCACACTTTGGTCTTCCATTGCACCACACAAATCCCTCACTTGTGTGAGATCAGGCCTGGATGCTCTAGCGCAGGTCTTTGCCTGACACAGACCTCTGACACAAACCCCTCGTGGTCTCTGTTCACTTTTAATTCCAGTGCCTCATCATCTCCAAGGCTCATCTACAGATCTGTTTCAGCAGGTCCTTTTCTTCCTTCTCATGGATGGATGGCCCTACCTGGCAAGTCATGATCAGGAGATTCCTTGTCTTTTTCCACATCCACAGTGTCATGTCCTTCTATTGGAGTTACTGCCATCTGAGCTTGGCTGCTGCTTTTATGTGCAAGTTTTAGAAAATATATTCTGGTATTTATGGCTTGTGTCAGAGTGGGCTTGAGACAGGACCACAGCTTTGGAGACGTGGGGTGTAAGTTTGGTCACCCCATGGTATTTCTGAGGTTTGTGTATGTGTGGGAAGGAGTTGCCCCCATTCTCTGGCAGCGCTGTCAGGCTGGTCTGCATTTTGCAGCTTTTCTAAGAAGGAGATGTTGCATCAATCACATACCCTCCCTCCATGCTTTTCTCCCAGCTGGCAATTGCTGACATTGAACCACCTTTTTCCTGTGCTTTGTGTGTGTCTTGGTGCCCCTCTTGCTTTTACAGTTTTGATATCCACAGTCTTTTGGATCATTCCTTGGGCTAAGGACTGAGGTCACTGTGGGAATTCAGGACATCCCTCTGGCTCTCCTGGATTGCCAGAACCCCTGCCAAGGGGCTCAGAGATCCTGGCACAGAGCCCAAGACACCTGTGACTGATAATGACCCATGGAAAAAGTTACCAACCTTATATGAAGATCTTCAAGCCACAAAAGTCTAAGTAGAATAATAATTAGTTTGTCACGAGGTGAAAAATAGATTTTTTTGAGTTTTTAAAGTAAGGGTTCGGGGGAAAGATGGAGGAATCCGGGTATGTCCAGCCTTTCTTCTTCTTCTTCTTCTTCTTCTTGGCCTCCATCTTCTGCTGCGATGTTGGCAATTTTAGATTAGTTTAGAGTAAAAGCTTACTGTCTAACATAGGTGATAAGTATTGGAAAGTTATGGTAAATAATGTACATGTAGTTTTTAGTATAAAAACTTAACACTGCCCTGGACGGTGGCCAGTGCATGTCTGTTCTGCTGAGCAGACCTTGGCAGGCCAGGAGAAAGAATTTTATAGATAAGAAACAATAAACAGCCTTGAGACCAAGAACTGAAGGGTTCTGACTCCTTCTTCAACTGCAGGGGTGGGAAAAGAGACTTTCTAACCCATCTCAGAATCACTCTGACTTGCAAAAGCCCCAAGAGGTCACTTCTCTGGGCAATGTCTGGTTGTCAGAGAGAGGATTGGACAGTTGCCCTGGATTATTGGAGGGGAGCATTGCATAATCCTTGACAATACCCCAGGCACGTCCAGATTGTGTCAATGGTGGCCTGAGAAGGCTCTGAAGGGCTGGGTCCAGAGGCTTGTGGTCAGTGTCCCAAATCCAGATGGCAGCAAATCCACCGTGCTGTAGCCCGGGAGTTGGATCTTTTTGGCCAACACTGAAAACCTGAGTGGTCCTGGGCATCTGCTGGAGTTCAGCAGGGGCATCTGCCAAGGGCTGTTTGTTGGTAGGAGTCATCCCAGGTAGGAAGTAAAGTCTCGGAGTCACTTGGAACAATGGTTTTCTTCTCTTGTGGTTGTGGTTGAGAAGAAATGGATCACGGGGTGTTCCTGGGTGGGAAAAGGGACCCCAAGGTTCAAGGGAAGAAGTGGAAAAGGTGTTGTAATGAGGCAGGGGGAGGTGACTCTTGCTGTCTGCTGAAAGCTGGTGGTATCCCATGTGAGATGTTATGAGCAGTCCTGGGCTCTCCAGTGTGAAAATGAAATATATTTAATGAACCTAAACAATTTCAGGGTCAGCAATGTTCTAAAGTGGGAAAATGAAATACATTTAATGAACCTAAATCATTTCAGGGCCAGCAATTTCTAAAGGGGCAGGGAGAAATTTCCTGGAGCAGAGGCTGAGAGAGCTGAGACTCCCAGGGGACAAGGATCGACAGGATGTGCCATCAGTGTGCGCAAATCCCTGATGGTGGGGGATGAAGATATAGGGGAGCCTGGCTGTTCTCAGCAGTGCACACATGCAGGGCAAGAGAGCAAGGGCACAGGTGAAAAAAAAAATGGAATTCCATGAGCAAAGATGCCAAGAATCTTTCATTATGAGAATGATCAGAGATTGGAAGACGCGGTGGACTTGCGGTCTTGGGAGATCCGAATCAGACCTGTCCATGGTTGTGGAAATGTTCTCCCGTTGGTCTTGCTTGAGCAGGGCAGTTTTACCACTTGCACTCCAGAGCTCCTGCCCAAGGGGTTGATGTTTTTTCTCTCTTGGCTGGTAGGCTTCATGGTCATGCCCAGGAAGAGTTTGGCAAGTGTGCATGGGCACGTAGAAACTTTTCCATTCTTGTGCCAAGGAGAAAATTGGTGTGTCAAAGACTTTGGAGTAGCAGCTGCAGGACGTGTGGAATCTTCTGTAAGATGTCCCTTCCTGTGCTTCCTTTGCCTATTAGTTATAACTAATTTGTTATTAATTGTTTTAAGATAGATGTAAGCAGAAGTGTTGTTGCTCTGTTCAACATACTCCCAGTGGCTTGTCCAGCTCTAGAATGTGGTGGGTGAGGATGTGAGACCATTGTAACACAAAAAAAAATAAGGAGGCATGCCAGGTTTAAAGTAGGAAAATTTTATTGATATGAAAGAATGAAGAATGAAGAGACAGGAAAAAGCAGTGGAAATAATCTGTTGTGAGGTGAGACCATGGTGACCATCAGCCAAGGTGCTTTGCTTGCAGGAGCTGTTGGCAGAGGCCAGAGCTGGTGGTGTCAGGGGTGGTGCTGAGGGCCCTTAGCAGATGGAGCCATAGCCCCTTCTGCCATAGCAGCCCAGGCCTCCCAGCCCATAGCCAAATCCACGGCCATAGCCAAAGCCACCAAAGCCACCAAATCCCCCAGAGATGGGCTGTCCCTGCACACTGAGCTCAGTGCCCAGAGCAGCCGAGGAGGTGGATCCGACGGCGGTGTTCTGGGGGAAGGAGGTCATGATGGGTCCTGGCAGGGTGACCAGCACAGGGGAAGGGTCGATGATGACGCAGGAATCCTGGCATTGCAGGGCACAGGGCTCGTTGCAGCTGTTGGCCAGCGGGGTGGGTCCGCAGGGACGGCAGAGGCTGTTGCAGGCCATGGGTGTGGTGTGGAGGGTGCCTGGAAGAGAGAGGGGTGAGGCAGGGCAGGGGTGTGGGGGTGTGAGGGGTGATGGGGTTTGGGGTCTGTTGTGGGGCTGTGGGGAGGCATGAGGGCTGCTGAGACTGGGGAGTTCTCAAAGAGAGAGGCAGGGTGGCAGAGACAAGAGGGTCAGAGGATTGAGACTCACCTGGTTTTCAGCAGGAGGAGAAGGCTTGAGGAGAAGTGTGTGAGGGAGAGAGGTTCTGGGCTGGCTTTTATGCTGGTTCTGAAGGGGCGGGACAGCCTTGTGCCATGGCCTTGGGGCATTTTTGTGGCAGCAGCTCTTGGCTGGCCCAGCCTGGTGAGTCATGAGGTGGGGAGTGTTTTCCTTTATGCAATTCTGCAATTCCATGTCCTGCTCTTGAGTGTGTGTCCATCTGACCTTGGCGGCAGCTTTAGGGTTGGTGTTGGTATTTGGGTCAATCTGATTCTTCCATGTGTGTAAGGAGGGCTGAATAAACAAGCAGAGCCCTGGAGATTTGCAATGTCATCAGTGAGGTCATTCTGTGGTGTAACTTGTGTGCTGTGGTTTGTCGGTGCCTTGTGGAGACTGGGACTCTTTTCTGTGCCACTGGATGTCCATCAGTCATTGTGCTGCACCCAGGAATGCTGAGGGAGCTGCTGATGTCCTGGGGAGGTCACTGTGCAATAATTTGGCAGAATTCCAGTGCATTTGAGCCCTTCCTAATGAATGAAAGAGAGCTCCTGGACTTGTGTCTTGAATGGGATCAAGGGAGAGGGTCTGGCAAAGCCGAAGCTGTTCAGGCTGAACTTGTTCCATTTGGATTTCTGCAATCTACACAACAGCATACACTGTCATTTAGAGCATATTCCTTGACCTCATTCATGAATCCAATAAACAAACAACAACCCCGTATTTGCCCAGGCTGCTCTGTGATGTCAATTCTCTTATTCCGCATTCAAGCCACAAAGTTTCATAATATAAAACCTCCACTTCTTAATATTTTGTTCCTGTTTGTAACAGCTAATTGTTACTAGTGGATGATCAGTGAGCTCTTCCTCCCTCCTGTGTCATGGTGCTGGTGTTCCTACATGGAATTCTGTGATTCCAAGCCATTTTCTTGAGGCCTGACTTTGATGGCAATATTTAAATGCAAGTATTAGAGGTTAGATGCTGATGTTGATGGCCTTGTCAGGGCAAGGTGAAGACGTGACCAAAGCCGCCTCATCAGTGAGGTCGCCCCAGGGCTCTCATGCTCTGTGCTTTGGGGGTGCATTGTGAAGATGGGCCCCAAACCATCACGGCCCTGTCAGGCTGATCTGGGCTTTGCAGGAGCGCTGCTTGTGAATGTTTTCTCCTTTCATCCCATTGTTTCCATCCCCACCACGTTGTCATCTCTCCAGATGTTGTTGTATACCCGACCTTCCCAGCTGTGGATGGGGAAGCAATCCTGTTGTTTAGGGAGGATCCCATTCTGCCCTAAGTCTTCTTTTGGCCCATCCATAGTGCTCGTCTCATCTGGGCTCAGCAAGGTCACCCTGTGGGGTCACAGTGCTGGGCTCTACCTGACACATTGAAAGGGAAAATGGTGAAGGATAAGGAGAGCAAGACATGAGGAGAACAATTCCTCAACCATTGATTAATCAACCCTTTGGCCAACTATCCTTTGCTGCAAAAAATTCCACCAGTTCCCAAGACAGGATTAGGAAAATAAATAAAAGCAAATTGAGGGCAGTGTCCATCCTTCCACCCACCACTTCAGGAACTACACAGTAGAACAAGAACTTGGACGTGGTTGACCAAGAGCAACTCAGGGAGACCAAGACAATGATGGAACTGGAGCAGTCTTAAAATGAGATGAAACTAGGGACCTGGAATTTCAGGCAGGAGACAAAATGCAAATGGGAGATGTTGTCAGTAGGCCATGGCAAAACCTAGTTAAATCCCCAGTTCTCCAAAGCTTTTGTTGAGTCCTCTGCATGTCCTGACACTTGCTATCAACAAGATATTGGTTGTTAATTCTCTCAACTAAGAGGTTATGCCAAGGTCAGATGGACACAGACTCAAGGGAAAGAACACAGAATTGCAGAGTTGCAGGAAAGAAAACACTCCCCAACTCATGACTCACCAGGCAGGGCCAGCCAAGAGCTGCTGCCTGCAAAATGCCCCAAGGCCATGGGACAAAGCTGTCCCGCCCATCCAGAACCTGCATAAAAGCCGGCCCAGAGCCTCTCTCCCTCACACACTCCTCCTGACACCTTCTCCTTTGCAGACTACAAGGTGAGTCTCAAAACCCCTGACCCTCCTGCTCCTGCTCCCCTGGCCCTTCTCTTCCAGCACATTCAGCCCCAGCCTCAGCAGCTCTCACACCTCCCCACAGCCCCACTACAGCCTCCACACTCCCTTACTCTCCTGCATCACTGCCCCTCACACCTCCAGTTGTCTACCCTGCCTCACCCCTCTCTCTTCCAGGCACCCTCCACACCACACCCATGGCCTGCTACAACCGCTGCAGTCCCTGCGGACCCACCCCGCTGGCCAACAGCTGCAACGAGCCCTGTGCCCTGCAATGCCAGGATTCCCGCGTCATCATCGACCCTTCCCCTGTGCTGGTCACCCTGCCAGGACCCATCATGACCTCCTTCCCCCAGAACACCGCCGTCGGATCCACCTCCTCCGCTGCCGTGGGCACTGAGCTCAGTGTGCAGGGACAGCCCATCTCTGGGGGATTTGGTGGCTTTGGTGGCTTTGGCTATGGCCGTGGATTTGGCTATGGGCTGGGAGGCCTGGGCTGCTATGGCAGAAGGGGCTATGGCAACATCTGCTAAGGGCCCTCAGCACCACTCCTCACTCCCTCCGCTCCTTGGAACTCATCTCAGGCATTGAGGACTCCTCTCTGGGCCATGGGCCCTCCTTTCAAAGGGGCTCCCATCTTTCAGCTCCTGCTCTCAGGGCACCAAGCAAGGCTGTAGCCAAGGGGCCAGCCCAGGCTGCCTGCAAACATGGCCCATCTACCTCCTGCTCTTCTCCTCTCCCTGCTCTCCCCTTTGGTTCTGTCCCATCCCCTCTCTGGCAAACCCTTTTTTCGACGTCAGAGACCATTGGGCCCCTCTGGTGACCTGCTGCCACTGTGGGGCAGGAAGTCCTTGGTGCTCTGGCCAAATGTGCTGCAAGCAAAGCACCTTGGCTGTTGGTCGCCTTGATTGCACCTCAGCCCAATTCCTTTCCACTGGCTCCTCCTGCTTTTTCACCATTTTGTCTCAATAAAATTTTTCTTGCATCACAATTTCAGATGTCTGTTTTCTCTATGGATTCATGATAAACTGGATGTAAAACTCTTTCCCTTGTGCTGTGCCACAGGAGAGCAGGGTTTGGGAGTCCAAGTGTCTTCAGGAGAAGTTTAGGTTGGCTATTAAGGAATCTTCCTT
Source organism: Zonotrichia leucophrys gambelii (assembly GCF_028769735.1). Classification (NCBI taxonomy): domain Eukaryota; kingdom Metazoa; phylum Chordata; class Aves; order Passeriformes; family Passerellidae; genus Zonotrichia; species Zonotrichia leucophrys. Next base: position 152,435,957 of record NC_088171.1, on the reverse strand, counting down.
CATTGAGAGGGTTTTCATTGGTGTCACAGTCTGCACAGTGTAACTGTGGAGTCACCATCCCTGCAGGGATTGAATATCCCTGGAGATGTGTCACTTGGGGACATGGGTTAATGATGGCTTTGGTAGGGAAGAAAGAATGGTTAGACTTTGTATTTAAAATTTAGCTCTTCTGCAACAAAAATATTTTTAAGATGGGATCGTTTAGTGGTGGATTTTGTAGCCCTGCTTTAACTGTTGAACTCAATGTCAAGAGGCTTTTCCACCATAACTGACTCCATGTGTGTGGGTGGCAGCTGTGCAAGGGAGCAGAGGCCAAAAGGGAGCGGCAGCACAGGAGGGGTGAGCCAGGCCTTTGGGGTCTTGTGTTGTGGCAAGTGCTGGGGGTGAGGCCACTTCTCTTGGAGGATTTCCCTTGAGGAAATGGTGCTTGGCTGAGCTGTGTGTCTGCCCTGTGCCAGTGACTCAGCCTGGGCGTGAGGAGAGAGCTGTGGCTGCTGTTGGACACAACCCTTTTGTGAAGACTTTGATATTCCTTCCCCTTCCATGCTCCCAGAGCAACTGAGCAAATCCAGGCTGCCTGAGAGGGCAGTGAGTGGCCTGAGAGTGGCTGTGGGGCCAGAGGCTGGAGATCAGTCGCCCAAAATTCAAATCCAAGCAAGTCTCAAGGGAAGTAGGTCAAGAATTTTATCCATGAGGCCAACCCTGTCCATCCTCCTCCAGAAAGGTCTGGGCAGTGGGACTGTTGTCCCCTCAGCAAGCAGGCAGGTGCTGGATTGGCTGAGGCACCACTTGGTTGTGCTGCCGGTCAGAGGGAACTGGAGACTGAGGGTTAAAGGCCTCTCCTGAAGTTCAGGAGGGGAAAATGTGAAATTCTGCATCTGGGCAGGAGTGGCAATGGGCTCCAGGTCATGCTGGGGGCTGAGAGGCTGAGTAGGAGCTTTTCAGAACAGGACCCTGTGGTGCTAGTGGAGAACAAAGGGACCACAAAATCTGAATCCTTCCCTTTCCTGGAAAAGACATCACCAGAATCCAGGATAGATTTCAGGCAATTCTTGCCCTGAAGTTGGGAGAGGTGGCCTTTCCTCTCTTTAGAGCACTGGCGGGGTGGTGAGGGCAGTTCTGAGCTGTCCAGGGAAAGAAGCACAAGGGCTTAGTGAAACAAGACCAGATCAGAGCGACCAAGCCACTGAAAGGGCAGGAGAATAATTCCTAGAAGGCAGAGAGAGCTGGGACTCCCAGGAGACAATGCAGATTCCTGATAGCAGGGAATGAAATTGAGGATGCCTGGCTGTTTTCAACAATGCACACAGGAGAAGGAAAGGGGAGAAAGGAAGAAGGGAAAACAGATGGAATTCCCTGGGGAAAGAAGGCAAGAATTTTTGAGTGTGAGAGTGGTCTCGGTGTGGAAAAGCTGATGGAGTCTCTGCTGGGAGAACCAAACTGAGCTGGCCAAGGTCCTGGAAATGCTGTTCTTGCTGGCTTTCATTCAGGAGAGGGAAATGAGGCACCTGTATTCCAGAGTTCATGCCCAAGTGAATAATATTGTTCCTCCTGTTTGCGGGGTGGGTTCAAGAGTCCTGATGGGGAAGGGAGTATCTCAAGTGTGTCCTGGCACAGAGAAACTCTACCAGATTCATGAGCAGGAGAGCATGGATGTGCCAAAACCTTTCGGGCAGTGGGTCCTAGATTTGTGTCACATTCAGGAAGGTGTGTCCTGGTCCCCTCCTTCCAGTGTCTGTCTTGGTTATTGCTGGTGGTGACATCTTACCTAAGAGAGGTGTTCTGCTGCTTTTCCATCCACACCAAGGGCATATATGACATTTTACTGGGTGGGGAAATGAAGCCATTAGAATTCAAAAAGATGAGGAGGCATCTCAAATTTTGATGCAGGTAAACTTTATTGAGGGAAAAAAAAAACAAAGAGAGGAGCAAGAGCTAGAAGGAATCCAGTGCAAGACACAAGTAGGGCGACAACCAGCAGGGGCAATTTTCTTGCAGGAGCTGTTGCCAGAGCCCCACATTGTTGATGTCAGGAGTGGTGCAGAGGCCCCTTAGCAGTTGTAGCCATAGCCCCTTCTGCCATAGCAGCCCAGGCCATAGCCATAGCCCTGCCCGTAGCCGAATCCACAGCCGTAGCCAAATCCACGGCCATAGCCAAGGCCGTAGCCAAAGCCACCAAAGCCACCAAATCCCCCAGAGATGGGCTGTCCCTGCACACTGAGCTCAGTGCCCACAGCAGCGGAGGAGGTGGATCCGACGGCGGTGTTCTGGGGGAAGGAGGTCATGATGGGTCCTGGCAGGGTGACCAGCACAGGGGAAGGGTTGATGATGACGCGGGAATCCTGGCATTGCAGGGCACAGGGCTCGTTGCAGCTGTTGGCCAGCGGGGTGGGTCCGCAGGGACTGCAGCGGTTGTAGCAGGCCATGGGTGTGGTGTGGAGGTGCCTGGAAGAGAAAAGGGTGAGGCAGGGCAGGGGTGTGGGAATGTGAGGGGTGATGATGCAGGAGGGTGAGGGAGTGTGGAGGTTGTTGTGTGTCTGTGGGGAGGTGTGAGGGCTGCTGAGGCTGGGGCTGAGGGCGCCACCAGAGAGGGGCCAGGGGTGCAGGAGCAGGAGGGTCAGGGGATTGAGGCTCACCTTGTAGTCTGCAGGAGCAGGAAGTGTGAGGAGAATTGTGTGAGGGAGAGAGGTTCTGGGCTGGCTTTTATGCTGGTCCTGGAGGGGCGGGACAGACTTGTCCCATGGCTTTGGGGCATTTTGGTGGCATCAGGTCTTGGCTGCCCCAACCCGGTGAGTCATGAGTTGGGGCATGTTTTCCTTCATGCCATTCTGCAATTCCATGTCCTGCTCTTGGTGCTGTGTACCTCTGACCTTGGCGGTAGCTTTAATAAATTGATATTTAGGCAGATTTGATTGTTCCATGCGTGGCAGGGAGGGGTGAATGAACAACCCAAGCCCTGAAGATCTACAATGTCATCAGTGATGTCATTTTGTGACGTTTTGTGCTGTTTGCTGTGGTTTGCGGGTGCCTTGTGAAGACTGGGACTCTGTTCCATGACACTGCATGTCCATCTGTCATTGTGTTGCACCCAGGAATGCTGAGGGAGCTGCTGATGTCCTGGGAATGTCACTCTGGAACAGCTTGGAAAGATCCCAGTGCATGGGAGCAATTTCTGATGGATGACAGAGAGCTCTTGGCCTTGTGTCTTGAATGGGATCAAAAGAGAGGACATTTAAACTGAGAGGCTGTTCAGGCTGAACTTATTCCAGTATTATGATCCATTAGTATTTCTCCAATTCACATGACAGTGTCCTCTGCCATTTAATCTGTATTCCTTGACCTTGTTATGAAATTCACTAATGAAACAACAAACTGGGCTTGATCCCATTTTTCCCAGGCTGTCTCTGACATCAATTAGCTTATTCAGCATTCAAGCCACAAGTTTCATAACTCATAACCTGTAATTGTTAACATTGTGTTCCTGTAAGCAAATAATTACTAATGAACAATCAGTGGGCTCCTCTGGTGTTCCCTGTCAAGTTCGGCGCATGTCTTTGTGGAATTGTGCAATTCCATATCCAGCTCCTGAGGCCCTGTCCACCTGTGGCAGTAACTTTTAATTACAAATACTAAGAGGTCAAATTTTTCTGTTGGTGGTTCATGTCAAGGAGGGCTGAAGATGTGACCCAAGCTTTGGAGAGGGGGGGTGTCATTGCTGTGGTCACCCCATGGCCCTCATGTGCTGTGTTTTGTGGGTGCCTCATGAAAAATTGCCCCAAATTTTTTACAGTTCTGATAGGCTGGTCTGGAATTGGCAGCTGTGCCAAGGAGGAGGTGTTGCACCTTCCATTGCCTTCCATCCCTCCAGTTAGCAGAGGCTGACCTCAGACCTCAGACCTCACCTTTCAATTTGGACATGCTCATCCCCCATTTGGACATGCTTGGGGGATAGTCCAGCCTCAGAGGTTTTGATATTTTTCGTCTTCCCTTGGGCTGAGTGCCAAAGGCTGAGGCCACTTGTGATTGTCAGAAGGAGGATTTGGAGGTTGACCAGGGTTGTCAGAGACAAGCATTGCATGATCCTCCATAATCCAGGTGTGTCCTGGTGGTGTCAGTGCCCAGGGTAGTGGACTAAGAAAGATTTGAAGGGCTGGGGCCGGTGCCTTGTGGTCAGGGTCCCAAAGTCCAGATGGCAGCAAGTCCCCAGTGCTGACCCCTGGGCCAACACTGAAAACTTGCTGACTTCTGGACATCTGCTGGACTTCAGCAAGGGCAGCTGCCAAGTGTTTTTTCATGGGAGGAGTCACGCCAGGTAGGAAGGAATATCTGGGTGCCACTTGGAACAATTGTGCTCTTCTCTGAAAACACCTTTCAGCGTGGTTCTGGATTAGAGGGAATGGGGCAGGAGGTGTCCCTGTATTGTTGTGGGAAAAGGCTCCCCCAGTCTCCACATCAGGACTGGGGGGAATTGTTGTGCTGAGGCAGGGAGATGATGTGATGAGGAGACTCTTGGTGTCTTCTGAGCACTGGTGAGGTCCCATGTGAGATGTTGTGTGCAATTCTAATCTCCCCAGTGTGAAAATGATGCCAGCTTATGAATATTGACTCTCAGAATCTCTGCTGGTCAGAGTGACTCTGAGATACGTTAGAAGGTCTCTTTTCTCAGCTTGGTGGTTGAAGAAGGAGTCAGAACTCTTCAGTTCTTGGTCTCATATCTATAAAATTCTCTCTCCTGGCCTGCCAAGGTCTGCTCAGCAGGTCAGTCAGAGTCACTCTGCCTGCTCTTTTGTGGTGTTATCTTTTATGCTAAAAACTACGTGTACCATATTTACAATTACTTTCTAATACTTATCATTTATGTTAGACAGTGAGTTTCTATTCTAAACTAATCTAAAAGTGCCAACATCACAGCAGAAGATGGAGGTCAAGAAGAAGAAGGAGAAAGGCTGGACACTCCCAGATTCCCCCATCTTGCCCCCTGAACCCCCATTCTAAAAACCTCAAAAAATGTAGTTTTCCACCTTGTGATAAATTCACTATCATTCTACTCAGACTTTTGTGGCTTGTAATCCTTCATAGAAAGGTTGGTAATTGTTTTTTCCAGGGGCTAAATCCAAGGCACAGGGGTCTTGGGCTCTGTGTCAAGGTCTCTGAGCCCCCCGGGCAGGGGCTCTAGTCCTCCAAGGCAGCCAGAAGAATTTCTTGAGTTCTGACAAGTCACAAGTTCAGAAAGACCAAGAGTCCAGAGGAGCTGGTGGATCATCACTGGATGAGAAACTTAGAGAGCTTGGACTCCCAGGGAATGAGGGTAGACAGGGGATTGTCATCAGTGTGTGCAAATCCCTGATGGCAGGGAATGAAGGTGAGGAAACCTGACTGTTCTCAGTAGTGCACACATGCAGGACAAGAGGGCAAGGGCAAAGGGAAAACAGATGGAATTCCCTGTACAAAGAAAGCAAGAATTTCTCATTTTTAGGGTGGTCATAGAGCGGAAATGGTGTTGGACTGCTGGCCCTGGGAGATCCAATGCTGAACTGTCCATGGTGCTGGGAATCCTGCTCATGTTGATCTGGCTGAAACAGGGAAATGGAAGCTCTTGCACTCCAGATTTCCTGCCCAAGTGGAGGATTTTGGTTCTCTTATTGCTGGAGGGGTTCAAGAGTACTGCTGGGGAAGAGAGTTTGTCAGGTGTGTGCTGACACAGAGCGACTTGACCAGAGCTGTACCCAGGAGAGCATGGATGTGTCCAAGGCTTTGGTCTATCAGGGATGTGTTTGTACCATGTTCGGGAAAGCGTCCCCTCCTGTGCTTCCTATGCCAGATGTTTTTATTAGTTGTATTTACATATTTTTGAAGGAAGGTGTTGTTGCACATACCCCAATGGCCAGTTTAGGCATGGAATGCACTAGGTAAGGATGTGAGACCACTGGAATTACAGAAGAACAAGAGGCGTATCAGGCTTTGATGCAATAAGACTTTATTAAGGCACAAGAATGAAGAGGGAGAAAGGAGAAGATGGGATCTGGTAAGAGGTGCAAGTAGGACAAACACCAGCTGAGGTGCTTTGCTTGCAGGAGCTGTTGCCAGAGGCCAGAGCTGGTGGTGTCAGGGGTGGTGCCAAGGTCCCTTAGTAGTTGTAGCCATAGCCCCTTCTGCCATAGCAGCCAAGGCCGTAGCCATAGCCCTGCCCGTAGCCGAATCCACAGCCATAGCCAAATCCACGGCCATAGCCAAGGCCGTAGCCAAAGCCACCAAAGCCACCAAAGCCACCAAAGCCACCAAATCCCCCAGAGATGGGCTGTCCCTGCACACTGAGCTCAGTGCCCACGGCAGTGGAGGAGGTGGATCCGACGGCGGTGTTCTGGGGGAAGGAGGTCATGATGGGTCCTGGCAGGGTGACCAGCACAGGGGAAGGGTCGATGATGACGCGGGAATCCTGGCATTGCAGGGCACAGGGCTCGTTGCAGCTGTTGGCCAGCGGGGTGGGTCCGCAGGGACTGCAGCGGTTGTAGCAGGCCATGGGTGTGGTGTGGAGGGTCCTGGAAAAAAGGGGGGTGAGGCAGGGTCATGGAGGTTTGGGGGTTGTGATGGGTGGTATGGGAGGGTGATGGAGTGTGGAGGCTGTTGTGTGTCTGTGGGGAGGTGTGAGGGCTGCTGAGGCTGGGGCTGAGTGTGTTGGCAGAGAGGGGCCAAGGGGGCAGGAGCAGGAGGGTCAGGGGATTGAGACTCACCTTGCTGTCTGGACTGGCGAAGGAGAAGGTGTCAGGAGATGTGTGTGAGTGAGAGAGACACTGGGCCAGCTTTTATGCTGATCCTGGAGGGGTGGGACAGCCTTGTCCCATGGCCTTGGGGCATTTTTGAGGCAGCAGCTCTTGCCTGGCCCAGCTTGGTGAGTCATGAGTTGGGGAGTCTTTTCCTTTCTGCAATTTTGCAATTCTGTGTTCTTCCCTTGAGGCTGTGTCCATCTGACCTTGGCAGAAATCTTAATTGTGAGCATTGATAACCATTACCTCGTTCTTTATGACGTGTGTTAGGACATGTAAAATGCTCAGCCGAATCTTAGGGTAATTGGGGTGTTGTCAGTATGGTCATTCCATGACATATTGATGACATTCCCAATTTGCATTCTTGTCTCCTGCCTGAAAGAACTCCCAATTTTCTCCCTTGTCCTCATTTTGAGGATACCCCTGTCCTGTCAATGTCATGGTGTCCCTGCAGCGCTCTCAGTCGACCATGTCCAGGTCCTTGTTCCATCAGGGATCTCTACCAGTGTTGTGGACCGGGACAGTCCACTCCCTCAACCTTTCCAAAGCTCAGGCACATGGGTTCCAAAAGTGGATTAATCAAAGGATGGGCAACTGTGTTCCTCATGTGTCTTGTTCTCCTTGTCCTTCAGCATTTCTCCTTTCCACAGTCACAGATGAGATGGGCGCTATGGATGAACCAGCTCAACACTATGGGGTGTGGGAACTCAGCACATCCCTCCGGATGTCCAGAGTTGCCGAAGACCCCATCAGGGGGCTCAGAGACCCCAGCATTCTGCCCAAAACACCTGGTGGCTTGATTTTGATCCTTCCATCTAATTGCCAGCTTGGCATGGAGATGTGAAAGCCAGACAGGTCTGAATGGAGTAAAAACAAGGTGTTCACAGTGTGAAAATGTAGGTTGTAAGATTTTGAGAATATAGGGGTTATGGAGACAAGATAGAAAAATCAAGGTGTGTCTAGACCTTCTTCTTTCTTCTTCTTGTTCTCCATTTTCTGCTGCGATGTAGGCACTTGGAGATTAGTTTAGAATAGAAGTGCACTGTCTAACATAGGTGATAAATATTGGGAATTAAAAGTAAATATGATATACCTAGTTTGTAGTATAAAAAGATGACACTGCCTCAAGGGCTGGCAGAGTGCCTGTATCTGCCTTGGTGAGCAGATCTCAGCTGGGCAAAAAGAAAATTTTGTAGATAAGAAATAATAAACAACCTGAAGACCGAAAAAACGAAGAGTCCAGACTCATTCTTCAAAAGCACGGGCTGCCTCAAAACCATCCCATGCATCTCGAGACAGAGACAGACAGCCGACCCGAGAATGGGGAGCATGGGAGGCCACCCTAAATCACAGATTTCCCATCTCCAGCCGGAAACGCTGGGAATGTTGGCAACATGGTGGGAATGGAGAGAACATCACGGAAAGGGCAGTTCTTCACAAGCAGAGCTCCTGCAATGCCAGACAATCCTGACAGAGCTGTGATGACTTGGGGCCTCGTGTTACAATGAGTGGCAGTGTTTAAGGGTCCCCAGGATGAGGAAAGAGATGAGAATTTTGACTCCATGTTTCAGAAGGCTGATTTATTATTTTATGATATATACTATATTAAAAGAAAACTATGTATTAGTCTATACTAAAGAAAGAAAGAAGACCTCAGAAAGCTAGAAAGGAATGAATAATAAAATCTTGTGACTGACTAGAGTCCCAACACAGCTGGACCTGGGATTGGCCATTAATTAAAAACACGTCACATGCTGGGCAAACAATTCTCCAAATCACATTCCAAAGTAGAAAAACATGGAGAAGCTGAAGCTTCCCAGCTTCTCAGGAGAAAAGATCCTAGCAAAAGGATTTTTCAGAAAGTATGTCTGTGCCAACAATGCACCCAAAAACCAGGACACTCCAGAGCCGTGGGGTGACCTCACTGATGACACCGCGTCTCTCCAAGGCTTTGGACATGTCTCCAGCCCACCATGACACACGGCATCAACACCTGCCTTTAACCTCTAAGGCACTTAAAATCTGCCACCAAGGTCAGGTGGACATGGCCTCAAAAGAAGGACATGGAGCTGCAGAATTCCACAAAGGAATGCCCGCACCATGACATAGGAGGGAAGACGACTGTGCTGAGTAACCACCAGTAATTACTGGGTTGTGCTAGCAGGAACAGATTATTAAGATTAAAAGGATATGAGATATGAAAAGTTATGGGATGAATGCGGATTAAAGGCAAGAACATCACAGGCCAGCCTGGGAAAAAAAAGGATCAAGCTGAGTTGTTTAATGGATTTCTTAATGAGGTCGAGGAATATGCTTTAAATGACAGAGTACAATGTCAAGCAAAGATGAGAAGTCCAAATGGACCATGACACCAGAACAAGTTCAACCAGACCAGCCTCTACTTTTCCAGATGTTCTCTCTTGATTCAGTTCAAGACACAAGGCGATGAGACCTCTTTAATCTGTAGGAACACTCATAATTCACGATAATATTTCCATGTTATTGCAGAGTGACCTTCCCAGGACATCACCAGCTCCCTCAGCATTCCCGGGAGAAGCACAATGACTGATGGACATCCAGCGGCACAGAAAAGAGTCCCAGTCTTCACAAGGCACCCAGAAACCACAACACATGAGTGCCACAAAATGACATCACTGATGATATCTCAACTCTGCTGGGCTCTGGTTGTTTATTCAGCCCTTCCTGACACACACGGAACAATCAAATCCACCCAAATATACCATCTCTCACTTCAAAGAGGCCGTCAAGGTCAAAGACTCACAAGGACACAGACTCAAGAACCAATCATGACACTGCTAAATTCTATGAATGAAAATACAACTCATGACTCACCAGGCTGGGCCAGTCAAGAGTGGCAGCCAAAAAAATGCCCCAGGGCCATGGGACAAGGCTGTCCCGCCCCTCCAGGAGCAGCATAAAAGCTGGGCCAGAGCCTCTCTCCCTCACACACTCTCCTCAAGCCTTCTCCTCCTGCTCCTGCCGACAACCAGGTGAGTCTCAAGCCCCTCCTGCTCCTGCGCCCCTGGGCCCTCTCTTCCAGCATGCTCAGCCCTTGCCTTGGCAGTCTCCACACAGCCCCAGAGCCCACAACACCCTCCACACTCCCTCACGTCTCATGCACCACCACACCCCTGTCCTACCTCACCCCTCTCTCTCTTCCAGGCACCTCCACACCACACCCATGGCCTGCAACAGCCTCTGCAGTCCCTGCGGACCCACCCCGCTGGCCAACAGCTGCAACGAGCCCTGTGCCCTGCAATGCCAGGATTCCCACGTCATCATCAACCCTTCCCCTGTGCTGGTCACCCTGCCAGGACCCATCATGACCTCCTTCCCCCAGAACACCGCCGTCGGATCCACCTCCTCGGCTGCTCTGGGCACTGAGCTCAATGTGCAGGGACAGCCCATCTCTGGCGGATTTGGTGGCTTTGGTGGCTTTGGCTATGGCCTTGGCTATGGCCGTGGGTTTGGCTATGGGCTGGGCTATGGCTGTGGGTATGGCTACGGCCTGGGCGGCCTGGGCTGCTATGGCAGAAGGGGCTATGGCTACAACTGCTAAGTTCTCGCAGCACAATTCCTGACTCCAACCACCCACTCCTTGGAACACACCCCGTGTGTTGCAGATGCCTCGCTGGGCCAAAGCTGTCAACTGGCTCAGCACTTCTAGCTTTTGCTCTCAGGGCACCAAGCAAGGCAGCAGCCAAGGGCCCAGCCCAAGCTGCCTGCAAACATGGCCCATATGACTCCTGCTCTTCTCTCAATCCCTCTCTGCTCCGTCCAGCTCCTTCTGCTGCAAATTCCTTCTCCCAAGCCGGAGACCATTGGGAATCTTCACCATCAGGTTGCTTCTACTCCGAAGCAGGAAGGCCTTGATGCTCTGACTGAACCACCAGCAAGCAAAGGAGCTCAGCTGATGGTCGCCCTACTTGCACCTCAGACCAGCTCCCTTCCTCTTGCCATTCATGATCTCTCGCTCTTCTTTTGCCTTAATAAAATTATTTTGCATTGCAGCATTGTTATGTCTCCTTTTCCTTCATGGGCATGCACTGGCACAGTTTCCTCTTCCAGTACATAGCACAAACCCTTCACTTGCATTATCCTACACCTGGATACTCCAAGGCAGATCTATCCCTGCCTCTGACACAAGCCCCTCCTGGGCCACGTTTTTACATGGCTACACAGCTGTTGGTCCACTCCCTCGCTATCTCTTTAGCCCTGATACAGATCCATGATACCCTGTAGCCATGATATTTTCTGAAAAAACCTTTCCCTAGGATTTTTTCTCCTGAGAAGCTGAGAGGCCTCAGGAACAAAATGTAAACAATGGTTATCTGCTGCTGTGGAATGCAAGGGGTGGATCTGTGATTGGTCTCATAGAGTTGTTTCTAATTAATGTCCAGTCACAGTCAGCTGGCTTGGACTCTCTGTAATTCATTTCTTCCTTTTCTATTCTTAGCTAGCCTTCTGATGAAACTCTTTCTTCTATTCTTTTAGTATAGTTTTAATATAATATATATCATTAAATAATAAATCAAGCATTCTGAAACATGGAATCAGATCTTTGTCTCTTCCCTCATCCTTGGACCCCTGTGAACACTGTCACAATGCCCCAATGGTCAATTTTACCCTTGAGGCTCCAGAGCTGAGCACAGAACTCCAGTCTCACCAGAGCTGAGCAGAGGGTCAGAATTCCCTCCTCACCTGCTGCCCACACTGTGGCAATGAGCCCATGGCACGGGCAGTGTCTGTTTGGTGTGTTCACAAGGCCAGGGCATGTCCAGTTCTTCATCCACCAACATCCCAAGTCCTTCTCCTCAAGGATCTCAGTATGGATCCAATATCCATTACTGAGATTGCTCCAATTCAGATTTAGGATGCTGCACTTCCTCCTGTTCACCTTCATGACAATCACACCACCCCAGCCTGTCAAGAGCTCTCTGGATGCCATCCCTTCCCTCCAGACAATTAACCACACTGCTCACCTTGATGTCATTCCCATTCTTGCTGAGGGGACACTCAATTCCCTGTGCCTGACAAAGATGGGAAGTGATAATGGTCCCAATACGAGCCTCTGTGGGTCACCACTCATCCCTGTTCCCCTCACAGACATGGAGCTGCTGACCACAACTGTGAGTGACACCATCCTGTCCATTTTCAACCCCACAGCTGATGTTCCAGCTGTCAACTCCACATCCCTCCAGGTCAGAGATAAGGATGTTGTGTGCCACAGGAAGAAAGGTTTTGCACAAGTCCATGTACACGATATCGGTTGCTCTTCTGTCATTCAACAGTGTTGGAACCCCATCAGACTTTTCAGGAAGAATTTGCCCTTCATGAAAATGGGAGCAGCAGCAGGGGTGGGGTGACCCAGGCCTTTGGGGCCTGAGATGTGGCAAGTTCCCAGAACCGAGGCCAGTTCTTTGGGAGGATTTCCCTTGGGGAAATGGTGCTTGGCTGATCCCTGTGTCTGCTCTGTGCCGGTGACTCAGCCTGGGCATGAGGAGAGAGTTGGTGCTGCTGTTGGACACAACCCTTTTGTGAAGCCTTCAAGACTCCTTCCCATTCTACACTCTGAGAGCAGCTGAGCAGGTCCAGGTTCCCTGAGGGTGCAGTGGGTGGCCTGAGAGTGGCTGAGTGGCCGAGTCCAGAGGTGTCTGACCAGTGGCCAAAAGTGCAAATGGAGGTGAATCCCCAGTACTGCAGCCCAGGAGTGGGATCTGTGGGGCCACCTCTGTTCAACAGAGCTGGGCAGTGTTGTCCCCTCAGACAGGTAGCAGTCTCAGTAATGGATAATAGATTGGTAATGAGTTGCTTGAGATCATGTCCAAGGAGGATTTGGGGTGCTGGTGGATGAAGAATTGGACATGCCTTGGCCATGTGCACCCACTGACCAAAAACTCCCCATGTCCTGGGCTTATCACCACAGCCTGGGCAGGAGGTGAGGGGAGATTCTGACCCTCTGCTCTGCTCTTCAGAGGCTGGAGATGTGTGTTCAACTCTGCTAACCTGCGGATACGAAAGGTATGGGCCTGCTGAAGCCCAGCTATAGATGACCCTAGAAGATGATGAGGGTCTGGAGCAACTGGTGTCCAGCTAAATTGAAAATAAGGCCCATACATAGCTTCTATTAGAGACAGGGACAGACCTGCATTAGTGTATCCATGCCTGGGATCAATCAAGGGAAGTCTGAAATGCACCAGAAAGGCAAAGCGTGGCTGTGTGTGTCAGTGAAGGAAAGGAGACATCTGAGGCTGTAATGCAAGAGAATTTTATTGAGACAAAAGAACATTGGAAGGTTGTGAGCATCCACTGGGAAAGGGAAGGGCAAGTAGGGGGTGCAAGGAGGGTGACCATCAGCCAAGATCCTTGGCTTTCAGTTCTGGCTAGAGCACCAAGGCCCTCCTGCCCCACAGTGGGAGCAGCCCAACGGAGGTGCCTGAGGCTCTCTGGCTTGGGAGAAGGGTTTGTCTGGAGGGGACTGGACAGAGCTGAAGGGGCGATGTAGAGCAGGGAGTGGGAGAAGAGCAGGAGGTTGATGGGCCATGTTTGCAGGCAGCCTGGGCTGGGCCCTTGGCTGTTGTCTTGCTTGGTGCCCTGAGAGCAGGATCTAGAAGTTCTGAGCCAGCTGACAGCCTTTGCCTAGAGATGCATTTCAGTGCCTGGGGAGTGTCCCAGGGACTGGTTGGTTGGTGTCAGGAGTGGTGCTGAGGTCCCTCAGCAGTTGTAGCCATAGCCCCTTCTGCCATAGCAGCCCAGGCCTCCCAGGCCATAGCCAAATCCACGGCCATAGCCAAGGCCATAGCCAAAGCGACCAAATCCCCCAGAGATGGGCTGTCCCTGCACACTGAGCTCAGTGCCCACGGCAGCCGAGGAGGTGGATCCGACGGCGGTGTTCTGGGGGAAGGAGGTCATGATGGGTCCTGGCAGGGTGACCAGCACAGGGGAAGGGTTGATGATGACGTGGGAATCCTGGCATTGCAGGGCACAGGGCTCGTTGCAGCTGTTGGCCAGCGGGGTGGGTCCGCAGGGGCTGCAGCGGTTGTAGCAGGCCATGGGTGTGGTGTGGAGGGTGCCTGGAAGAGAGAGGGGTGAGGCAGGGCAGGGGCATGGGGGAACAAGGGGCAGTGAGGGAGTGTGGAGGCTGTTGTGGGGCTGTGGGGAGGCATGAGGGCTGCTGGGGATGGGGTTGAGCCTGCTGGAAGAGAGGGACCAGGGTTGCAGGAGAGTAGGGTCAGGGCCTTGAGGCTTACCTGGTTCTTGGAAGAAGCAGGAGCAGATGGAGTCAGGAGAAGTGTGTGAGGGAGAGAGGCTCTTGGCCGGCTTTTATTCCGGTCCTGGAGGGGCGGGACACCCTTGTCCCATGGCCTTGGGGCATTTTTGAGGCAGCAGCTCTTGCCACGCCCTGCCTGGCATGAGGTCATGCGGTGGGGACTGTTTTCCATCACAGAATTCTGCAGTGTCATATCCTGTCCTTGAGTCTGTGTCCATCTGACCTTGGAGGCAGCTTTAGAGTGGGAGCTGATCTTTGGGTAGATTTGATTCTTAGATACATGTCTGTGAATGTTGAATAAACAAGCAGAGACCAGCAGAGGTGCAATGTCATCAGTGGGCTTGTGTGCTGTGGTTTGTCGGTGCCTTGTGAAGACTGGGATTCTTTTCTGTGCCACTGGATGTCCATCACTCATTGTGTTGCACCCACGAATGCTGAGGGAGCTGCTGATGTCCTGGGAAGGTCACTCTGCAATAACTTGGAAATGTCCCAGTGCCTGGGAGATCATCCTGATGGATTAAAGTGGGTCTTTGCTCTTGTGTCTTGAATTGAGATTGAGATTGAGATTGTGATTGAGATTGAGATTGAGATTGAGATTGAGATTGAGATTGAGAGAGTATCTTGGAAAGTAGAGGCTGTTTGGGCTGCACTTGTTCCCATGTTATTGTCCATTTAGATTTCTAAAAATTACCCAACACACCGCTCTATCATTTAAAGTATATTTTTTGATCTCATTTAGAATTCCAATAGCCAACAACAAATGCAGCCCATCTCTTTTTTCCCAGCCTGGTGTGTGACGTCAATTTGTTTATTCTGCATCCAAGCCAAAGAGTTTCATAACTTATATCCTGTAAATGTAATATTGTGTTCCTATTAGCAAAAAGGACTAATTACTAATGGACAGTTAGTGAGTTGCTCCTTCCTTCTCTGTCATGGTGCTGGCGTTCCTTCGTGTGATTCTGCCATTCCGCATCCTTCTCTTGAGGCCGTGTCCTTCTGACCTTGGCGGCACCTTTAATTGTGAGTATTAGAGGTTAAATATTGGTCTTGATGGTTTATGTCAGGATGGGTTGAAGAAGTGACCAAAGCTTTGTGGAGATGCCATGTCATCAGTGAGGTCACCCCACGGCACTGGTGTGCTGTGTCTTGTGTGCGTGTGGTGAAGAGGGACCCGATTTCCTCATGGAGCTTCTCATAGAATTCACGGAATTCACAGAATTCACAGAATTCACAAAATCACTGGGTTGGAGAAGACCTTCAAGATCATCGAGTCCAACCCATGCCCTAACTCCTCAACTAAACCATGGCACTGAGTGCCACATCCAGTCTTGTTTTAAACACATCCAGGGATGGTGACTCCATCACCTCCCCCAGCAGACCATTCCAGTACTTTATCACTCTTTCAGTGAAAAACTTTTCGCTAATATCCAGCCTATATTTTCCTTGATGCAGCTTGAGACTTTGTCCTCTTGTTCTGTCAGAACCTGGGTAAAGAGACCAACCCCTGTGGGAATCCACAAAATCAGAGGGGGTTGGGGAAGCTGCAAAACGCAGGCTTCAGAGACAGCAGAACTGTGATTAGAGCTAAACAGTAGCCATGAGATAGGTCAGCAGAAAAATTATGTAAAAAGTAGAAAAGCAAGGACAAATAGAACAATGGTCTGTGTATTAACGCTTGTCTAGAATAAATCCCTAACCTGCAGAAAAGTTTATTTAGCAAGATATTAGGAAGTTTTAAGCTTAATAATGGAGCTCTGTTGTGTAATGAAGCTCCATTGTGTTTAAAGGCTTACAAGCAGGTATTGTATTTGAAATAATCAAGAATTGTTTTAACCAAAGGCACGTGTGTTTATAAGTGGTTGGATGGAACTACTGTCAATGTGCTTTTGCTTTGTGTGATTGGTCAAAAAACTTATAAAGTGAATTGTAACATTAAGTTCTTTGTCTGCTGCCTGGGATGTGAGCTGATGGCATCTTCCCATTGTCATAACCATGTAAGGAGGCTGATGCTGAAAAATAAAACAACTCAAGGTGTGTCCCACAGCAGTCCTGTCCTGTTCGTGATTTGTACATAGACCCCCGGCCAGCGATAGCCCCCTCGACTACAAACACCCTTCAGGATGTTGTAGAGAGTGATAAGATCACCTCTGAGTCTCCTTTTCTCCAGGCTAAACAATCTCAGCTCCCCTTTTTAGGCTGCACTAATCTTTGCAGTTTTTCTGGAGGGGAGCATCTGCACCTTTGATCATGTTCTTTTCCTCCCTATCTTGGCTGCATCTCTCCAGGCTTGTCTACATTCATGGCCTTTGCCACTGGAGATGGGAAAGCAATCCATATGACTTGGGGAGGTGTCCTGTGCTTCTCACAGTCTGGTGTGGGTTCATCTGTAGCTCTTGTCTCAGCTGGGCCCAGCAAGGTCACAGTGTGAGGTCCCATTGTTGGGCTCCGCCTGACACATGGAAAGGAAACCTCGTGGGGGACGAGGAGAAGAAGCATGAGGGGAACAATTTGTCATCTATTCATTAGTCAACCCTTCAAACCTATATGTCTGCAGTGTAAAGATAAGGATGTCCTGTGGGACTGGTTTAAGGGCCCAATAGAATTCCAGGAACTTGACACTGGTTGCCATTTCCTTGTCAAAAATAGCATTTGACCTTGTGATCCTGCTGGAGCATAAATGGATGGTGAGGTGGCCATGGATCCTCTGATGTAAAAAGCTCCAGCAATTACTGGGAGAGAATTAGGAAATATGTAATAACAAAAGTAATACAAGAAAGGTGAGGAAGATGAGGAAGTCAACTGCCTTGTCGTGCACCACTAATGAGCTGCAGAGTACAACAAGGACATGGACATGGTTGACCAAGAACAGTGCCAGGAGACCAGTGGGACCGGAGTGACCTTAAAACAAGAAATTGACAGAGCTGAAGGATCTTTCAAACAGGAGCAAAGAAGGCAAATGGGACATGATGTCATTATTCCGTGGCGTGTCCTCATCGATGACACATCAGTTGTCCTAAGGGTTGTTTGAATCTTCTACATGTCCTGAAAGGCAGCGGCAACAAGAAAATGGTCACTAATTCTTGCAATTAAAAGCTGCCGACAAGGTCAGATGGACACAGCCTGAGGGTCAGAACATGGAATTGCTGAATTGTAAGAAGGAAAACACTCTACAACTCATGACTCACCAAGCTGAGCCAGGCAAAAGCTGCTGCCTCAAAATTGCCCCAAGGCCATGGGACAAGGCTGTCCCACCCCTCCAGGACCAGCATAAAAACCAGCCCAGAGCTTCTCTCCCTCACACACTTCTCACACCTTCTACTCCTGCTCCTGCAGACAATCAGGTGAGTCTTAATCCCCTGACCCTCCTGCTCCTGCACCCCTGATCCCTCTCTTCCAGCACACTCAGCCACAGCCTCAGCAGCTCTCACACCTCCCCACAACCCCAAAACAGCCTCCACACCCCATCACCCTGATGACACTTTGCTTCTTGCACCCCCATGCCCCTACCTTGCTTCACCCCTCTCTCTTCCAGGCACCCTCCACACCACACCCATGGCCTGCAACAGCCTCTGCCGTCCCTGCGGACCCACCCCGCTGGCCAACAGCTGCAATGAGCCCTGTGCCCTGCAATGCCAGGATTCCCGCGTCATCATCGACCCTTCCCCTGTGCTGGTCACCCTGCCAGGACCCATCATGACCTCCTTCCCCCAGAACACCGCCGTCGGATCCACCTCCTCGGCTGCCGTGGGCACTGAGCTCAGTGTGCAGGGACAGCCCATCTCTGGGGGATTTGGTGGCTTTGGTGGCTTTGGCTATGGCCTTGGCTATGGCCGTGGATTTGGGTATGGGCAGGGCTATGGCTATGGCCTGGGCTGCTATGGCAGAAGGGGCTATGGCTACAACTGCTGAGGGACCTCAGCACCACCCCTGACACCAACCATCCACTCCCTGGAACACGCCCCAGCCGTTTAGGATGCCTCTCTGTGCTAAGTCTTTCAAATGCGCTCAGCATATCCAGCTTCTGCTCTCAGGGCACCAAGCAAGGCATCAGGCCCCACTGCCTGCAAACATGGCCCATCTGCCTCCTGCTCTTCTCCCACTCCCTGTTCTGCATCGCCCCTTTGGCTCTGTCCTGTCCCCTCTGGACAAACCCCTTGTCCCAAGCCAGAGACCCTTGGGCACCTCCACCATTGTGCTGCTCCCATTGTGGAGCAGGAAGGCCTTGATGCTCTGGCCAGACCTCTGAGCCAAGGAGCCTTGGTTGGTGGTTGCTGTCCTTGTACCTCAGCCAGACCTCTTCCACTTAATACTCATGACTTTTTCTGTTCTTTATGCCTCAATAAAATTCTTTTGCATTGTACATTGTGAAGTGTTCTCTTCCTTCATGGGCACACGCTGCCACACTTTGCTCTTCCCTGGAATCCCAAAAACCCTTCACTTGCTTGATCCCAGGCCTGGATACACGAATGCAGGTCTATCCCTGCCTCTGATACAAGATGTGTATGGATCTTGTTTCCACATTGGCTGGACACCAGTTGCTCCAGACCCTCATCATCTTCCAGAGTCACCGACAGCTCTGCTTGAGCATGTCCATGTCTTCCGAGTACACATCTCCAGTCCCAGAAGAGCAGAGCAGAGGGAGAGAATTCCCCTCTCACCTGCTGCCCACGCTGTGGGGATGAGCCCAGGACACGGGCAGTTTCTGATCTGTGAATGTTCATGGCCAGGGCATGCTCGATTCTTCATGTTCAGTTCCTCCTGAGGGATGAAAGTGGGCTCTTGCTCTTGTGTCTTGAATGGAATCGAGAGAAGATCTTGGAAAGTAGAGGCTGTTCAGGCTGCATTTGTTCCCATGGTATTGTCCATTTAGATTTCTAAAATTTACCCAACAAGCCACTCTATCATTTAAAGTGTATTTCTTGATCTCATTTAGAAATCCAATAGCCAACAACAAATGCAGGCCCACGCCTTTTCTCCAAGGTGTGTGTAATGTCAATTCATTTATTCTGCATTCCAGCCAAAGAGTTTCATAACTTATATCCTGTAAATGTAATATTGTGTTCCTATTAGCAAAAAGGACTAATTACTAATGGACAGTTAGTGAGTTGCTCCTTCCTTCTCTGTCCTTCCTTCCTATCCCAGGTCCTTCTCCTCTGGGCTGCTCTCAACTCTCTGCATTATCCAGTCTACAGCCATGTTTGGCATTGCTACAAACCAAGCGAAGGATCTTGCATTGGGCCACGTTCAGCTTCACGAAAATTACAATATCCCACTGCCCCAACCTGTTCCAGCCCGTCTGGATACCATCCCTTCCCTTCAGACAACCAACTGCACTTCTCAGCTTATTCTGGCCTCTGATTTTGCTGAACATCCCACTCAATCCCACCATGCATGTCCCTGACAAAGATGGGAAATAATACTGGTCCCAATAGGTGTAAGAGCTTAAATGAGAGATGTGGGACTCCGGGCAGTTCTTCAAAATGCAGTTTATTACAGCTGTTACAGCAGTTTAAAGTTTTGAGTGATAGACCCTGTGCCTACAGCTGTCAGCTCCAGCTGCAAGCAAGGCTAAAGACCTTTTAGTTTTAGTTACAGTGCATTATATACTTTTCATTGGTGAACATCTTAATACAGTAGAACCAATCTGTATCTTAACTTTAATCTATAGCCTATCATAACTACTATAATTACCATATTCATGTTACTATTCTCTAATCACTTAAAGTTAGTACATTACAATTTAAGCTAAAAGTTGTTTTTCTGTTTTCTTGCAGTAAAAAATTCTGAGACTTTTTTTCTACTTGCAACATTTGCTAACTTGTTTGCTTGTGCTGTCTTTCTGCCTAGTAAAAACATCTTGTTTAAACTGAGTTTATCCTTTGCTCTAAGTCATAAAAACCCCTTCTAACTAACACACCCTTTGCCTCCTTAGTTATCCAGTAAGACTGGCTCAACATTTCTTTTCTTCTATATTAAAACTTGCTTGCATCTCTATTCTTTCATCAAACTCTACATTTAAAAATCTTTCTGCTAAGCATACATATCTGTGAGACTTTCTTGTCAAATTTTAATCCTTCCCAACAAATAGGAGCTTCTGCCTGTCACCAGTCATCCCCTTCCTCCACACACATGGAGCCACAACAACTTGACTTAGACTGTCCCCTTTGAGTTAAACCATCCCATCCATTCCCTATCCACCACCTGGTCCAACCACAATTCCCCAACTTTCCAGAGTGAATGTGCAGATACTTTCTAGTACAGGAACAAATGCTATGCACAAGTCCAGGAATGTGATATTGTTCCCTCTCCCCTCATCCAACAAGGCTGGAACCAATCCCAGCTCATTAAAAGATGCCACTTTTTAATGGACTGACAATGGACACCTTTTAGTCTGCCTGTCAAGGTCAGGCAGGCACATTCCCGATAGCTGGACATGATACAGGAAAGCTGAGGGAAACAAAACACTTCCCACATCATGATTTGACAGAGAAGCTGCCTGAAAAAATGCCCCAATGTCATGGCCAATGGCTGTCCCAAACCTTCAGCCCCAGATCATCTTTGAGGTCATACCCTGGATGTAATCCAGCAGAGTCTTGTCTTCCTTATTCCCAGTAAACCAGAGATAAACACAGTTCTCTAGTGTAAGCAAAGAAGAGGAGAGGGGCAGAATATCCCTTACCTGAAATGTAGCTGATGCCTCAGGTTTCAGTATTTATATTTTTCAGATTCTGTACTGCTTTAGTGTGCATTTTGGAGCTTCATATAAGAGGATGGCAAGCTCTTCAAAGAGTAGGGAGACAAAACAATTCCTTCTCTAGCTGGGGACCAAGGACAACTATTCCAAATCTGAGCCTCGAGAGCTGTACTGGTTTAGGGCAAATTTGTTAAAGAATCTGCAAAGGAGGGCCCCTCCAGAAAGCGAAACCCACACGGCCCCTCCCCCCAACCGGTTCGGGAAAAAATTCCTCGGAGAGAGGTGGAAAGAACCTGTTTATTTGACTGGCCCCGCACCCCCCAGCACACAAAATGAACAATACCCGATGACACCGCTCTGAGAAAGATGGCAAAATCAGAAAGTCTCTTTCGGGGGTGGTTGCTCTGTTCTCAGTCCCTCCGGCACTGGGCCAGCCGCTGCAGCCGAACCCTTGGTGTTCCCGGGTCCCAGTCCGGAGCAGGTTCGAGATGGTCACAGGAACAGGAGAGGAGAAACAGTCCAGGAAGCAATGTGGACTGTGTAGCTAGAACTAGCTAATAAGCAGAGGCAGAAAGCAGAGCAGAAGCAAGAGCAGAAAAAGAGAGCAAGCAAAAGCAGCAAGCAAAAGCAGCAAGCCCAAAGCTAGAAGTAAAAAAAAACCAGCTCTGTCTACGGCTTGTCTCTGTGTCCTGATAAGAGAAAACCCAAACAAAACTTCCACTCTTCAGTGCCGGTCTTAAAGGCACAGAACAGATGAATGGGGATATACAAGCATCATAACGTCACCCCAGGACAAGAGCATAACCAATGGTGGACTGAAGAGACAAAAAAAAAGAAGGATGGGATTTCACAAGCTAAAGCTGTAATTGGACAATAAACTCCAAAATGCAAATGGACCAGAACATATAAAATTTTGAGACCCTGTGACCAGACATCTATTTTGTGACTATTTTGGGTTTATCTTGGGTGTAGCCCTGTTTGGGCTCTTGTGTTTCCCAAGGTGTATCCATTAAAGCCTTCTAATAAATACCTACTTTATTTTTTAGCTTCATGTGGTCTCTGTTCTAGGTCAGCCTTCACAAGGCATCAATCCCAAACATGCAGGATAGAGGATGGGTGATGAGGGGATTGAAAGGAGCCCCAGAGAGGAGATCTTCAGGTATTGGATGAAGAATTGGTTGTGCCCCAGCCATGTGCACTCATTAACCAGAAACTCCTCCTGTGTCCTGGGCTCATCCCCACAGCAGGGGCAGCACAAGAGACTGGGGGAATCTCACCCTCTGCTCTCCTGTACTAAAATCAGAGTTCAGTGTTGAACTCTGAGCCCACAAAGACAAGGAAGATGTGGACCTGCTTGAGTGGATGGAGGCCTGGAAGAGGATGAGAGTCAGCCAGGTTGGTGTCCAGCCAAAGGAAAGACACAGCCAGGAGGATGATGAGGGGTTTGTGCCAGAGGCAGGGATAGATCTCCATCGGTGTATCCGAGCCTGTGATTCAGCAGCTGAAGGTTTGATGGAAGCCACTGGAAGAGGGAAGTGTGCCAGTGGGTTGTAGAATTGGGGAAGTAACCCGTGAAAGAGATCTTGGAGCACATTTTCACCCACCCCAGTGGTCTCTACAACCCTGGTACAGCACTGAGAAGGGATTGGAAGCTTCTTGGGAGAAAAAAGAAGACGGGCTCATTTGAAGTTATGATGCAGGAAAACTTTATTGAGGTAGAAGAGTAAAAACTCAGGAGCAGCCAGAGGAAGGGAGCTGGTCTGAGGTGCAAGCAGAGCAACCATCAGCCGAGCTGCTTTGCTTGCAGGAGGTCATGCCAGACTTTCTGCCTTACAGAGGGAGCAGCCAGGCAGAGGTGCCCAATGGTCTCTGGCTTGGGAGAAGGGATTTGCAGCAGAGGGTACAGCACATAGACAAAGGGGTGATGCAGAGCAGGGAATGGAGGAAGAGCAGGAGGCAGACGGGCCATGTTTGCAGGCAGCCTGAGCTGGCCATTGTCTGCTGCCTGGTTGGTGCCCTGAGAGCAGGAGCTGGAAATGCTGAGAGTGTTTGAGAGCCTTGGACCAGAGATGCGTCTTCAATGCCGGAGATGAGTTCCAGGGAGTGGGTGGTGGCGTCAGGGGTGGTGCTGAGGGCCCTTAGCAGATGTTGCCATAGCCCCTTCTGCCATAGCAGCCCAGGCCTCCCAGGCCATAGCCAAATCCACGGCCATAGCCAAAGCCACCAAAGCCACCAAATCCCCCAGAGATGGGCTGTCCCTGCACACTGAGCTCAGTGCCCAGAGCAGCGGAGGAGGTGGATCCGACGGCGGTGTTCTGGGGGAAGGAGGTCATGATGGGTCCTGGCAGGGTGACCAGCACAGGGGAAGGGTTGATGATGACGCGGGAATCCTGGCATTGCAGGGCACAGGGCTCGTTGCAGCTGTTGGCCAGCGGGGTGGGTCCGCAGGGACTGCAGCGGTTGTAGCAGGCCATGGGTGTGGTGTGGAGGGTGCCTGGAAGAGAGAGGGGATGAGGCAGGGCTGGGGTGTGGGACCTCAAGGGGTGGTGACGCAGAACCGTGAGGGAGAGTGTGGAGGCTGTTGTGGGGCTGTGGGGAGGTGTGAGGGCAGTCGAGGCTGGGGCTGAGCCTGATGGAAGAGAGAGGGGCCAGAGGTGCAAGAGCAGGAGAGCAGAGGGATTGCGTCTCACCTGGTTGTCAGCAGGAGCAGGAGGAGAAGTTGTGAGGAGAAGTGTGTAAGGGAGAGAGGTTCTGGGCCGGCTTTTATGCAGGTTCTGCAGGGGTGGGACAGCCTTGTCCCATGGCCTTGGGGCATTCACCAGCCAACAGGTCTTGCCTGGCCTGGTGAGTCAAGAGGTGGGGATTGTTTTTGTTCCCACAACACTTCAGTGTCATATCCAACTCTTGAGGCCATGTCCATCTGACCTTGTCGGCAGCTTTAGGAGCTGGCATTTGGGTGGATTTGATTATTAGATGTGGGTCAGGAAGGGCTGAAGAAACAACCAGAGCCCAGCAGAAA
Organism: Zonotrichia leucophrys gambelii; assembly: GCF_028769735.1. Lineage (NCBI taxonomy): Eukaryota > Metazoa > Chordata > Aves > Passeriformes > Passerellidae > Zonotrichia > Zonotrichia leucophrys. The sequence goes on along the minus strand of NC_088171.1, from coordinate 152,412,189 downwards.
TGCAATGTCATCAGTGAGGTCATTTTGTGGCACTCATGTCCTGTGGTTTGTGGGTGCCTTGTGAAGACTGGGACTCTGTTCTGTGCCGCTGGATGTCCATCAGTCATTGTGCTGCACCCAGGAATGCTGAGGGAGCTGCTGATGCCCTGGGAAGGTCACTGAGCAATATCCTGGGAAGGTTCTGGTGCCTGGGAGCTGCTCCTGATTTCTGAAATAGAGTTTGTTCTCTTGTGTCTTCTGTGTCAGCAAGAGGGAGAATCTGGAAAATGAGAGGCTGCTTAGGGTGAATGTGTTCCATTGTTATGGTCCATTTGGATTTCTGAAATTTACTCAGCCATGTTCACTGTCTAAATTAAAATGTATTCCTTGGCCGCATTAAGAAAAAAAACCCGTAAATAAGAACAAACCAGGCTTGATCCCTTTTTTCCCAAACTGATCTGTGACATAATTCACTTATTCTGCATTCAAGCCACAAGGTGTCATAACTTATAATCATTAGTCCTAATGCTTTGTTCCTGTAAGCAAAACCCAATAATTAGTAATGGACACCCAGCAAGCTCCTCTTTCCTTCTTTGCATGGTTTGGTTGTTCCTCTGTGGAATTGTGCAATTTCATGTTCTGCTCCTGAGGCCACCTCCACCTGACCTTGGTGATACTTTCTAGCTGCGAGAATTAGAGACCAAGGTGTTGGTGTTGATGTTGCGTGCCAGGACACGTAGAAGATTCAAGCAAAGCTTACAAGCACTGGGGTGTCGTCAGTGAGGTCATTCCATGGCATATTGACAACGTGTCCCATTTGCATTCTTGCCTCCTGCCTGGCAGAGCTCCCAGCTCTCTCAGCTTCTCCTCATCTCCAGGATCCTCCACTCTCATCAGTGTCATGGTGGCCCTGCACTGCTCTTGGTCAACCATGGTTGTGTCCATGCAGCCTCACCTGTGGTGTGAAACAGGATGTTCAACTCCCTCAACATGCTTTATTTCTGTTCCTAATCCTGTCCTGGAAACTGCTGGAGATTTTTTTTTACCATAAAGAGTAGATGATGACCTCAAGATCCATCTATGCTCCACCAGGAACAGAAGGTCCTTCCCTGATAGAATGCTTTGGGTGCCAAGGAAAGGGCAACTGGTTTCATCCTGAACTTCTGTCAGGGCTTTATCACTGTCCCACATAACATCTTTATCTCTGAACTGCAGACACGTGGGTTTCAAAGGAGGTCTAATGAATGGATGAGGAACAGACAGAGAGTGATGGTCAGTGGCTCGGTGTACAGGTAGAGGCCAGTGGTGAGGCCTCCAGGCCTCTGCCTTAGACTGTCATTTTGGTGATTTTGAATATTTTATCAAGGAGATGAGCAGTGAGATTGAGACCACCCCCAGCATGTTTGCAGGTGCCACAAAGCTGAGTGTTACAGTTGACACAAGAACATGGAGTGATCCCATCAGGAAGGACACTGGGAATGTTGAGAACATAAGAACCTCTTGTGGTTCAACAGCTCCAAGTTCAAGGTCCTGTACATAGTTTGGGACAGTCCCAGACACGAGCACAGCTTTGGAGAGGGAATCCTTGAGAGCACTTCCACCAGAGAATGATCTGAATGTTCTGGTGGACCAAAATCTTAAAAAAAACCAGCAAAATGAATTTTCAGCTCAGGCCACCAGACATTTCCTGGGCTGCACAGAAAGAAGTGTGGCCAGCAGGAATGGTTGGGGGTTAATTGGGGACGTGAGAACGTCATTATTGTCACCAACAGGTGACAAAATATGCACGAAAAGAGGGACACCAATAGAGACCAAAATGTTCAAGACATGGCCATGCATCCTTGCAGCGAAAGAACTTCTGGAAGAAGGTTTCTAGAAGATTGATAATTCCTGTTTCTTCAGAGATAAAGATATCTGATTTAGGGTGATGAGTTGAGCTTCACAGTGGAAGAAAGACATGGACTTAGTGAGGCAAGAAGAGTGCCGGAACAGCAAGGGGTTCAGGGGACCAAAGAATCCTTGTGATTAGAAATGGGAGATGTGTGAGGTTTATTTTTGTGAGAAGGGAAGAATGGACAAAGGAGATGTTTTGAGTGTTCCATGGAATGACCTCAATCATAACACCCCAATTCTTGTAGGCTTTGTTGTCATATTCTACGTGCCTGATACAAACCAATATTACCATATTCCAATACCAATACCTCGGCCTCTACGCCACAAAATTAAAAACTGCCGCAAAGGTCAAATGGACGCAGCCTGTAGAGAAGGACACAGAATCACAGAATTCCACAAAGACATGCCAGCACCATGACAGGAGGAAATAGGATCACAATGACCATCCAGCAGCAATTAGTGTTTGTTCCTAACAGGAACACAACATTACATCTGACAGGATATAAGTTATGAAACCATAGGACTTGAATGTAGAATAAACAAATTCACACCAGAGAGCAGCCTGGGCAAAACCTGGTCTGGCATCATTGGTTGCTTGTTTATTTGGTTTCTTAAAGAGGTAAAGAAATACACTTTAAATGACAGAGTATATTTCCATGTAAAGTTGAGAAATCCAAATAGACCATAGCATTGGAACAAGTTCAACCTATCGTGGCTTTAATTTCCAGATCCTTTCTCTTGATCCTAGAAAAGAAAAAACTGCATGGGGTCCATTTCATCCATCAAGAAGAGCTCTCAGGCACTGGGACCTTTTCCAAGCTCTTGCAGAGTGGCCTGCCCAGGACATCAGCAGCTCCCTCAGCATTCCTGAGTGCAACACAACGACTGATGAACATCCAGTGGAACAAAACACAGTTCCAGTCTTCACAAGGCACGCACAAACCACAGGACGTGTGCCACAAAATGACCTCACTGATGACATCATATTTCTGCTGGGCTCTGGTTGTTTATTCAGCCCTCCCTGACTCACATGGAGCAGTCAAATCTGCCCAAATACAAACCCAATGAAGTTGCTGCCAAGGTCAGATGGAAATGGTTTCAAGTACAAGGCATGGAATTGCAAAACTACATGAAGGAAAACATTCCCCAGCTCATGACTCCCCAAGCTGAGCCAGCCAAGAGCTGCTGCCTCAAAAATGCCCCAGGCCATGGGACAAAGCTGTCCCACCTGGTCAGGACCAGTATAAAAGCCAGCCCAGAACCTCTCACACTCACACACTTCTCCTGACGCCTTCTCCTCCTGCTGAAAACCAGGTGAGCCTCACGACCCTGACCCTCCTGCTCTGGCACCCCTGGCCCTTCTCTTCCAGCACACTCTGCCCCATCCTCAGCAGCCCTCACGCCTCCTCACAGCCCCACAACAGCCTCCACACTCCCTCACCCTCCTGAATCGCTGTTCCTTGCATCCCCACACCCCTGCCGTGCCTCACCCCCCTCTCTTCCAGGCACCCTCCACACCACACCCATGGCCTGCTACAACCGCTGCAGTCCCTGCGGACCCACCCCGCTGGCCAACAGCTGCAACGAGCCCTGTGCCCTGCAATGCCAGGATTCCCGCGTCATCATCGACCCTTCCCCTGTGCTGGTCACCCTGCCAGGACCCATCATGACCTCCTTCCCCCAGAACACCGCCGTCGGATCCACCTCCTCGGCTGCTGTGGGCACTGAGCTCAATGCCCAGGGACAGCCCATCTCTGGTGGATTTGGTGGATTTGGTGGCTTTGGCTATGGCCGTGGATTTGGCTATGGCCTGGGAGGCCTGGGCTGCTATGGCAGAAGGGGCGGCTACATCTGCTAAGGGGCCAGCCGGGCTGCCTGCAAACATGGCCCATCTGCCTCCTGTTCTCCCACTCCCTGCTCTTCATTGGTTCTTTGGCTCTGTCCAGTTCCCTCTGCTGCAAACCCCTTCTCCCAAGCCAGACATCAGTGGGCTCCTCTGGTGGACTCCTCCCACTGTGGGGCAGAATGTTCTTGGTGCTCTGGAAAAACCTCCTGAGGGCAAAGAACCTCGGCTGATGGTCACCCTACTTGCACCTCAGCCTGTTCCTTTCTACTGGCTGCTCAGGACCTTTTATTCTTCTACCTCAATAAAGTTATCCTGCAGCGTAACCTCATATGAATCCTCCTTCGTTCTTCCCCCAAGATTTTTTCAGTCTCAGCAATATCCCAGGGTTTTAGAGATCACTGGGGTTAGAAATTGCAACAAGAGATCTTTTAGGATTTATTTCCCCACTTCAACCACCCACTGGCATGCTTTGCTCTTCCAGCACATCCCACAAACCCTTCTGTTTCTAGAACCCAGCCCTGGATACGCTAATGCAGGTCTGTCCCTGCTGCTGGCACAAGCCCCTCTGGGTTGTGTGCTCCCTTTGGGTGGACACCAGTTGCTCCATCCCCTCATCATCTCCTCAGCCCAGTAAGAGATCTGCTCAAGCAGGTCCATATCTTTCTTATCATGGCTATGCATGCTTGCAGCAAAAGAACTTCCAGAAAAGCGTTTCTAGCAGACTGACACTTCCTGTCTGCACACTGATAAGGACACAGATAAGGATACCTGATTTGGGGTGATGAGCTGGGCTTTACAGTAGAAGAAAGACACAGACTTAAAGAAGCAAGAACAGTGCAAGAACAGCAAGAGCTTGAGGGGACCAAAGAATTCTTGTTGTGATTAGAAATGGGAGACGTGCAAGGATGATTTATTGTAGGGGTCCTACAGTTGAACAAACAACTCCAGTCTCCCCAGACATGAGTAGAGACAATGACTCCCCTGCTCATCTGCTGCCCACACTGTGGGGATGAGCACAGGACACAGCGGATTTCTGCGAGTGCACATGGTCAGGGCATGTCCAATTTTTCATCCACCAACACCTCAAATCCTTCCCTTTTGGGACTGCTCTCAATCCCCTCATCACCCAGCCTTTATCCTGCATGTTTGGGACAGCTCCAATCCAGGTGCAGCAGATTCTGCCCCTCTGCTCTGGTGATATTGGGGAACTCTTAATCTATGGGTCACTGTGAACAAGGAAGACAAGATTCTGGTTTAGAGGATCCAGGGCACAGCCTTGAGGATGATCTATGGCTGGAGGTTTGGGACAGCCTTGGCCGGTTATCCCAGGGCATTTTTTCAGGCAGCAGCTTTTGCCTGGCACAGCCTGGTAAATCATATGGTCGGAGGGTTTTTCTTCCCACAGCTCTGCATTGTCATGTCCTGCTCTTGAGGCCGTGTCCATCTGACCTTGGCGGCAGATTTGATGAGTTGGATTTGGTTCCAGCATTGCTGGATGAGGGAAGAGGGATCAATAACATGTAACTGGACCTGTGCACAGTATTTCTTCCTTTGCTAAAAATCATCCTTGTCTCTAAGCTGGAGAGATGTGGATGTTTGGTTGGAACATTGGGTTAAGAAGGAAATGGGTGAGATGGCTGCACTGGAAGAGTTATGAAAGAGTCAATGGCTCCATATGTGTGTGGAGAACAGGGATGAGTGGCGACCCTCAGAGACTCGTGTTCAACCATTGTCACTTCCCATTTTGTCAGGGACATGGAGAGTGCAATTGTGTGTGCCATCAGCAAAAAATGTGAATAACAGCAGGATGAGTAGTATGCTTGATTGTCTGGAAGGAGGGGATGGCATCCAGAGTGTTCCAGACAGTCTGGAGATACGGGCTCGTGTGAAGCTCGTGAAGGTCAGCAGGGCCAAGAGGAAGGTCCTGCACCTGGATTGGATTGATCTCAGTAATGGGTGTTGGATGGGTAATGAGTTAATTAACAGCATCCCTGAGGAGAAGGACTTACACACTTACACACCCATATATATAAACTAAATTACTCTGAAATTCTAAAAATAACTACAAACTAATAAAAAATTAAAAACTTTTATCTCAATAATAAAACAACCAAAAAAACCCCCACACTAAAAAAACCACCACCATATAATCAACTACCAACAAAAAAACCACCATACACTTTTTACTAATAATTCTTTACATATTATAAAACTAAATTTAAAAAATAATCATACAATACCTCATGCAACAAATAACAAAAACCACTATAAAAACAAATCAAACCAACTTACTAAACTCATAAGTATTCAACTAAACCTAAACTTTACTGAAAAAACCCTAAAGCTCTACCACTACAATAATCAATAAATAATAACCAATATACTATAAAAATAACAAAAAAACGCCAAAACCTGAATGATGAAGAATTGGACATGTCCTGGCAATGTGAATGAACTGAGCAAAAATCCCCCATGCTCTGGGGTCATCGCCACAGTGAGGGCAGCACATTCTGTCCCTGTGCTGAACTCTGATGAGACTGGACTTGTGTGTTCCACTCTGAGGACACAAAAGAAGGAAAGACATGGACCTGCTCAAACAGATCTGAAAATGGCCTTGGGAGATGATGAGGGTCTGGAGGAACTGGTGTCCAGCCAAAGTGAGCCCACCAGCCAGGAGGGCCTTGTGTCAGAGGCACGGATGGACCTGCATTGGGGGATCCAGGCGTGTGTTCAAGCAACTGAAGAGTTGCTGTGGTGCACTGGAAGAACAAAGTGTACCAGTGGGGAGTGGAATTGGGGAAATAATTCCTACAAAAAGTCTTGGAGCATTTTTTCAAAAATCCAAATAGCATCAACAACCTCAAAGTATCTAGGAAGAAGAAAGAAGAAGGAGTCTTTTGAGGTTATGATGCACGAAAACTTTATTGAGGTAGAACAGTGAAAACTCAGGAACAGCCAGTGGAAGGGAGCTGGTCTGAGGTACAAGGAGGATGACCATCAGCCGAGGCCCCTTGCTTGCAGATGGTTTGGCCAGAGCACCAAGGCCTTCCTGCCCCACAGTGAGCGCAGCCAGAGATGCCCAATGGTGTCTGGCTTGGGAGAAGGGGTTTGCAGCAGAGGAGCTGGACAGAGACAAAGGGACGATGCAGAGCACAGAGAGGGAGAAGTGGAGGAGGCAGATGGGCCATGTTTGCAGGCAGCTCGGGCTGGCCTGTTGGATCTTGCCTTGCTTGGTGCCCTGAAAGCAGGAACAGGAATTGCTGAGCCTGTTTGAGAGCCTTGGCACAGAGATGCGTCTTCAATGCCGGAGATGAGTTCCAGGGAAGGGGTGGTGGTGTCAGGGCTGGTGCTGAGGGCCCTTAGCAGATGTTGCCATAGCCCCTTCTGCCATAGCAGCCCAGGCCTCCCAGCCCGTAGCCAAATCCACGGCCATAGCCAAAGCCACCAAAGCCACCAAATCCCCCAGAGATGGGCTGTCCCTGCACACTGAGCTCAGTGCCCACGGCAGCGGAGGAGGTGGATCCGACGGCGGTGTTCTGGGGGAAGGAGGTCATGATGGGTCCTGGCAGGGTGACCAGCACAGGGGAAGGGTTGATGATGACGCGGGAATCCTGGCATTGCAGGGCACAGGGCTCGTTGCAGCTGTTGGCCAGCGGGGTGGGTCCGCAGGGACTGCAGCGGTTGTAGCAGGCCATGGGTGTGGTGTGGAGGGTGCCTGGAAGAGAGAAGGGTGAGGCAGGGCAGGGGTGTGGGGATATGAGGGATGAAGTGTCAGCAAGGTGAGGGAGTGTGGAGGCTGTTGTGTGTCTGTGGGGAGGTGTGAGTGCGGCTGAGGCTTGGGCTGAGCATGCCCAAAGAGCGGGGCCAGGGGTGCAGGAGCAGGAGAGTTGGGGGCTTGAGTCTCACCTGGCTGTCAGCAGGAGCACGAGGAGAAGTCAGTAGAAGTGTGTGAGGGAGAGAGGCTCTGAGCCGGCTTTTATGCTGGTTCTGGATGGGCGGGACAGCCTTGTCCCATGGCCTTGAGGCATTTTGGAGGCAGCAGCTCTTGGCTGTCCCAACCTGGTGAGTCATGAGGTGGGGACTGTTTTCCTTCCTCATTTTCTGCAATTCTATGTTCTTCCCTTGAATCTATCTCCATTTGACCTTGACTGCATATTTCAATTGGGAGAAACAGAGGTCAATGGATTGGAGTTGATTTGTTTTGAATGTTGAAGAGGCAAACAAATCCTACAGGAATTTGGGTGCAATTTCATGTCTTCATGTAACCCCCAGCCATTCCTTCTATTCAAACCTACTTCTCTGCAACCTTGGATATGGTCACTGCTCTGGGCTGAAATTCCATAAATGGATCATGAGGTGGCCATGTAGCCTTGGCTGTGAAAAGCTCCAGCAGTTACCAGGACAGAATTAGGAAAAGAAATACAGTCAGATTATGGGAGTTGAACATCCTATTCTACACCACTGTTGGGGCTCCTCAGTGGAACAAGACCATGGACATGGTTGGCCAAGAGACCATGGCACTGATGGGAGTGGAGGATCCTTAAGATGAGAAGTGGAAAAACTGGAATTTTTTCAGGCGGGAGGCAAAAATGCAAATGGGACATGTTGTCAATATGCCATAGAATGACCTCAGTGGTGACACCCCAAATCTCCAAAGTTGTGGTTGAATCTTCTACGAGTCGTGACACTCACAATCAACACCTTGGTCTCTAATTTTTGCAACTTATCCTACCACCAAGGTCGGATGGAGATGGCCTCAGGAGCAGAACATGAAATTGCACAATTCCACAGAGGAACAACTGCTCTGTGACACAAAAGGAGAGGAGCTTACTGGCTGTCCGTTAGTAATTATTGGGGTTTGCTCATAGGAACAACACATTAGGACTTACTAATTATAAGTTATGAAAACTTGTGGCTTGAACGTGGAAAAAAGGAATTGATGTCACAGAGCAGGCTGGGAAAAAAGGGATTGGGCCCCGTTTGTTGTTTATTGGATTCCTGAATGAGGTCAAGGAATAAACTTTGAATGACAGAGTATATTGTTTTGTAAATTGTATAAATTTCAAAATACAAGCACAATGGATTAAGTTCAACCCAGGATTGCCTCTTGTTTCCCTGATCCTGTTTCTTGATATCATTGAAAACACAGAATAGAGGAGATTTCTTTCCTCTGTCATGAAGGGTTCTGAGGCGCTGTGACCTTTCCAAGTTATTGCAGAGTGACCTTCTGAGGACATCAGCAGCTCCCTCAGCATTGCTGGGTGCAACACAATGAGTGATGGACACCCAGTGGCACAGAACAGAGTCCCAGTCTTCACAAGGCACCCACAAACCACAGAACACAACTACCACAAGATGACCTCACTGATGACATTGCACCTTCCCTGGGTGCTGGCTGTTTATTCACCCCTCCCTGACACACATGGAACAGTCAAATATTCCCAAATACCAACTCCCAATTAGAAGCTGCTGCCAAGGTCAAATGGACACAGCTTCAAGAGCAGGATAAGGAATTGTAGACATGGATGAAGGAAAACATTCCCTACCTCATGACTCAGCAGGCTGGGACAGCCAAAAGCTGCCGCCTCAAAAATGCCCCAAGGCCATGGGACAAGGCTGTCCCGCCCCTCCAGGAGCAGCATAAATACCAGCACAGAGCCTCTCTCCCTCACACACTTCTCCTGACACCTTCTCCTCTTGCTCCTGCTGACAACCAGGTGAGCCTCACGACCCTGACCCTCCTCCTGCTGCACCCCTGGGCCCTCTCTTCCAGCACGCTCAGCCCCAGCCTCAGCAGCCCTCACACCTCCCCACAACAGCCACAGCAGCCTCCATGCTCCCTTGTCCTCTTCCATAACTGCCCCTTGCATCCTCATGGCTCTGCCCTGCCTTACCCCCTCTCTTCCAGGCACCCTCCACACCACACCCATGGCCTGCAACAGCCTCTGCCGTCCCTGCGGACCCACCCCGCTGGCCAACAGCTGCAACGAGCCCTGTGCCCTGCAATGCCAGGATTCCCACGTCATCATCGACCCTTCCCCTGTGCTGGTCACCCTGCCAGGACCCATCATGACCTCCTTCCCCCAGAACACCGCCGTCGGATCCACCTCCTCGGCTGCCGTGGGCACTGAGCTCAGTGTGCAGGGACAGCCCATCTCTGGGGGATTTGGTGGCTTTGGTGGCTTTGGCTATGGCCGTGGATTTGGCTATGGGCTGGGAGGCCTGGGCTGCTATGGCAGAAGGGGTGGCTACATCTGCTAAGGGCCCTCAGCACGCCATGCTCCCTCTGTGGGGCAGGAAGGCATTTATGATCTGGCAAAGCCTCCTCCAAGCAAAGGACCTTGGCTGATTGTCGCCCTTCTTTCACTTCAGCCTGGCTCCCTTCCATTTGCTGCTTATTGCCTCTCATTCTTCTACCTCAATAAAGTTTTCCTGCATCACATTTTAAGTTGAGTTCTTCTTCTTTCTGATGCCAAGACCCTTCCAGTCTCACTCAACTTTCTGCCAGGGTTCCAGCATCCATTGGAGTTGGTGAAAAAGTGCTCCAGGTCCTCTTTTATGATTTATTTCCCTATTCTACTATAAGGTGGCACAATTTGCTCTACCAGTGCATCCCACAAATCCTTCAGTTACTGGATCACAGATCTGGATACACTAAGGCATATCTATCCCTGCCTGTGGCCCAAGCCTCCCTGGATGGTGTGTTCAGTTTTGTGGACAGCAGTAGCTTCTGTCCCTCATCATCTTCCATGCCCTTCTGCAGACCCTATGAAGCACATCCATGTCTTCCTTGTCTTTGTGGGCTCAGAGTTCAACACTGAACTCTGATTTTAGTACAGGAGAGCAGAGGGTGAGATTCCCCCACCCTCTTGTGCTGCCCACACTGTGGGATGAGCCCAGGACACAGGAGGAGTTCCTGGTCAGTGGGTGCACATGGCTGGGGCACATCCAATTCTTCATCCAACACTCCAAGTGCTCCTCCCTGCGGCTGCTCTCAATCCTCTCATCACCCCTCCTTTACCCTGCATGTTTGGGATTGCTCCAATCCAGGTGCAGAACGTTCTGCCCCTCTGCTCTGGTGATATTGGAGAACTCTTAATCTATGGATTACTGGGATCAGGGAAGACAAGACTCTGCCAGAGGATCTTCCTCATGGCCTTGAGGATGATCCATGGCTGAAGGTTTGGGACAGCCTCTGTCCATGACACTGGGATATTTTCCAGGCAGAAAATGTTGCCTGGCAGAGCCTGCTGTGTCATGAGGTTGGGAATGTTTTGCTTCAAACAGCTCTGAAATTCCACATTCTGATCTTGAGGCCGTGTCCATCTGACCTTGGCGACAGCTTCAAGGGTTGGTATTGGTTCCACTATGGGTGGATGAAGAGAGGGAGAACCAGGATCCTGTATCTGGACTTGTGCAAAACTTTTGTTCCTGTGCCAGACAACATCCTTGTATCTAAGCTGGAGTTGATGGCTGGACATCTGGCTGGATAAGAAATGGGCAGGATGGTCTCACTGAAAAGTTGTGGTCACTCCATGTCCCAGTGTGGAGAACAGGGATGAGTGGTGGCCCACAGGGATTGATAATGGAATCATTGTAACTTCCCATCATTGTCAGGGACATGGAGAGTGGGTTGGAGTGCCCCCTTGGTTAGACTGGGGATGAGTCCCAGGTGAGTGGTGTGGTTTATGGTCTGGAGGGAAGGGATGGCACCCAGAGGGTTCTGGACAGGCTGTGGAGATGGGCTGGTGGGAAGCTCAACAGAGCCTAGATGAAGGTCCTGCACCTGGATTGGATCAATCTCACTAATGGATGTTGGATGGGTAATGAGTAAATTAACAGCATCCCTGAGGAGAAGGACTTAAACACACTTACACACTAAAATTGTAATTAAATCCTAAATAACCCTAAAATTCTAAAAAGAATTACAAACTAACAAAAAATAAAAACTTTAATCTCACTAATAAAAAAAAAAAACAGACTAAAAATCATCACCATATAGCCATCTACCAACAAAAAACCAAAAATACACACTTTTCACAAATAAATCTTACCACAATATAAAAAGGAATCAAAAATAACAAACAACCATGTAAAAACCCACACAACAAATCACAAAAACCAGTAAAAAATATCAAACCAACTTCCTAAACTCAAAACTAATCAACTAACCCTAAACATTACTAAAAATATGGCTCTCTACCTCAACACTAATTAATAAATAAAAAACATTGCTGTATAAAAATATATTAAAAAAATAAAAAAACTGGAATGATGAGGAATTGGAAATGTCCACAATGAATAAGCTGAAAATGCCCACATGAATAAGCTGAAAAAAAATCCCCCAAGCCCGGGGGTTATCCCCTCAGTGAGGGCAGCACATTCTGCCCCTCTGCTGCAGTCTGAGGAGAATGGACTTGTGTGTTCCACTCTGACACACAAAAAGAGAAACATGGACCTCCTTGAGCAGATCTGTAAATGGCCTTGGGAGATGATGAAGGTCTGGAGGAACTGGTGTCCAGCCAAAGTGAGCCCACCAGCCAGGAGGGCCTTGTGTCAGAGGCACGGATGGACCTGCATTGGGGGATCCAGGCGTGTGTTCAAGCAACTGAAAGGTTGCTGTGGTGCACTGGAAGAACAAAGTGTACCAGTGTACATATTGGGGAAATAATTCCTACAAGAGCTCTTGGAGCACATTTTCCAACAATCCCAATAGCATCAACAACATCGGCTTAATCTCAAAGTGTCTAGGGAGAAGAATGAAGAAGGAGTCTTTTGAGGTTATGATGCACGAAAACTTTATTGAGGTAGAACAGTGAAAACTCAGGAGCAGCCAGTGGAAGGGAGCTGGTCTGAGGTACAAGGAGGATGACCATCAGCCGAGGCCCCTTGCTTGCAGATGGTTTGGCCAGAGCACCAAGGCCTTCCTGCCCCACAGTGGGAGCAGCCAGAGGTGCCCAATGGTGTCTGGCTTGGGAGAAGGGGTTTGCAGCAGAGGAGCTGGACAGAGCCAAAGGGACGATGCAGAGCACAGAGAGGGAGAAGAGGAGGAGGCAGATGGGCCATGTTTGCAGGCAGCTCGGGCTGGGCCCTTGGCTGCTGCCTTGCTTGGTGCCCTGAGAGCAGGAACTGGAAGTGCTGAGCCAGTTTGAAAGTCTTGGCCCAGAGATGCGTCTTCAATGCCTGAGATGAGTTCCAAGGAGTGGGTGGTTGGTGTCAGGGCTGGTGCTGAGGGCCCTTAGCAGATGTTTCCATAGCCCCTTCTGCCATAGCAGCCCAGGCCTCCCAGCCCATAGCCAAATCCACGGCCATAGCCAAAGCCACCAAAGCCACCAAATCCCCAGAGATGGGCTGTCCCTGCACACTGAGCTCAGTGCCCACGGCAGCGGAGGAGGTGGATCCGACGGCGGTGTTCTGGGGGAAGGAGGTCATGATGGGTCCTGGCAGGGTGACCAGCACAGGGGAAGGGTTGATGATGACGCGGGAATCCTGGCATTGCAGGGCACAGGGCTCGTTGCAGCTGTTGGCCAGCGGGGTGGGTCCGCAGGGACGGCAGAGGCTGTTGCAGGCCATGGGTGTGGTGTGGAGGGTGCCTGGAAGAGAGAGGGATAAAGCAGGGCAGAGATGTGGGGGATGTGAGGGGCAGTGATGCAGGAGGATAAGTGAGTGTGGAAGTTGTTGTGGGGCTGTGGGGATGTGTGAGAGCTGCTGAGGCTGGGGCTGAGTGTGCCGGAAGAGAGGGCCCAGGGGTGCAGGAGCAGGAGGGTCAGGGGCTTGAGTCTCACCTGGTTGTCGGCAGGAGCAGGAGGAGAAGGCGTCAGGAGAAGTGTGTGAGGGAGAGAGGCTCTGGGCTGGCTTTTATGCCGGTTCTGGAGGGGCGGGACAGCCTTGTCCCATGGCCTTGGGGCATTTTGCAGGCTGCAGCTTTTGCCTTGCTCAGCCTGATGAGTCATGACCTGGGGAATGTTTTCCTTCCTGATGTTCTGCAGTGTCATGTCTTCTTCTTCTGTTTGTGTCCATGTGACATTGACAGCTGCTCATAATTTGAGAATTAGAGACAAGTGTGGGTTTTTTTGATGACATCTATCAAGACATGCAGAAGATTCAACCAAAACTAAGGAGAACTGGGGAGTCATCAGTGAGGTCATGCCATATTGACAACATCTCTCATTTGCATTCTTGCCTCCTGTCTCAAGAATCTCTCAGCTCTTTCAGCTCCTCCTAGTTTTGATTATACCCCAGTATTGTCAATGTCATGGTGGCCCTGCACTGCTCTTGGTCAACCATGTCCATGTCCTTGCTCCACTCTGGAGCCCAACAGTGGTGGGGGACAGGAGGGTTAACTCCTTCAGCCTTATTGTATTTCTTCTCCTACATTACCTATCCTGGTAACAGCTGGAGATTTTTATTCCAAAGAGTTCATGTCCACCTCATGATCCACTTAAGCTACAGTAGGACTACAAGGACCTTCCCTTCTCGAATGCTTTGGTTGCCAAGGGAAGGGCAACTGGTGTCATCCTGATCTTCTGTCAGGGTTTTTACAGAGTCCCACAGGACACCCTTGTCTCTAAACTGCAGATGTGTGGGTTTCAAAGGAGCTCTGATGAATGGATGAGGAACAGAGAGTGATGGTCAATGGCTTTATGTACAGGTGGAGGCCAGTGACGAGGCCTCCAGGCTTGTGCCTTGGACTGGTGATTTTGAATATTTTATCAAGGAGATGAACAGTGAGATTTACACCACTCTCAGAATGTTTGCAGATACCAGGAAGCCGAGTGTTGCAGTCGACTCAAAAACATTGAAGGATGTCATCAGGAGGGACACTGGGAATGTTGAGAACCGAAGAACCTCTTGTGGTTCAACAACTCCAAGTTCAAGGTCTTGCACATGGGTTGGGACAGTCCCAGACTCGAGCACAGCTTTGGAGAAAACTCATTGAGAGCAGTTCCACAGAGAAGAATTGCAGGTTCTGGTGGACTAAAATGACACAGCAATGTGAATTTCAGCCAAAAAACATAACCACATCCTGGGCTGCATAAAAACAGGTGTGGCCACAGGAATGGCTGGGTGTCAGTTAGAGCCAGGAGGAAAGACCCAAATTCTTGTCAGCTTTATTTGCACCTTCTACATACCTGCGTCAAAAGAAGCCCAAAACCTTGGGCTTGACTGCTCCCAATTAAAAGCTGCTGCCAAGGTCAGATGGACACGGCCTCAAGGGGAGGGCATGGGATCACAGAACATCAAGAGGGAAAACATGACCCACTTATGACTCACCAGGCTAGGCCAGGCAAGAGCTGCATCCTAAGAAATGCCCCAAGGCCATGGGACAAGGCTGTCCCGCCCCTCCAGGACCAGCATAAAAGCCAGCCCAGAGCCTCTCTCCCTCACACACTTCTCCTCAAGCCTTCTCTTTCTCCTGCACCAGCAACCAGGTGAGTCTCATAACCCTGACCCTCCTGCTCCGGCACCCCTGGCCCCTCTTTACCAGCACTCCCAGCCTCAGCAGCCCTCACGCCTCCCCACAACAGCCACAGCAGCCTCCATGCTCCCTTGTCCTCTTCCATAACTGCCCCTTGCATCCTCATGCCTCTGCCCTGCCTAACCCCCTCTCTTCCAGGACCCTCCACAACACACTCATGGCCTGCAACAGCATCTGCCGTCCCTGTGGACCCACCCCGCTGGCCAACAGCTGCAACGAGCCCTGTGCCCTGCAATGCCAGGATTCCCGAGTTATACCAGCCTTCCCCTGTGCTGGTCACCCTGCCAGGACCCATCATGACCTCCTTCCCCCAGAACACCGCCGTCGGATCCACCTCCTCCGCTGCCGTGGGCACTGAGCTCAGTGTGCAGGGACAGCCCATCTCTGGGGATTTGTGCTTGGTGGCTTTGGCTATGGCCGTGGATTTGGCTATGGGCTGGGAGGCCTGGGCTGCTATGGCGGAAGGGGCTATGGCTCCATCTGCTAAGGGCCCTCAGCACCAACCCTTACACCAACCACCCACTCCTTGGAACTCATCTCAGGCATTGAAGACGCATCTCTGGGCCAAGGCTCCCAAACTGGCTCAGCAATTCCAGCTCCTGCTCTCAGGACACCTGGCAAGGCAGCAGCCAAGGGCCCAGCCCAGGCTGCCTGCAAACATGGCCCATCTGCCTCCTCCTCTTCTCCCTCTCTGTGCTCTGCATCGTCCCTTTGGCTCTGTCCAGCTCCTCTGCTGCAAACCCCTTCTCCCAAGCCAGACACCATTGGGCACCTCTGGCTGCTCCCACTGTGGGGCAGGAAGGCCTTGGTGCTCTGGCCAAACCATTGGCAAGCAAGGAGCCTCGGCTGATGGTCACCTACCTTCACCTGAGACCAGCTCCCTATCACTGGCTGCTCCTGAGTTTTCACTGTTCTACCTCAATAAAGTTTTCGTGCATCATAACCTCAAAAGACTCCTTCTTCATTCTTCTCCCTAGACACTTTGAGATTTAGCCAATGTTGTTGATGTTATTGGGATTGTTGGAAAATGTGCTCCAAGAGCTCTTGTAGGAATTATTTCCCCAATTCCACTCCCCACTGGTACACTTTGTTCTTCCAGTGCACCACAGCAACCTTTCAGTTGCTTGAACACACACCTGGATCCCCCAATGCAGGTCCATCCGTGCCTCTGACACAAGGCCCTCCTGGCTGGTGGGCTCACTTTGGCTGGACACCAGTTCCTCCAGACCCTCATCATCTCCCAAGGCCATTTTCAGATCTGCTTGAGGGGGTCCATGTCTTTCCTTCTTTTGTGTCCTCAGAGTGGAACACACAAGTCCAGTCTCATCAGAGTTCAGCAGAGGGACAGAATGTGCTGCCCACACTGTGGAGATAATCCCAGGGGATGGGGGATTTTTGCTCAGTTCATTCACATTGCCAGGACATGTCCAATTCTTCATCATTCAGGTCTTTAAATTTTTTTTAGTTATTTTCATACTGTATTGGTTATTATTGATTAATTTGTGCAGAGGTAGAGTTTTGGATTATTTTTTTTAGTAATGTTTACTGTTGGTTGAATAGTTTTGAGTTTAGTAAGTTGGTTTGATTTTTTTAGTGGTTTTTGTGAATTGTTTGATATTTTTAGCGGTTTTTGTGAATTGAAACAATTCAATTTTGTGAATTGTTTTGTGAATTGAATTTTATGAAAAATGTTTGGGGTTTTATATGGTTGTTTTTTATTTTTGATTTATTTCTATAATGTGGTAAGAATTATTAGTAAAAGGAGTATACTGTGGTTTTTTTGTTGGTAGTTGGTTATATGGTGGTGTTTTTTTAGTGTGTGGGGTTTTTTTTGTTTTTTTTTTAATTAGTGAGATTAATTTTTTTATTTTTTGGTTAGTTTGTAATTGTTTTTAGAATTTTAGGATGATTTAGTTTATTTATATGGGTGTGTAAGTGTGTAAGTCCTTCTCCTCAGGGATGCTGTTAATTAACTCATTGCCCATTCAGCATCCATTACTAAGATCAATCCAATCCAGGTGCAGGACCCTCCTCTTGGCCCTGTTGAGCTTCACAACAGCCCCGTCTCCCCAGCCTGTCTGGAATGCTCTGGATGCCATCCCTTCTCTCCAGACCATCAACCATTGTTCTCTCCTAACGCTTATTCACATTCTTGCCAATGGCACACACAATTGCACTCTCCATGTCCCTGACACAATGGGAAGTGAGAATGGTTGAACACGAGTCTCTGAGGATCACCACTCATCCCTGTTCTCCACACACACATGGAGCCATTGACTCTTTCATAACTCTTCCAGTGCGACCATCCCACCCATTTCCATCTTAACCAAAACGTCCAACCAAACATCCACATCTCTCCAGCTTAGAGACAAGGATGCTTTCTGGCAAAGGAAAAATTATTGTGCACAGGTCCAGGTACATGTTATTGGTCCCTCTTCCCTCATCCAGTGCTGGAACCAAAACCAACTCATCAAATCTGCCGCCAAATTCAGATGGACACAGCCTCAAGAGCAGGACGTGGCAATGCAGATCTGGGGGAAGAAAAACCCTCCCACCTTTTGCCAGGCTGTGCCAGGCAAATCTGCTGCCTGAAAAAATGCCCTGGGATAACAGGCCAAGGCTGTCCCAAACCTCCAGCCATAGATCATCCTCAAGGCTGTGCTCTGGATCCCCTAAACCAGATTCTTATCTTCCTTATTCCCAATAACGCATGGATTAGAAGTTCTCCAATACCACCAGAGAGGAGCAGAGTGGCAGAATCTGATGCACCTGGATTGAAGCAGTCCCAAACATGCAGGATAAAGGCTGGGTCATGAGGGGATTGAGAGCACTCCCAAGAACGAAGGATTTGGGATGTGAGTGAATGAAAAATGGGACAGGCCCTGACCATGTGCACTTGCAGAGCAGAAATCCCTGTTTCCTGTGCTCATCCCCACAGTGTGGGGGGCAGATGAGCAGGGAAGTCTTGCTCATCTAGCTCATCATTTCTACGCATCTCTGGTGAGACTGGAATTGTGTGTTCAACTGTACAACCCCTATGATAAGAAAGGCATGGACCTGCTCAAGCAGATCTCTTGCTGGGCTGAGGAGATGATGAGGGGCTGGAGCAACTGGTGTCCACCCAAAGGGAGCACACAACCCAGAGGGGCTTGTGCCAGCAGCAGGGACAGACCTGCATTAGCGTATCCAGGGCTGTGTTCTAGAAACAGAAGGGTTTGTGGGATGCAGTGGAAGAGCAAAGCATGCCAGTGGGTGGTTGAAGCGGGGAAATAAATCCTAAAAGTGGTCTTGATGCACTTTTAACCCAAAAGTCCTCTACAACCCCCGTTTAGTGATGAATGAGTCTGGAAAAGTCTTGGGAGAAGAAAGAAGCAGGAGTCATATGAGGTTATGATGCAGGAAAACTTTATTGAGGTAGAAGAATAAAAGGCCATGAGCATCCAGTAGTAAAAGGAGTAGGCTGAGGTGAAAGGAGAGTGACCATCAGCCAAAGACCTTTGCTCTCAGGAGGTTTTTCCAGAGCACAAAGAACATTCTGCCCCACAGTGGGAGGAGCCCACCAGAGGGGTCCAATGGTGTCTGGCCTGCAAGAAGTGATCTGCAGCAGAGGGAACTGAACAGAGCTGAAGGGGCCATGCAGAGCAGGGAGTGGGAGAACAGGAGGCAGATGGGCCATGCTTGTAGCCAGGCTGGGCTGGCCCCTTAGCAGATGTAGCCGCCCCTCCTGCCATAGCAGCCCAGGCCTCCCAGGCCATAGCCAAATCCACGGCCATAGCCAAAGCCACCAAAGCCACCAAATCCCCCAGAGATGGGCTGTCCCTGGGCATTGAGCTCAGTGCCCACGGCAGCAGACGAGGTGGATCCGACGGCAGTGTTCTGGGGGAAGGAGCTCATGATGGGTCCTGGCAGGGTGACCAGCACAGGGGAAGGGTTGATGATGACGTGGGAATCCTGGCATTGCAGGGCACAGGGCTCGTTGCAGCTGTTGGCCAGCGGGGTGGGTCCGCAGGGGCTGCAGCGGTTGTAGCAGGCCATGGGTGTGGTGTGGAGGGTGCCTGGAAGAGAGAGGGGTGAGGCAGGGCAGAGGCGATGGTGGAGGAAGGTGAGGGAATTTGGAGGGTGTTTTGGGGCTGTGGGGAAGCGTGAGAGCTGCTGAGGCTGGGGCTGAGTGTGCTGGAAGAGAGGGACCAGCGGTGCCGGAGCAGGAGGGTCAGGGGAGTGAGGCTCACCTGGTTTTCAACAGGAGGAGAAGGCGTCAGGAGAAGTGTGTGAGGGTGAGAGGTTCTGGGCCGGCTTTTATGCTGGTCCTGAAGGGGTGGGACAGCCTTGTTCCATGGCCTGGGGCATTTTGCAGGTAGCAGCTCTTGTCTGGCTCAGCTTGGGGAGTCATGAGCTGGGGAATGTTTTCCTTCATGTAGTTTTGCAATTCCATGCCTTGCTCTTGAAACCATTTCCATCTGACCTTGGCAGCAACTTCATTGGGTTTGTATTTGGGCAGATTTGATTGTTCCATGTGAGTCAGGGGGGGTTGAATAAACAACCAGAGCCCAGCAGAAATATGATGTCATCAGTGAGGTCATTTTGTGGCACACGTCCTGTGGTTTGTGCGTGCCTTGTGAAGACTGGGACTCTGTTCTGTTCCACTGGATGTTCATCAGTCATTGTGTTGCACCCAGGAATGCTGAGGGAGCTGCTGATGTCCTGGGCAGGTCACTCTGCAAGAGCTTGGAAAGGTCCCAGTGCCTGGGAGCTCTTCTTGATGGATGACAGGGACCCCAAGAAGTTTTTTTTTTTTTGAGTACAATCAAGGGAAAGATCTGGAAATTAAAACCTTCCTAAGTTGAATTTTTTCCAATGCTGTGGTCCATTTGGATTTCTCAACTTTACATGGAAATATACTCTGTCATTTAAAGTGTATTTCTTTACCTCTTTAAGAAACCAAATAAACAAGCAACCAATGATGCTAGATCATGTTTTGCTCAGGCTGGTCTTTGATGTGAATTTGTTTATTCTGCATTCAAGCCCTATGGTTTCATAATTTATATCCTGTCAGATATAATATTTTGTTCCTGTTATGAAAAAACACTAATTGCTACTGGATGGTCATTGTGATCCTATTTCCTCCTGTCATGGTGCTGGCGTGTCTTTGTGGAATTCTGTGATTCTGTGTCCTTCTCTACAGGCTGCGTCCATTTGACCTTTGCGCAGTTTTTAATTTTGAGGAGTAGAGGTCAAAGTATTGGTATTGGTGTTTGGTATATGGCATTATTGGCTTGTGTCAGGCACATAGAAGATGACAACAAATCCTACAAGAATTGGGGTGTTGCGAGTGAGGTCCTTCCTCACAACATCTCCTTTGTCCATTCTTCCCTTCTCACAAAAATAAACCTCACACATCTCCCATTTCTAATCACAAGGATTCTTTGGTCCCCTCAACCTCTTGCTTCTCTTACTTCACTAAGTCCATGTCTTTCTTCCACTGTGAAGCTCAACTCATCACCCTAAATCAGATATCCCTATCTCTGAGGAGACAGGAATTATCAATCTGCTAGAAACCCTTTTCCAGAAGTTCTTTTGCTGCAAGGATGCATGGCCATCTCTTGAACATTTTGGTCTCTATTGGTGTTCATATTTTGATTGTTATTTTGTCACCTATTGGTGACAATAATGACATTTTCATATTTCCAATTAACCCCCAACCATTCCTGCTGGCCATACTTCTCTCTATGCAGCCCAGGAAATGGTTGGTGGCCTTGGCTGAAAATTCACATTGGTGTTTCCTTTTAATATTTTGGTCCACCAGAACTCTCAGGCCATTGTCTGGTGGAACTGATCTTGAGAATACCCTCTCCAAAGCTGTGCTCATGTCTGGGACTGTCCCAAACCATGTGCAGGACCTTGAACTTGGAGCTGTTGAACCACAAGAGATTCCTATGTTTTCAACATTCCCAGTGTCCTTCCTGATGGGATCACTCCATGTTCTTGTGTCAACTGTAACACTCAGCTTTGTGGCACCTGCAAACATGCTGGGGGTGGTCTCAATGTCACTGTTCATCTCCTTGATAAAATATTCAAAATCATCAGTCCAAGGCAGAGGCCTGGAGGCCTCACCACTGGCCTCTACCTGTACACAGAGCCACTGACCATCACTCTCTGTTCTTCATCCATTCATTAGACCTCCTTTGAAACCCACGTGTCTGCAGTTCAGAGATAAAGATGTTATGTGGGACAGTGATAAAGCCCTGACAGAAGTTCAGGATGAAACCAGTTGTCCCTTCCTTGGCACCCAAAGCATTCTATCAGGGAAGGACCTGGTGGAGCATAAATGAATCTTGAGGTCACCATGTAGTCTTTATTTAAAAATCTCCAGCAGTTTCCAGGACAGGATTAGGAACAGAAATAAAGCATGTTGAGGGAGTTGAACATCCTGTTTCACACCACAGGTGAGGCTGCATGGACACAACCATGGTTGACGAAGAGCGGTGCAGGGCCACCATGGCACTGATGAGAGTGGAGGATCCTGGAGATGAGGAGAAGCTGAGAGAGCTGGGAGCTCTGCCAGGCAGGAGGCAAGAATGCAAATGGGACACGTTGTCAATTGCCATGGAATGCCCTCACTGACGACACCCCAGTGCTTGTAAGCTTTGCTTGAATCTTCTACGTGTCCTGGCACGCAACATCAACACCAACACCTTGGTCTCTAATTCTCACAGCTAGAAAGTATCACCAAGGTCAGGTGGAGGTGGCCTCAGGAGCAGAACATGAAATTGCACAATTCCACAGAGGAACAACCAAACCATGCAAAGAAGGAAAGAAGAGCTTGCTGGGTGTCCATTACTAATTATTGGGTTTTGCTTACAGGAACAAAACATTAGGACTAATGAATATAAGTGTGGCTTGAATGCGGAATAAATGAATTGATGTCACAGATAAGTTTTCTAAAAAAGGGATCAAGCCTGCTTTGTTCTTATTTATGGGTTTTTTCTTAATGCGGCCAAGGAATACATTTTAATTTAGACAGTGTACATGGTTGAGTAAATTTCAGATATCCAAATCAACCATAACAATGGAACATGTTCACCCTAAGCAGCCTCTCATTTTCCAGATTCTCCCTCTTGCTGACATAGAAGACACAAGAGAACAAACTCTATTTCAGAAATCAGGAGCAGCTCCCAGGCACCAGAACCTTTCCAGGATATTGCTCAGTGACCTTCCCAGGACATCAGCAGCTCCCTCAGCATTCCTGGGTGCAGCACAATGACTGATGGACATCCAGCGGCACAGAACAGAGTCCCAGTCTTCACAAGGCACCCACAAACCACAGGACGAGTGCCACAAAATGACCTCACTGATGACATCGCATTTCTGCTGGGCTCTGGTTGTTTCTTCAGCGCTTCCTGACCCACATCTAATAATCAAATCCACCCAAATGCCAGCTCCTAAAGCTGCCGACAAGGTCAGATGGACATGGCCTCAAGAGTTGGATATGACACTGAAGTGTTGTGGGAACGAAAACAATCCCCACCTCTTGACTCACCAGGCCGGGCAAGACCTGTTGGCTGGTGAATGCCCCAAGGCCATGGGACAAGGCTGTCCCACCCCTCCAGGACCAGCATAAAAGCCGGCCCAGAACCTCTCACACTCACACACTTCTCCTCAAGCCTTCAGCTCCTGTTCCTGCTGACAACCAGGTGAGACTCAATCCCCCAGCTCTCCTGCTCTTGCACCTCTCACCTCTCTCTTCCATCATGCTCAGCCCCAACCTAGGCAGCCCTCACGCCTCCCCACAGCCCCACAACAGCCTCCACAGCCCCTAACCCTCCTGAAGCAGCACTCCTCGAGCTCCCACACCCCTGCCCTGCCTCACCCTTCTCTCTTCCAGGCACCCTCCACACCACACCCATGGCCTGCAACAGCCTCTGCCGTCCCTGCGGACCCACTCCGCTGGCCAACAGCTGCAACGAGCCCTGTGCCCTGCAATGCCAGGATTCCCGAGTCATCATCAACCCTTCTCCTGTGCTGGTCACCCTGCCAGGACCCATCATGACCTCCTTCCCCCAGAACACCGCCGTCGGATCCACCTCCTCGGCTGCCGTGGGCACTGAGCTCAGTGTGCAGGGACAGCCCATCTCTGGGGGATTTGGTGGCTTTGGTGGCTTTGGCTATGGCCGTGGATTTGGCTATGGTCTGGGAGGCCTGGGCTGCTATGGCAGAAGGGGCTATGGAAACATCTGCTAAGGGCCCTCAGCACCACCCCTGACACCAACCACCCACTCCTTGGAACTCATCTCCGGCACTGAAGATGCATCTCTGTGCCAAGGCTCTCAAATGGACTCAGCACTTTCAGCTCCTGCTCTCAGGGCACCAGGCAAGGCAGCAGCCAAGGGCCCAGCCCGAGCTGCCTGCAAACATGGCCCATCTGCCTCCTGCTCTTCTCCCTCTCTGTGCTCTGCATCGTCCCTTTGGCTCTGTCCAGCTCCTCTGCTGCAAACCCCTTCTCCCAAGCCAGACACCATTGGGCACCTCTGGCTGCTCCCACTGTGGGGCAGGAAGGCCTTGGTGCTCTGGCCAAACCATCTGCAAGCAAGGGGCCTCGGCTGATGGTCATCCTACTTGTACCTCAGACCAGCTCCCTTATACTGACTGCTCCTGAATTTTCAGTGTTCTACCTCAATAAATTTTTCGTGCATCATAACCTCACAAGACTCTTTCTTCTTTCCTCTCCCTAGACA
Source organism: Zonotrichia leucophrys gambelii (assembly GCF_028769735.1). Taxonomy (NCBI): domain Eukaryota; kingdom Metazoa; phylum Chordata; class Aves; order Passeriformes; family Passerellidae; genus Zonotrichia; species Zonotrichia leucophrys. The sequence continues at coordinate 152,388,260 of NC_088171.1, read as the reverse complement.
CTTTGCGAGGAGTATACTGTGTTTTTTTTTGGTAGTTGGTTATATGGTGGTGTTTTTTTAATATGTGGGGTTTTTTTTTTTTGGTTTTTTTTTTTTTCTATTAGTGAGATTTTTTTTTTTTTCTTTAGTTTGTAATTATTTTTAGAATTTTAGGATTACTTAGTTTATTTATATGGGTGTGTAAGTGTGTAAGTCCTTCTCAGGAACGCTGTCAATTAACTCATTGCCCATCCAACACCCATTACTGAGATTGATCCAGTCCAGATGCAGGACCTTCGTCTTGGCCCTGCTGACCTTCACGAGCTTCACACCAGCCCATCTCCACAGCCTGTCCAGAACCCTCTGGGTGCCATCCCTTCCCTCAAGACCATAAATCACACCAGTCACCTGGGAGTCATCCCCAATCTTGCCAAGGGGACACTCCGACCCGCTCTCCATGTCTCTGACAAAGATGGGGAGTTACAATAGTTCCATTATCAATCCCTATGGATCACCACTCATCCCTGTTCTCCACACTGGGACATGGAGTGACCACAACTTTTCAGTGAGACCATCCTGCCCATTCCTTATCCAGCCAGATGTCCAGCCATCATCTCCAGCTTAGATACAAGGATGTTGTCTGGCACAGGAACAAAAGTTTTGCACAAGTCCAGATACAAGATCCTGGTTCTCCCTCTCTTCATCTACCAATAGTGGAACCAATACCAACCCACTAAATCTGTCACCAAGGTCAGATGGACACGGCCTCAAGAGCAGAATGTGGAATTTCAGAGCTGTTTGATGCAAAACATTCCAAACCTCATGACACAGCAGGCTCTGCCAGGCAACATTTTCTGTCTGGAAAATATCCCAGTGTCATGGACAGAGGCTGTCCCAAACCTTCAGCCATGGATCATCCTCAAGGCCATACTCTTGATCTCCTCTGGCAGAGTCTTGTCTTCCCTGATCCCAGTAATCCATAGATTAAGAGTTCTCAAATTACACCAGAGCAGAGGGGCAGAACCTTCTGCACCTGGATTGGAGCAATCCCAAACATGCAGGGTAAAGGAGGGGTGATGAGAGGATTGAGAGCAGCCACAGGGAGGAGCACTTGGGGTGTTGGATGAAGAATTGGATGTGCCCCAGCCATGTGCACCCACTGACCAGGAACTCCTCCTGTGTCCTGGGCTCATCCCACAGCGTGGGCAGCACAAGAGGGTGGGGGAATCTCACCCTCTGCTCTCCTGTACTAAAATCAGAGTTCAGTGTTGAGCTCTGAGCTCACAGATACAAGGAATACGTGGATGTGCTTCACAGGATCTCTATAAGGGCATGGAAGATGATGAGGGACAGAAGTTACTGCTGTCCAGCAAAAGTGAACATACCACCCAGAGAGGTTTGGGCCAGAGGCAGGCATAGATCTGCATTAGTGTATCCAGATCTGTGATCCAGTAACTGAAGGGTTTGTGGGATGCACGAGAGGAGCAAAGCGTACCAGTTTTCAGAGTAGGGAAATAAATCATAAAAGAGGACCTGGAGCACTTTTTCACCAACTCCAATGGATGCTGGAACCCTGACAGAGAGCTGAGTGAGACTGGAAAGGTCTTGGCATCAGAAAGAAGAGGCACTCATCTCAAAATGTGATGCAGAAAAACTTTATTGAGGTAGAAGACTAAAAGGCCATAAGCAGCAAATGGAAGGGAGCCAGGCTGAAGTGCAAGTAGGGTGACAATCAGCCAAGGTCCTTTGCTTGAAGGAGGCTTTGCCAGATCATCAGAGCCTTCCTGCCCCACAGAGGGAGCATGGCGTGCTGAGGGCCCTTAGCAGATATAGCCACCCCTCCTGCCATAGCAGCCCAGGCCTCCCAGCCCATAGCCAAATCCACGGCCATAGCCAAGGCCAAAGCCACCAAAGCCACCAAATCCCCCAGAGATGGGCTGTCCCTGGGCATTGAGCTCAGTGCCCACGGCAGCGGAGGAGGTGGATCCGACGGCGGTGTTCTGGGGGAAGGAGGTCATGATGGGTCCTGGCAGGGTGACCAGCACAGGGGAAGGGTTGATGATGACGTGGGAATCCTGGCATTGCAGGGCACAGGGCTCGTTGCAGCTGTTGGCCAGCGGGGTGGGTCCACAGGGACGGCAGAGGCTGTTGCAGGCCATGGGTGTGGTGTGGAGGGTGCCTGGAAGAGAGAAGGGTGAGACAGGGCAGGGGTGTGGGCAATGATGCAGGAGGGTGAGAGAGTGTGGAGGCTGCTGTGTGTCTGTGGGGAGGTGTGAGGGCCGCTGAGGCTGGGGCTGAGTGTGCTGGAAGAGTGGGCCCAGGGGTGCAGCAGGAGGAGGGTCAGGGTCGTGAGGCTCACCTGGTTGTCAGCAGGAGCAAGAGGAGAAGGTGTCAGGAGAAGTGTGTGAGGGAGAGAGGCTCTGTGCTGGTATTTATGCTGATCCTGGAGGGGCGGGACAGCCTTGTCCTATGGCCTTGGGGCATTCTTGAGGTGGCAGCTTTTGGCTGTCCCAGCCTGCTGAGTCATGAGGTAGGGAATGTTCTCCTTCATCCATTTCCACAATTCCTTATCCTGCTCTTGAAGCTGTGTCCATTTGACCTTGGCAGCAGCTTCTAATTGGGAGTTGGTATTTGGGAATATTTGACTGTTCCGTGTGTGTCAGGGAGGGGTGAATAAACAGCCAGCACCCAGGGAAGGTGCAATGTCATCAGAGAGGTAATTTTGTGGTAGTTGTGTTCTGTGGTTTGTGGGTGCCTTGTGAGGACTGGGACTCTGTTCTGTGCCATTGGATGTTCATCAGTCATTGTTTTTCATCCAGGAATGCTGAGGGAGTTGCGATGTCCTGGGGAGGTCACTCTGCAATAACTTGGAAAGGTCACAGTGCCTGAGAGCCCTTCAGGACAGAGGAAAGAAAACTCCTCTATTCTGTGTTTTCAATGATATCAAGAAAGAGGATCTGGGAAACAAGAGGCAATTCAGGGCTGAACATGTTCCATTCTACTTGTTTTTTGAAATTTACACTATTTACACAACAAATACTCTGTCATTTAAAGTGCATTCCTTGACCTCATTCAGGAATCCAATAAACAACAAACGGGGCCCAATCCCTTTTTTCCCAGGCTGCTCTGTGACATCAATTCCTTTTTTCCTCGTTCAAGCCACAAATTTTCATAACTTATAATTAGTAAGTCCTAATGTGTTGTTCCTATGAGCAAACCCCAATAATTACTAACGGACAGCCAGTAAGCTCCTCTCCTTTTGTGTCACAGAGCAGTTGTTCCTCTGTGGAATTGTGAAATTTCATGTTCTGCTCCTGAGGCCATCTCATCCGACCTTGGTGGTAGGATAAGTTGCAAAAATTAGAGACCAAGGTGTTGATTGTGAGTGTCACGACTCGTAGAAGATTCAACCACAACTTTGGAGATTTGGGGTGTCACCACTGAGGTCATTCTATGGCATATTGACAACATGTCCCATTTGCATTTTTGCCTCCCGCCTGAAAAAATTCCAGTTTTTCCACTTCCGATCTTAAGGATCCTCCACTCCCATCAGTGCCATGGTCTCTTGGCCAACCATGTCCATGGTCTTGTTCCACTGAGGAGCCCCAACAGTGGTGTAGAATAGGATGTTCAACTCCCGTAACCTGACTGTATTTCTTTTCCTAATTCTGTCCTGGTAACTGCTGGAGCTTTTCACAGCCAAGGCTACATGGCCACCTCATGATCCATTTATGGAATTTCAGCCCAGAGCAGTGACCATATCCAAGGTTGCAGAGAAGTAGGTTTGAACAGAAGGAATGGCTGGGGGTTACATAAAGACATGAAATAGCACCAAAATTCCTGTGGGCTTTGTTTGCCTCTTCAAAACAAACAGCTCCAATCCATTGACCCCTGTGTCTCCCAATTGAAATATGCAGTCAAGGTCAAATGGACACAGACTCAAGGGAAGAACATAGAATTGCAGAAAATGAGGAAGGAAAACAGTCCCCACCTCATGACTCACCAGGTTGGGACAGCCAAGAGCTGCTGCCTCCAAAATGCCCCAAGGCCATGGGACAAGGCTGTCCCACCCCTCCAGGAGCAGCATAAATACCAGCACAGAGCCTCTCTGCCCCACACACTTCTACTGACTTCTCCTTGTGCTCCTGCTGACAGCCAGGTGAGTCTCAAGCCCCCAACTCTCCTGCTCCTGCACCCCTGGCCCCGCTCTTCCAGCACGCTCAGGCCCAGCCTCAGCGGCCCTCAGGCCTCCCCACAGACCCACAACAGCCTCCACACTCCCTCACCCTGCTGGCACTTCATCCCTCACACCCCCACACCCCTACCCTGATTTATCCTCCTCTCTTCCAGGCACCCTCCACACCACACCCATGGCCTGCTACAACCGCTGCAGTCCCTGCGGACCCACCCCGCTGGCCAACAGCTGCAACGAGCCCTGTGCCCTGCAATGCCAGGATTCCCGCGTCATCATCGACCCTTCCCCTGTGCTGGTCACCCTGCCAGGACCCATCATGACCTCCTTCCCCCAGAACACCGCCGTCGGATCCACCTCCTCCGCTGCCGTGGGCACTGAGCTCAGTGTGCAGGGACAGCCCATCTCTGGTGGCTTCGGTGGCTTTGGTGGCTTTGGCTATGGCCGTGGATTTGGCTACGGCCTGGGAGGCCTGGGCTGCTATGGCAGAAGGGGCGGCTACATCTGCTAAGGGCCCTCAGCACCACCCCTGACACCACCACCTCAGGAGCCTGCTAAAAGTGCAAGCCAATCTCCTTGGCTGATGGTCACTGTACTTGCATCTTACACTGAATTCCTTCCACTTTGTTCTCCTGCAGCTTCCTTTGCCTCAATAAACTTTTCTTGCATCAAAACCCGAGAAGCCTCCTTTTCTTTTTTAATTCAAGTGGTCTCTCATCCTCACTGAGTACATTCCACAGCTCAGCAGGACACAGGACGACATGGATTAGACCAAAAATATCTTCCCTTACAAATATGTCAAAATAACCAATAACAGAGTCTGGCATGGGAAGCAGAGGAGGGAACACCTTCCACAATCTGTCACACACATCTCAGATGATACACCAAAGACTTGGACACATCAATGCTCTCCTGGGTACAGCTTTGGTAAAGCCTTTCCATGCCAGTGAACACTTGACAAACTCTTACCAGCAGGTCTCTTGAACCCTTGCAGCAAACTGGGGAACTACATCAATCACTCTGTCAGGAAATCTGGAGTGCAAGTGCTTCGACTCCCCTGCTCCAGCAGAGCCAGCAAGAGCAGCATTTCCAGCACCATGGACAGTTCAGTGTTCGCTGTCTCATTACCCACACTCCAACACCTCCTTCAATCTGTGGCCACCTTCACAATGAAAGATTCTTGTATTCTTTGCCCAGGTACTTTCATTTTGTTTCACTTGTGCCCTTGCTGTGAGCAAGCCCTGCACGTGAGCACTGCTGTGAACAGCCGGGCTCCTTCACTTCATTCCCCACCATCAGGGATTTGCACACACTGATGACACTCTCCCTATCAATCCTTGTCCACTGTGAGTCCCAGCTATCTCAGACTATCCTCTAGGAATGATTCTCCAACCCCTTTGGAGTCTTGTTGTCCTGAACTGGTCTGCATTCAGTAAATCTGCTACATTTTCACATTGGGGAGCCCAGGACTGCCCACAACACCTCACATGGGACCTCACCAGGGCTGAACAGACAGTTCACTTTTCTCTGCTTGGTCATACACTTTCCCCATCCTAACCTGGACACTTGCATTCCCTTTTCCCACACAGGGACACCTCTTGCTCCATTTTTTCTCAACCACAACCACAAAACAAAGGCTATTTCATAGAAGAAAACAATTGTTCCAACTGACACCCAGGCATTCCTTCTTACCTGGGATGACTCCTCCCAACAAACAGCCCTTGGCAGAACCCCGTTCTGCCCTGACAGAACCCCATCAGATGTCCAGCACCTCTCAGGTTTTCTGTGTTGGCCCAATGGATCCAATTCCTGGCCTACAGCACTGGGGGCTTGCTGCCATCTGGACTTTGGGACACTGACCACAAGCCTCTGGGTCCAGCCCTTCAGACCTTTCTCAGATGTCCACGCTGGGCACTGATACAACCCGGACTTGCCTGGGTTGTTTTTGAGGATCATGCAATGCTCACCTGCAACAATCCTGGGCAGCCTCTAAATCCTCCTTCTGACAATCACAAGTGGCCTCATGCTTTGGCACACAGCCCATGTAAAAATCCAAATGGTCCCAGATATCAAAAGCTTAAAAATAAGAGGAGCACCAAGACATGCACAGAGCACAGTCAAGAGGAAAGCTCAGGTTTAGTGTCAGGCTTAGCCAGATGGGATCCGTGTGGGGAGGGATGGAATGTGAGGGAAGGAGAAACACCTCCAGCACAACTGCGAATTCCAGAGCAGCCTGACAGGGCTGGGAGGGAATGGGGCCCATCTTAAAAAAACATCCACAAACCACAGCACATGAATGTCACACAGTGACCTCGCTGATGACACCCCGGTGCTCCAATGCTTTGGTTGTTTACTCTGCCCTCCCTGACATGAACTTTCCATGCACATCCTCCCAAATACCTACTCACATTTAAAAACAGCTGCCAAGGTGAGAAGGAAAAGGAGTCAAGAGCAGGATATGGAATCATAGAATTCCATAAAGAAATACCCACATCATGACAGAAAAGGAAAAATGAGTTTGCTGAGCATCAGCAAATTATTGGTTTTTGCTCACAGGAACAAAATATAAAGACTTACATGTTATACCTCATGCCTTTATTGTGGAATAAATGAAGTCATGTCACAGACAAGCTGGGGAAAAAAACGATCAGGCCAGCTTTACTGATTGCTTGGGTTTTTTAATTTCTGAATGAGGTCAAGACATAGACTTTAATTGGCTGAGTACATTGTCATGTAAAGTTGAGAATTCTAAATGGACCTGAAAAATGGAACAAGTTCAGCCTGAACAACCTCTCCTTTTCCAGATGCTGTCACTTCATCCGACTCAACTACAGACACAAGGGGATGGGCTCCCTTTCATCCATCAGAAACTGCTCCTAGGTATGAGGACCTTTCCAAGTTATTGCAGAGCGACATTCTGAGGACATCAGCAGCTCCCTCAGCATTCCTGGGTGCAACACAATGACTGATGGACACCCAGTGGCAAACAATAGGGCCCAGTCATCAGAAGGAACCCACAAACCACAGAACATCAGAGCCACAAAATTACCTTACCTGATGACATTGCAGTTCTCTGGGGTTCAGGCTGTTTATTCATTCCTCCCTGACACACATGAAACAATCAAATCCTCCCAAAGACCAGCTCTCCCTTTAAGCGGCCACCAAGGTGAGATGGATACAGCCCCAAGGGAAGGACAGAGAATTGCAGAATTGCATAAAGAAAAATACTCCCCACCTCAGGACTCACCAAGCAAGAGCTGCAGCCTGCAAAATGCCCCAAGGCCATGGGACAAGGCTGTCCCACCCCTCCAGAACATGCATAAAAGCCGGCCCAGAGCCTCTCTCCCTCACACACTTCTCCTCAAGCCTTCTCCTGCTGCAGACTACCAGGTGAATCTCAAGCCTTGACCAGCCTCAGCAGCCCTCAGGCCTCCACACTCCATCACCTCTTGCACCCCCACACCCCTGCCCTGCCTCACCCCTCTCTCTTCCAGGCACCCTCCACACCACACCCATGGCCTGCTACAACCGCTGCAGTCCCTGCGGACCCACCCCGCTGGCCAACAGCTGCAACGAGCCCTGTGCCCTGCAATGCCAGGATTCCCGCGTCATCATCGACCCTTCCCCTGTGCTGGTCACCCTGCCAGGACCCATCATGACCTCCTTCCCCCAGAACACCGCCGTCGGATCCACCTCCTCCGCTGCTCTGGGCACTGAGCTCAATGCCCAGGGACAGCCCATCTCTGGCGGATTTGGCTTTGGCCTTGGCTACGGCCTGGGAGGCCTGGGCTGCTATGGCAGAAGGGGCTATGGCTACATCTGCTAAGGACTGGTTCACCATCTCAGGGCTCCTGCAACAGCTCCTGCAAGCAAAGTAGGACTGATGGTCACTGTACTAGCAACTCACAGCAGATGCCTTCCATCATTTTCTCCTTTTTCTTCAGTCTTTTCCCTCAATAAAATTTTCTTGCATCAAAGCCTGAGAGGTCTCCTCTTCTTTTTGATTTTAAATTGTCACATGTCCTCACCCAGCACACTGTGAGGTCTTAATAGGCTGTTGGCATAGGGGAAAAGGGCTGGAACACCTTTCTTAGGACATACATTCCCACCAGTAATCACAAGAATTGCACAGGAAGCCGGGTTGAAGTGTGATCTTCCAGAATGTGTCACAAGCCCATCACCTGCTACACCAAAGGCTTCGACACACCAATGCTCTCCTGCTCATGGCTCTGAAAAAGCTACTACGTGCCAGGAGACACTTAACAAACTCTCTTCCCCAGCTGGATCCTCAAACCCTCCCTGTAAAGAGTCACAAAATCATACATTTTGGCAGGAACACTGGAGAGCCAGAGCTTCATTTCCTTCTGCTCAAGTCAGACCAACAAGACCAGGAATTCCAGGACCATGGGCAGTTCCAGTTCTGGATCTCCCAGGACAGACTCCAACACCTTTTCCATTCTGTGACCACCCTCACACTGAAAAATGCTTCTCTTCCTTGCCCATGGAATTACATCTGTTTTCACTTGTGTCGTTGCCCTGTTATCCTTCACATGTGCACTGCTGAGGACGGCTGTGATCCCACGTCTTCATTCCCTACCATCAGGAATTTGCACTCACTAATGACATGCCTTTCTCCATCCTTGCAGGAGTCACAGCTCTCTGAGTCTCAGTGAAAGATGTCCCAGCCCCTTTAGAATCTTGTTGGCCACAAACTGGTTTTGTTTCTAAGTTCATGATTATCTTCCACTGGGGAGCCCAGAACTGCCCAAACCAAACCACATGGGACCCAGTTAGTGCTCTAAAGAGAGGAGGGACCACCTCTCCCAACTTCATGGCAAGAAGTGTCTGAAATCTATCTTGGACACTGATGATGCCTTTTCAACTGAAGCTTCATTGAGATCTTGTGGTCTCTTTGTTCTCCACCAGCACTACAGGGCCCTGCTCAGCAAAGCTGCTTTCCAGATTCTCAGCCCACAGCATGACCCAGGGCCAAGTGCCATTCCTGCCCAGAAGCAGAACTTCACATTTCCCACTCTTGAAATGCAGGAGATTCCTGTTACACTCAGTCTCCAGGTCTCTCTGACTGGTGGAACAGCCAAGTGGTGCCTCAGACACCCCATCACCTGCCAGCTTGCTGAGGGGGCAACTCTCCAACTGTCCACGTGGAAAGGAAGACTCCAGGCACTCATACCTGGCACAGATGCAAAGCCCAGACCAGCCTGACTGACCTGGGATAATTTGGGGACCCTGTTCACAACACACACAAAACCTCAAAACTATGAGTTTCATGGGTTCCTCACTGATGACACCCCAACTCTACATAATATTGCTCACACCTTCAGTCCCCTTTGACATGCACCATCAACACCAGCCTTTGGTTTCAGATACCCACACTTTAAAGAAGGAATGACTGCAGTAGAAGGGGCAGTTCCTCATGCACAGCACAGCTGCAAATCCCACACCAGCTGGACAGGGCTGGGAGGGAATGGGGCCTCTCTTCATAACACACCCACAAATTAAACCACACAAGTGCCCAAAATGACCTCACTGATGACACCCATAGTTTTCTGAGGCTTTTTTTGCATATTCTGGTTTCTCTGACACACATTTTCCATGCCAGTGTTCCCAAATACCAACATTCACTTTAAAGATGCCGCCAAGGTCAGATGGACATGGTCTCCTTAGAGCAAGACATGACACGGTGGAGTTGCGGGGAGGAAAACACTCCTCACATCATGACTTGCCAGCCTGGGCCTGGCAGAACTGGTAACCTGCAAAATGCCCCAAGGCCATGGGACAAGGCTGTCCCACCCTTCCAGGAGCAGCATAAAAGCCAGTCCAGAGCCTGTCTCCATCACAAGCTCCTCCTGACTCCTTCTACTCCTGTTCCTCCTGACAACAAGGTGAGGCTCAATCCCCTGGCCTGCCTGCTCCTTCACCCCTGGCCCCTCTCTTCCAGCACACTCATCCCGAGCCTCCACACCCCCCCACAGCCTCCACACTTCTTCACCCCTCAGACTCCCACACCCATGCCCTGCTTGACCCCCTCTCTTCCAGGCACCCTCCACACCACACCCATGGCCTGCAACAGCCTCTGCCGTCCCTGCGGACCCACCCCGCTGGCCAACAGCTGCAACGAGCCCTGTGCCCTGCAATGCCAGGATTCCCACGTCATCATCAACCCTTCCCCTGTGCTGGTCACCCTGCCAGGACCCATCATGACCTCCTTCCCCCAGAACACCGCCGTCGGATCCACCTCCTCCGCTGCTCTGGGCACTGAGCTCAATGCCCAGGGACAGCCCATCTCTGGCGGGTTTGGCTTTGGCCTTGGCTACGGCCTGGGAGGCCTGGGCTGCTATGGCAGAAGGGGCTATGGCTCCATCTGCTAAGGGCCCTCAGCACCACCCCTGACACCACCAGCTCTGGACTGTGTCTACAGCTCCTGCAAGCAAAGCACCTTGGCTGATGGTCTCTCTACTTGCGCTTCACACTGGATCACTTCTGCTTCTTTCTCGTGCCTTTTAACTCTTTTGCCTCAATAAAGTTTTCCTGCATCAGATCCTGACATGTCTCCTCATCTTCATAAATTCCAGTGGTCTCAGATCCTCACCTCACACAGTGTCAGACAGGGCATTGGGGTGAACAGATGTCATGTCACCACCACAACAGAAGAGGGGCACAACCTATTTCTTAGTAAATATGTCACCACAATTAAGAACCAAGACTGGCACAGGAAGCACGGGATTGGGAGGACCTTCCAGGACCTGGCACAAGCCCACCACCTGCTACACCAGTGTTTTGACACATTGATGGTCTTCTGAGCACAGCTCTGATAGACTGTCTCCATGCCAGCACACACTTGACAAAGTGTGAGTTCCCAACAGAACTCTTGAAACCTCTCAGCAGAGTCACAAAATTTTCCACTAGGGCAGGAACTCTGGTATGCAAGTGCTTCATTCCCCTCAGCTTAAGAAAGACTTACAAGTGTGGGATTTCAAGAACCATGGACAGTTCAGGTTTGGCTCTCTCAGGACAGTGACTCCACCATGTCTTCCACTCTTTGTCCACCCTCACACTGAAAAATTTTTTCCTTCTTTGCCCATTGAATTTCATCTGTTTTCACTTTTGTCCTTGCCCTCTTTTCCTGTATGGTTGCACTACTGTGGATAAATGGATTCCCTTGACTTCATTCCTGCCATCTGGGATTTTCATACATTGATGACACCCTGCTGTCCATCCTTGTCTCCTGGAAGTCCCAGCTCTCCCAGCCTCTCTTCTATGACTGATTCTCCAGCCCTTTCAGTATGTTGGTTGTCCTGCATTTTTGTGAATGAAATTTCCCTAATAGGAAACTAAACTTCCACTATGGAAAACTAAAGTTCATTCCCTCTTCTCCACAGCTTGGTGAAAGGGAAACAAGATTGTTGTTAAAAAAATTTCCATTCGGACAATTTCAGAGAGCAATAAGGTCAGTCCTCTTCTTCTGAAAATTGAACATCCTTCAACTTCTCTTCACCTGTCTTGTTCTCCTTATCCTTCACCCGTTTTCCTTTCCATGTGTCAGCCAGAACCTGGCACTGTGATCCCACAGTGTGACCTTGCTGAGCCCAGCTGAGATGACTGCTATGGATCAACCAATACTGGACTTTGGGGAGCTTGGGTGACCTTCATAAATCTCAGGAATTGCTTTCCCATCTCCATGGAGAAAGGCCTGGCATATAGATCGGGCAGGAGAGATGGAGCCAAGGCAGGCAGGAATGCACTGGAAGGAGCAGCCCCTCAGCCCCAGAACGCCTGCAAAGCCTAGACCAGCCTGACGTGGCTGGCAGGGAATGGGGCCCCTCTTCACAACACACACAAAAACCACAGCACAGCAGTATCACAGGGTGACATCAGTGATGCCACCCCACCTCTCCCAAGCTTCGGTAATGTCTTCACCCCACCCTGACATGCACCATCAACAGCAGTTTTTAACCTCTAATAATCACAGTTAAAAGCTGCAGTCAAGGTCAGATGGACACAGACTCAAGAGAAGGACATGGAATAACAGAATTCCAAAACCAAACACCTGCACCATGACAGGGAAAGAAAGATGATGTTGCTGACCATAGCTAGTAATTATTGGGTTTTGCTCACAGGAACACAATGTTAAACCTTAAAGGATACAAGTTATGAAACCATATGACCTTAATGTGGAATAAGACAACTGATGTCACAGACCTGCTTGGGCACCCATTTCTTGTTTGTTTAATGAGTTTCTTGATGAGGTCAAGGAATACACTTTAAATGACAGAGTACGTTATCGTGTAGAGTTGAGGATTCCAAAGGGGCCATAACACTGGAACAAGTTCAGCCTGAACAGCCTCTCCTTTTCCAGATGTTCTCCCTTCATTGCATTCAAGGCAGAATGTCACAGACTCTCTTTAATCCTTCAGTCACCCCCAGGCACTGGGACCTTTCAAAGCTATAACACAGGGACCTCCCCAGGATATCAGCAGCTTCCTCAACATGCCTGGGTGCCACACAATTACTGATGGACATCCAGTGGCACAGAACAAAGTCTCAGTCTTCACAAGGCACCGACAAAGCACAGCAAAAAAAAGCCACAAAATTACTTCACTGATGACATTGTAGTTCTCCAGGGCTAAGGCTGCTTATTCAGTCCTCTCTTACAAATATTAATAAATAAATACTCCCAAATACCAACTCCTGATTTAAAGCTGATGCCAATGTCAGATGGTCACTGACTCAAAGAGCTGGACATGGAATTGCAGAGTTGTGGGAACAAAAACACTCTGCACCTCATGACTCAGCAGGCTAGGTCAGCCAAGAATTACCGTCATCCAAATGCCCCAAGGCCATGGGACAAGGCTGTCCCGCCCATCCAGGATCAGCATAAAAGCCTGCCCAGAGCCTCTCACACTCACACACTTCTTCTCAAGCCTTCTGCTCCTGCCGACAACCAGGTGAGTCTCAAACCCCTGATCCTCCTTCTCCTGCACCTCTCACCCCTCTCATCTCTTACAGTCAGCCCCAGCCACTGCAGCCCTCACACCTCCCCACAGCCCCACAACAGCCTCCACACTCCCTCACTCTCCTGCATCATTGCCCACACCTCTACCCTTCCTCACCCCTCTCTCTTCCAGGCACCCTCCACACCACACCCATGGCCTGCAACAGCCTCTGCCGTCCCTGCGGACCCACCCCGCTGGCCAACAGCTGCAACGAGCCCTGTGCCCTGCAATGCCAGGATTCCCACGTCATCATCAACCCTTCCCCTGTGCTGGTCACCCTGCCAGGACCCATCATGACCTCCTTCCCCCAGAACACCGCCGTCGGATCCACCTCCTCCGCTGCTCTGGGCACTGAGCTCAGTGTGCAGGGACAGCCCATCTCTGGCGGATTTGGTGGCTTTGGTGGCTTTGGCTACGGCCTGGGAGGCCTGGGCTGCTATGGCAGAAGGGGTGGCTACATCTGCTAAGGGCCCTCAGCACCACCCCTGATACCACCAGCTCCGTGCTCTGGCAACAGCTCCTGCAAGCAAAGCACCTGAGCTGATGTTTGCCCTACTTCTACCTCAGGCTGGATCCTTTAAAATGCTTTCTGATGTCGTTTCTTTTTTTTTGTTTTGTTTTGTTTTTTGACTTAGTAAAGATTTCCTGCATCAAAGCCTGATGCGTCTCCTCATCTTTACTCATCTTTATGAATTCCAGTGGTCTCACCCTGCATTACCCAACACAGTGCCAGGAATAAGCAGACTATTGGACTGAATGGAAAAAGGTCCCCAAGCTTTCTTAGAAAATATATCACCACCAGTAATGATCAAGACTGGTACGGGAACCATGGATTGAGGGGAGACACAAACCCATCACCTACCACACCAAAGGCTTTGACACAACAAATCTGTCTTGCTTATGGCTCTCTTCAGGTCTTTCCGGGCCAGTACACATTTGATAAACTCACTTCCCAGCAGGACTCCCTAACCCTCCCCCAAAAAATAGGAACAACATCGTCCAATTTGGCAGGGACTTTGGAGAGCAATTGCTTCATTCTCTTCTGCTCGATCGTAGCCAGCAAGAGCCGGATTTCCAGGACCTTGGACAGTTCAGAGCTGGCTCTCCCAGAACTGATACTCGACCACCTCTTTTACTCAGGGACAAACCTCACACTGAAAAAGGTTTTCTGCCTTTCCCAGGGAATTCCATCTGTTTTCACTTGTGCCTTTCCCTCTTGTCCTGCATGTGTGCACTGCTGAGAGCAGCCAGGCTCCTTCGACTTCACCCTCAGCAATTAGGAATTTGTGCACACTGATGACACCCCTATGTCCAGCCTTGTCCTCTGGGAGTCCCACCTCTCACATTCTCTCCTCTGGGAAAGATTCTCCAGGCCCTTTAAAATCTTTTTGGCCCTGAACTGGTGTCAATTCACTAAATCTACTTCATTTACATTTGGGAAGCCCAGAACTGCTGAGAACACCTCACATGGGATCTCACCAGTGCTCAGGAGACACCAAGAGTCACTTCCCCCTGTTTCATCACAACACTGTTCCCAATCTGGACCTGAAGACTTGGGGTCCCTTTTCCCCACAATGATACAGGGACACCTCCTGCTCCGCTTTTTTTTTCACCCAGAAACACAAGGGTGATTTCTCAGAAGGAAACTATTCTTACCTTTGATGCTCATACATTCCTTCCTACCTGGGACGACTCCTCCCAACAAACAGCTCTTGGCAGATGGCCTTGCTGAGCTTCTGCACCAGATTTTCAGGGTTGCCCCAGTGGATCCAACTCCTGGGCTACAGCACTGGGGACTTGCTACCATCTGGACTTTTGGACACTGACCACAAGCCTCCAGGTCCAGCCCCTCAGACCTTTCTCAGGCCACCACACTGGGCCCTGACACAATTTGGACTTGCCTGGTTGTCAAAGATCATGAAATGCTCACCTGCAATAACCCTGGCTGACTTCCCACACCTCTTTCTGACAACCACAAGTGGTCTGAGCCCTTTGCACTCAGCACAAGTTGGGAACTAAATCACCCTGGATAGTAAAAGCCTAAAAGCAAGAGGGGCACCAAGATAGCCACAGAGTAGAGTGAAGAGGAAAAGTCAGGTCTAGTGTCATGCTTAGCCAGGTGGGATCAAGGTGGGGAGCAATAGAATTTGAGGGAAGGGGCAACACCTTCAGCACGTCCCAGAGCAGCCTGATGGGGCTGGGAGGGAATGGGGCTCCTCATCACAGCAAACCCACAAGTCACAGCACAAGAGTGTCACGGGGTCATTTTACTGAGGGCACCACACCTCTCCTAAATTTTGGCTGTTGATTGAGCCCAGCCCAACACCATCTTCCATGCAAACCCTCTCAAATATCAACTTGAGCTTAAAAGCTGCTGTCAAGGTGTGAAGGTCGGCCCAAAATGAACGGGTGACGAATGATTTTTGGGTGCAAAAATAACCAACATAGGCACAGGGGTTTTGCAGTAACAAATCAACAAGATGCAATTTATTGATGGTAACCACAGCTAAATATGCGTTAGGTTAGAGGTTCCGGGGAAGAGAAGGGTAGGACAAAGGAAAAAGGGAGGAAAGAAAGTTAGGGAATGGGGTGTAGCTGCCAAGACATGATGCCTTGGGGGTCCCGCCGCTGATGCTCACTGGTACACGTCTTGGGGAGATTCTCAGAGAGGCAGTCGAACTGAACCCCAGATATACTGTTCTTGGTTGGGGGAAGGGTGGCCAAAATTAGGTTTCCATGGAGGGGAAAAGTCCATTGTTTTCATGGCCGAATGCTCCCAGGTATGTTTACTCTGGGCAGGTTCTCTCCCTTCCCTGAGTTGCGAGAGGGTACAGTCCCAGTCTCTGGAAGGAGGTGGCCAGGGGGGTGCCATGGGGGTGCCAGTAGGGTGCCAGAGGGGGTCTTGGTTCTTTGATGAGGGGATTCGCATCTCTGTTGGTCCGTCACGGTGGTTGAAGACAGGCAAGAGGGGTCTTCTCTTGGGGGGGGGGAGAAGCCACCCCAGAGCTCAGTCCAGCCAGGCCTGAAGTTTGGAAGAAAGTCCAGTTCCATTGCTCAGAAAAGGGCAGCATGCCCCTTCGAGTACATGGCATGTTCTGCAGACACCATCTGTAAACACACTAAATACGCATGAGACTTTCTTTCCCAACTGGCTCAACAGTTTTTAACCCTTCGGTGGTCCTTTTCTCATGACAATTGTGAGGCAAAAACTGAAGGATTTCCAGATGGACTTCCACACAAGGTTAGATGGACAAGGCCTCAAGAGAATGACATGGAGTCACAGAATTTAATGAAGAAATGCCCATACCATGACACAGAGGGAAAGAGGAGCACGCTGACCATCAGACAGTTATTACTGGGTTTCACCCACAGGAACACAGTATTAAGACTTAAAGGATATAAGATACGAAACCTTATAGCTTAAATAAAGAATAATAGAACTGGAGACACAGACCAGCCACGATAAAAAAAGGATCAGACGCTGTTGACTGGTGGGTTTCTTTGATTTCTTAATGATGTGAGAATATACACTTAAAATGAAAGAATTTGCTGTCGTGTAATTTTCTGAAAACCAAATGGACCTTAAAAATGAAGCAAATCCATCCAGACCAGGACCTGGTTTTCCAGTTTCTCTCTCTTGATCACATTCAAGACACAAAGCGATGAGTCCAGTCTTCACAATAAACCACAGCACACAAGTCCCACAAAATTACCTCAATGATGACATCACACCTTTTCTGGGCTATGGTTGTTTATTCAGCTGTCCCTGACACATGCTGAACAATCATATCGTCCCAAAAACCAACTCTTACTCTAAAGCTGCCGCCAAGGTCAGATGGACACTGCCTCAAGAGCAGGACATGGACTTGCAGAATTGCATAAAGGAAACCACTCCTCACCTCATGACTCACCAGGCTGGGCCAGGCAAGAGCTGCTGCCTCAAAAATGCCCCAAGGTCAAGGGACAAGGCTGTCCCACCCTTTCAGAACCAGCATAAAAGCCGGCCCAGCACCTCTCTCCCTCACACACTTCTCCTCAAGCCTTCTGCTCCTGCAAACAACCAGGTGAGTCTCAAGCCCGTGAACACTGCTGCCCTCCTTGTCCCTCTCTTCCAGCATGCTCAGCCCCAGCCTCAGCAGGCCTCACGCCTCCCCACAGCCCCACAGCACCCTCCACACTCCCTCACTCTCCAGCATCTCTGCCCCTCACATGCCACCATGCCCCTGCCCTGCCTCACACCCTCTCTCTCTTCCAGGCACCCTCCACACCACACCCATGGCCTGCTACAACCTCTGCAGTCCCTGCGGACCCACCCCGCTGGCCAACAGCTGCAACGAGCCCTGTGCCCTGCAATGCCAGGATTCCCACGTCATCATCAACCCTTCCCCTGTGCTGGTCACCCTGCCAGGACCCATCATGACCTCCTTCCCCCAGAACACCGCCGTCGGATCCACCTCCTCCGCTGCTCTGGGCACTGAGCTCAATGCCCAGGGACAGCCCATCTCGGGCGGATTTGGCTTTGGCCTTGGCTACGGCCTGGGAGGCCTGGGCTGCTATGGCAGAAGGGGCTATGGCTCCATCTGCTAAGGGCCCTCAGCACCACCCCTGACACCACCAGCTCTGCTCTGCCAACAGCTCCTGCAAGCAAAGCACTTCAGCTGATGGTTGCCCTGCTTGCAGCTCACACCGCCTCCTTTCTCACTTCTTTCTCCTGCCTTGTAATTTTTTTGCTTCAATAAAGTTTTCCTGGAATATAGCCTCACGTCTCCTCCTCCTTTGTTCTGCCATGGCTCTTGCAACTTCCCATGCTCCAAGTCAAGGGTCAACAGCCCATCGGTGTGTGCAGAAAAGAGGCCACAAGACCTCTCCTGGGATGTCTGTCAACCAGCCACTGGGCTTCCAGAATGCAGCACAGACTCTTCCTTTTCCCAAAACCTTGGACACACTGATGCACTTGTGCCCATATCCCCAGCACAACCTCCCGATGGCAGCACAGATTTATCCAACTCTTCTCCACCAGGACTCTCTGAACATTCCAGCACTGGAATCCAGGAGTGCACAAGCAACACGGGGAAATCCATTAGTTCAAACCAACCTGATCCCCAGACAAATCAACCAGCCTTTTCTCAGCTGCCCCTCACAGAAATGGCTCTGTTGATTCTTCACCAACATTCTTGTTCTTCTTTGGACATCCTCAAGCACCTCAATGTCTTTCTTGCTCTGAGGGGCCTAAAACAGAACTCAGATTCAGGGAGTGGCCTCACCAGTACCCAATACAGTGGGACAGTCACTGCAGTGGTCCTGCTGGCCCCACTACAGGTGATACAAGCCAGGATACCACTGGCTTTTGTGGCCACCTGGGAACACATTGGATCATGTTCAGCTACTGTCAACCAGCACCCCCAGATCCTTTTCCCACAGGCATCTTCCTCGTCACTCCTTCCCAAGCCTGGAGATTTAAGTCTTTAGTAAATTCCAAGTAAAAATCATCCACAGCCTTTTCCTCACTTACTAAGGAGGTCACATTGACACCTCAGGTGATGAGGTTGGCCAAGCAGGACCTGATTTTCCTAAAGACAGGCTGGCTGGGCCTGATCACCTGGTGGTCCTGCAGGGGCCATTAAATATTCTCAAGATGATCTGCTCCAGCAGCTTCAGCAGCATTGGGCTCAGGCTGACAGGCCTGGAGTTGCCCCGACCTTTCTTCTGGCCCTTCTTCTAGGGAAGAGTCCCATTTTCAAGCCTACATCAACTGGGACCTCCCCAGCTGCCAGGAGTGCTGGCAGAAGATAGAAAGGGGCTTGGGAGCACTTTCACCAGCTCCCTCAGAGCCCTTAGGTGGATCAGTTCAAGTCTGTCACTGACCATGCTCACTGGATTAGGAGGCATTGAATTTTGCTTCCTGGTAAAGAATTTTCTCCTTCAGTAGGATGCTGAGCCCATCCCAAGAGGCAGAATCAAAGCAAAGGGAGCCATTGGTGCTGAAGGAACCTCTTGGAGTTGACCAAAGACTCATTGTAGAATGGTTTGGCTTGGAAAGAACCTTGAAGATTCTCTTGTCCAAACCCCTGCAGTGGACAAAGGCATCTTCCACTATCCCAGGTTGCTCAAAGTCCTGGCCAAACTGGCCTTGATCATTACCAGGGTTGAGGGAGTCACAGCTTCTCTGGTGACTTGTGCCAGGCCCTCATCACTCAGATAGAGAATAATTTCTTCACAATATCCCATCTGGCAGTGGGAAGACATTTCCCCCTGTCCCATCACTCTCTATTTGTGTAGGAGATCGTGGAGTTCAACCCAACCTCCTCAAGGAAGGACAGCTCAACAAGGCTGCCCATGACCATGTCAACTCGAGATTTAGTAACTTGAGGCCATTTCCGCTTGACCCATCACTTGCTAAAAGGGAGGAGAGAGCAATAATAGTCTTAACAAAAAAACTCCTTTCAGACAGCTGAAGAAGGGGAAATGATTTCTCCTTTGGCTGCCTTGTCTGCATCTAAAACTCTGCAGTTCCTAAAAGCACTACACAAAATCTTGTTCTCCAGATCCCTCAGCAGCTGTTCCCAGGATGTATCCCACCACAGAAGAACCATTGTAACACCAGAGTGGCAAAGCCGGAGCAGAACCAAGGAGAAAGGCAAGTCGAAAAGACAGGTCTGGTGACCTGGTGGCGACGTGAGGAAGAATGACCATGATGTAAAGGTCAGCTCCTCACTCATGGCACAGCTGCGAAGACCAGACCATCCTGACAGGGCTGTAATGGAATGGGGTCCCTTTGCACAACACACCCACGAACCGAGCCACACAAGAGAAATAGGGTGGGGATTCTGATGACACCTTTAAGTTATTGCCATCTATTCTTCATTCTTGGACACACAGCTGAAACAAAATCAGGCCAAAATAAAAACTGTCACTTTGAAGTTGCTGCCAAGGTCAGATGAACAGGAACTCATGAGCGGGATATGACAAAGCAGAGCTGGGGGAAAGAAAACACTCCCCACCTCATGACACACCAGGCTGGGTCAGCAAAGAGGTGCTGCCTGCAAAATTGCCCTAAGGCCATGGGACAAAACTGGCCCGCCCCTCCTGGACCAGCATAAAAGCCGGCCCAGAGTCTCTCTCCCTCACACACTTCTCCTCAAGCCTTCTGCTCCGGTGTCTACAACCAGGTGAGCCTCAAGCCCCAGACCCGCCTGCTCTCTCCCCATGGCCTTGCTCTTCCAGCAAGCTTAACTCCAGCCTCAGCGGCCCTCACGCCTCCCCACAGACACACAACGGCCTCCACACTCTCTTGCCTCTTTTCCCCTGCAGACAAACCACACCGTGCACTCCCCCACCCCTACCCTGCCTCACCCCCCTCTCTCTTTCCAGGCACCCTCCACACCACACCCATGGCCTGCTACAACCGCTGCAGTCCCTGCGGACCCACCCCGCTGGCCAACAGCTGCAACGAGCCCTGTGCCCTGCAATGCCAGGATTCCCGCGTCATCATCAACCCTTCCCCTGTGCTGGTCACCCTGCCAGGACCCATCATGACCTCCTTCCCCCAGAACACCGCCGTCGGATCCACCTCCTCCGCTGCTCTGGGCACTGAGCTCAATGCCCAGGGACAGCCCATCTCTGGCGGATTTGGTGGCTTTGGTGGCCTTGGCTATGGCCTGGGAGGCCTGGGCTGCGGGTATGGCAGAAGGGGCGGCTACATCTGCTAAAGGCCCTCAGCACCAGCCCTGACACCTCCAGCTCTGGCCTTTGGCAACAGTTCCTGCAAGCAAAGCACCTCAGCTGGTGTTTGCCTTACCTACTCTGCCAACCCATTCCCTTCAATCCCTTTCTCCTTTCTCTTTGATTTTTATTCCCTCAATAAAGTTCTGTTGCATCAAAAGCTGAGATGCCTCCTTTTGTGTTTGAATCCCAGTGGTCTCACATCCTTACTCAACACAACGCCATGAGTGAACAGGCCATTGGTGTAGATGGAAAAGGGGCAAAACATTTTTCTTAGCAAGAATGTCATGACCTTTACCAAACAAGACTAGCAAGGAATGTAAGGGAGGAGGGGGATGAACTTCCAGAACATGAGACACAACCCAATCACCTGATAACACCAAAGGCTTTGACACATCAATTATCTCCTGTGCACAGCTCTGGAAAATGCGCTCCATGCTGGTACATTCTTAAGAAATAATCTTCCTAACCAGGTTCTCAAACCATCACTGAATACACAAAAACAACCGCACCCACTTGGGCATGAATCCTGGGGAATGTTCCTGCCCAAGCAAGAGCAGCATTTCCAGAACCATGGACAGGTCAGGTTTGGGTTGCTGAGGACAGAGATTGCGCCACCTCTTCCCCTCTATGGCTGCCCTCACAATGAAAAGTTATTTCTTTGCTAAGGAAATCCAATCTGTTTTCATTTCTGCCCTTGCACTCTTTTTCCTCACGGCAAGGCACTGCTGAGATCAGGCAGGCTCCCTCGACTTCATTCCCTGCCATCAGGGATTTGCATACACTGATGAACCTCCCCTGTCCATCCTTGACTCCTGGGAGCCCCAGGTATCTCAATCCGCTGTCAAAGAGACCTTAGGTTATCTTGGCAGCCTTGTACTGGTTTTGTTCCAGGAAGTCCATGGGGTTCTTCTGCTGGAGAGCACAGAAATTCCCACACCACCCACCAAAATGTTGAGGATGTTGAACAGTGTTAGCTCCATTGACACAGTTTTGACCTATTTCCCTTGAGACTTGGCCTCCCCTGGACTTCAGATGTTGCCCAGAATGTTATATATGATAAAAATCTAGCAGTCCAAGCCAGTGACCATTTACAGAACCTATCCATTGTGGGATAGTCTGGGATGATGCCATAAGAGACACAGAAAAAACTTGAGGTGGAAGATGGAGGGTAACACCAGCCATGTCTCTCTCATAATCCCCAGTTAGCTGGCCTTCTCTGAAGCCAACACAGAGGTCACTCATTTTTGATTTTACCCCTCTAAATTATTGCTAACTTCTCCTCATCATCTTCTTGTCTGACCGGCTTTTGGCAGTGCTTTATAGAATTACAAAGTTGTCCCATCCTTGTCTGCAGGAATAAGATCCCTGGAAAGCCAGTAGCAAAGTCAGAGGGAGTAAATGCACTGCAAGGGGCAGGTGCTGATGCCCAGCACAGCTGCAAAGCCCAGAGCAGCCTGGCAGGGTGAAGAGGGCTCCCCTTCACAACACACCCACAAAATAAACCACACAGGTGCCACAAAATGACCTCACTGATCACACCCCTATTATTCCGAGGTTTTGCTGTATATTTTGGTATCCCTGACACACACCTTCCAAGCAAATCTTCACAAATATCAATTTTCACTTATAAGCTGCTGCCTAGGTCAAATGGACTCAGACTCAAGGGCAGGACTTGGAGTTGTACAGCTGCTGGAAGGAAAACACTGCCCACCTCCCCATCACTTGCACAGCTGCAAGAGGCAAAACTGATGTTAAGATTTCCATTCAGGGGCCTCTAGAGAGTAATGAGGTTACTTTCTTTTTCTGAAAACTCATCATGTATAGTTCCTTCAACAGCTCCTTATATGCCTTGTTCTCTTTATCTTTCACCAGCTAGGATGAATCAACACAAAACTTTGGGGAGCATGGGAGGCTTCCCTAAACAACGAAATGGAATAGCCTGCCCCATTCCAGTGGATAAATCATGGGATATGGACAGGTTTAGAAAGGTGGAAACATGGTAGAGAGGAAAAGAATATAATGGAAGGGGACAGCTCTCACTCCCAAAAGAGCTGCAAATACCCAGATCAGCCTGATGTGGCTGTGGGGGGAATGTTGCACCTCTTCTCAAGACACCAACAAAGCACAGCACACACACAGTGACCTCACTGATGACACCACAGTGTCCAAAGCTTTGGTCATGACTTCAGCCTTGCTTGAAAACCACCAGCAGCAGCAAACTTTGGTCTCTTAAACCCACACATTAAAGCATCTGCCATCAAGGACAGATCAAAATGGACTCAAGAGTAGGACATGACATTGTAGAGGGTTGGGAAGGAAAACATTCCCCACCTCAAGAGTCACCAAGAGTGGCTAGCTAAAAATTGCAGGCTCCATAATGCCTCAGAGTAAAGGGTAGGGCTTTCCCACCCACCCAGGACCAGCATAAAAGCCAGCCCAGAGCCTCTCTCCCTCACACACTTCTCCTCAAGTCTTCTCCTTCTGCTCCTGCAGACTACCAGGTGAGCCTCAAACCCCGATCCTTCTGCTCCTTCACCCCTGACTGCTCTGTTTCAACAGGCTCTGTCCCAGACTCTGCAGCCCTCATGCCTCCCCACTGCCCCACAACAGCCTCCACACTGCGTCACTCTTCGCCATCACTGCCCCTCAGACCCGTACACCCCTGCCCTGATTCACCCCTCTCTCTTCCAGGCACCCTCCACACCACACCCATGGCCTGCAACAGCCTCTGCCGTCCCTGCGGACCCACCCCGCTGGCCAACAGCTGCAACGAGCCCTGTGCCCTGCAATGCCAGGATTCCCGTGTCATCATCAACCCTTCCCCTGTGCTGGTCACCCTGCCAGGACCCATCATGACCTCCTTCCCCCAGAACACCGCCGTCGGATCCACCTCCTCCGCTGCTCTGGGCACTGAGCTCAATGCCCAGGGACAGCCCATCTCGGGCGGATTTGGCTTTGGCCTTGGCTACGGCCTGGGAGGCCTGGGCTGCTATGGCAGAAGGGGCTATGGCTCCATCTGCTAAGGGCCCTCAGCACCACCCCTGACACCACCAGCTCTGCCCTCTGCCAACAGCTCCTGCAAGCAAAGCACCTTGGCTGGTGGGAGCCAGCCTTGCACATCAGACCAGCTCTCCTCAATTACTTCATCTTCCCTCATCATTTGTTTGCCTCAATAAACTTCTGCTGCATCAAAGCCTACATGCCTCCTCTCCTTTTTGCATTCTCCCTCACATGATTACCCATGCGACCCAGGAAATTCCTCTGGCTGCCCTGGAGGACTTGATACCCTGTCAGAGGGCTCAGAGACCTTGGCACAGAGCCCAAGACCCCTGTGCCTTTGATTTCGCCCTTGGAAAAAACAATTACCAACCTTGTATGAAGAATTGCAAGCCACGAAATTTTAAGTAGAAGAATAGTGAATTTATCACAGAGTGGAAAAATAGATTTTTGGGATTTTTAGAATGGGGGTTCAGGAGGCAAGGTGGAAGAATCGGGGTGTGTTCAGCCTTTCTCCTTCTTCTTCTTGGCCTCCATTTTCTGCTGTAATGTTGGCACTTGTAGATTGGTTTAGAGTTGAAGCTTACTGTCTGGCATGGATGATAGGTATTAGAAAGTAATTGTAAATATTGTACACATAGTTTTTAGTATAAAAAGATAACACCACCCAGGGGGAGGCAAAGTGCCTTGGACTGTCTTGCTGAGTGGACCTCATCTGGATAGGAGAAAATATTTTATAGATAAGATACAAAAAAGAACCTTAAGACCGAGAACTAAAGAGCTCTGACTCCTCTGAGTGCCGGGCTGTGTCATGGTTTGACCAGGAAGGAGTGAGAATTCTGGGAAGCTGTGGTCAAACCAATGAAGGTTTTGGGTTTCATACTGACACCTGGTGTAGCCAGTGGGGTTTGGACACACCTCCGAGAATACACAGGGGTTAAAAGCAAGGCACTGCCCTGGCACTTCCTCTTTTGGACATCGTCGGGCGAAGAGGTCAGATCTCTCCCCCGCCCGGCCTGCTGCTGCTGGGCAGGGGAGGGGCCGCCATGCGGTAGGCCTGGGGCCTGGACAGAGGTGGGGGTTGAGGGGGCTTTCAAGGATGGAAGGGTGGGGGAGCCCCAAGAGACATCGAGACATCGGGCAGCCAGCTCCCCCCCCCCCCCCCCCCAGGAGAGAGAGAGAGAGCCGGCGACACCGAATGTGATGGCAGCCAGGCAGGAGGAGAAGGGGGGAGGGAGAGCGGCCGGCCGCAGCAGCAGCACGTGTGGGAGTATCATCTCGTCCCAGGACAGACAGAGACTGAAAACTTTTAACCCTTTCTTGCATGATTGGGGCCTTGCAAAAATGCTAATCCTCCTCGAAGCTGAATAAGAAGGGAGATAAGAGATGAGATAAGATAAGGACCTGGCCCGGAGAATGTGGAGATGATTGGATGGGGAGAGATGATTTGGAGTGGCCTTTTGGCTGGACTTTTCTCGTGGCCATGGACTCAGTTGTTCCTGTGACACAGACTGCATTTAGGGGGAGGCAGTGCCTCAAAACCAGGAGGGTTCATTCGTGAGGACCCCCCGGCCCCAGGGGGTTGGAAAAATATGGGGGGGACAGAGGTCCCAAAAGCAGAGACTGTGCCTTTTTGGAGTGAGACAAGGCATCCTTGAAAGACAACCCTAAAAGCAGCTCTGGTCCATGCCGTCAGTGGTGAGAGCACTGGGCATGGAAGGACGATGTTACAAGCGGCAGAAGGACTTTTTTTCTTCCGGGCGGTGCCGAAGTAACAGAGAAGCACACGAGGTTTCAGTGTGTTTCCAGGAGAAGCCTATGGAACGAGAAGGACTCCTTTCCTCTTCATGAACTGATGTTTGAGTATACTAAAGTGTCGTGCCGGGCTGGGCAGTTGTTTTGGGAGAATGTATTGGATTGGGAAAGTCAGGTGGTGGGGGAGGAGGAAAATGGTTTTTTTGTAAGGTTTTCAATTCTTTTCTTTTTTTTTCCTTATAGTCTCTCCCTATTTTCCTGTAGTTTAAGTAATAAAGTGGTCTTTATGTTTAAGTTAGAGCCTGTTTTGCTTATTCCTGGTCACATCTCACAGCAGACACCAGGGTGAGGCATTTTCATGGGGGGCACTGGCTCTGTGCCAGGCTCAAACCATGACAGGCTGCTAAAAGAGACTTTTTAATGTTTCTCGGGGTGACTCTGACCAGCTAGAGACCCCAAGACTTACCCAGCACAGAACCAGAAATGAATGGGCCATGGGAGTAGATGGAACATGGCACAACACATTTGTTAGGAAATATATCCCTACCAGGAACAACAAGACATGGACGAGAAAATTGGTTGATGGGGGACCTTCCAAAACAGGACCCAAAGCCATCACTTTCTACACCAAAGGCTTGGACACATCATTGCTCTCCAGTTCATCAATGGGTCTGGTTAAGTCTCTCCATGCCAGCACACACTTGACAAAGTCTCTTCCAAGTAGGAATCTCAAACCTTTCCACATCCACTTAGGCACAAACTCTGGAGTGCAAGTGCTTCAACTCCCCATCTCAAGCAGAGTCAGCAAGAGGAGGATTCCCAGCAGCATGGACAGTGCAGATTTGGATCACCCAGCACAGAGACTCCACCACCTCTTCCCCACTGTGACCACCTTCAGTTTGAAAAATTCTTTCGCTGCCCAAGGAATTCCATCTCATTTCCCTTTTGCCCTCCTGTCCTGCACATGGGCACTGCTGAGAACAGCCAGGATCCCTCACATCTTTCCATGCCAGCAGGAATTTGTACACACTGAAAACACCCCCATCCATCCTTGTTTTCTGGGAGTCCCTGCTTTCTCAGCCTCTCCTCCATGAAAGATCTTCCAGTCCCTTTAGAAGTATTCTGGCCCTGAACTGGACTTGCTTCACTGAGCCTACGGACTTCTTCCAACCATTTTCTGAAACCTATCTTGAACACTGGTGGCAGCTTTTGAAGTGAGGCTTGATAGAGACCTTGTGGTCCCTTTGTCCTCCACCAGCACCACAGGGTCCTGCACTGCAAAGTTCCTACTCAGCCTCTCAACCCCCAGCATGACCTGGGGTCCATTGCCATTCGTGCCTAGATGCAGAACTTCACATTTTCCCCTCCTGAAAGTCAGGAGATGCCTTTAACCCTCAGTCTCCAGTTTCCTCTGACTGGTGACACAACCAAGTGGTGCATCAGCCACTCCATTCAGCTGCCAACTTGCTGAGGGGACAACAGTCCCTCTGCCCACATCTTTCTTGAGGAGGTTGGACAGGGTTGGACTCATGGATACAACACTTGATCTCCTTCCCTTGACATTTTACTCCATCTGGACTTTGGGTCACTGATTAACAATCTCTGAGCCCAGCCCCTCCAACTGAACATCCCCAGTTCCTTCACCTGCTCCTCATGTGTCTTGTTCTCCTTTTCCTCCACCAGTTTTCATTTCCATGTGTAAGAGCCCAGCTCTGTGACCCCACAATGAGACTTTCCTGGGCTCAGGTAAGATGAGCACTATGGATGAGCCAACACAAAACTCTGGGGAGCATGGGAGGTCTCCTTAAATCACAGAAATCACTTTCTGATCACCCACATGAGAAGCCAGGCATATAGACAGGATTGGAGAGATGGAGGCAAGGAGAGGAAGGAGTGAAGGGAATGGAAGAGTAAAGGTGATCACAGCAAAACAGAGGCAAAGCCCAGACCAGCCTGACCAACCTCTGAGAGTCTGGGGCTCCTCTGCACAACACACCCACAAACCCAAAACCAGGAGTTCCATGGAATGACCTCACTGATGACACCCCAGCACTCCAAAGTATTACTCATCTCTTCAGTCCCCGCTGACAATTGCCATGTCATCAGCCTTTGGTTCCAAATACTCACACTTTAAAAGAGGAATGACCACGGTGGAAGCAGCAGTTCCTCATGCACAGCACAGCTGCAAAGTCCAGACCAGACTGACAGGGCTGGGAGGGAATGGGGCCCCTCTTCAGAACACATCCACAAACTAAACCACACAACTGCCACAAAATGACCTCACCGATGACACTCATTTTTTCAGAGGGGTTTGATGTATATTTTGGTTTCTCTAACACACAACCTCCATGCCAATGCTCCCAAATAATAACTCTCACTCTAAAGCTGCCGCCAAGGTCATATGGACATGGTCTCAAGAGAAGAACATGACACTGTAGAGTTGTGGGAAGGAAACCACATCCCACATCATGTCTCACCATGCTGTGACAGGCAAGACCTGCAGCCCACAAAATGCCCCAGGGTCCGGGGCCAAAGCTGTCCTGCCCCTCCAGGACCAGCATAAAAGTGGCCCAGTGCCTCTCTCCCTCACGCACGCCTCTTGACAACTTTTGCTCTGGTGCTGACAACCAGGTGAGCCTCAAAACCCTCATCCTCCTGCTCCTGCATCCCTGGCCACTCTCTTGCAGCCTGCTCAGTTCCAGCCCCAGCAGCCCTCCTACCGCCCCACAGCCCCACTACAGCCTCCACACTCCATCACTCTTCTAACATTCTGCCCCTTGCACCCTCACAGCCCTTTTTTGCCTCACCCTCTCTCTTCCAGGCACCCTCCACACCACACCCATGGCCTGCAACAGCCTCTGCAGCCCCTGCGGACCCACCCCGCTGGCCAACAGCTGCAACGAGCCCTGTGCCCTGCAATGCCAGGATTCCCGCGTCATCATCAACCCTTCCCCTGTGCTGGTCACCCTGCCAGGACCCATCATGACCTCCTTCCCCCAGAACACCGCCGTCGGATCCACCTCCTCCGCTGCTCTGGGCACTGAGCTCAATGCCCAGGGACAGCCCATCTCGGGCGGATTTGGTGGCTTTGGTGGCCTTGGCTACGGCCTGGGAGGCCTGGGCTGCTATGGCAGAAGGGGCTATGGAAACATCTGCTAAGGGCCCTCAGCACCACCCCTGACACAGGCAATTTGATACTCTGGTAACCGCTCCTGAGGGCAAAACCCCTCAGCTGATGGTTGTCCTACTTCTACCTCACATGATTGCTTCCACTTGTTTCTTTTGTCTTTTCAATCTTTTGCCTCAATAAAGTTCTCTTGCATCAGAGCCTGAGATGACTCCGCTTCTTTTTGTATTCCAATCCTCTCACACCCCCACACGGCACATTTTTAGGAATGAAAAGGCCATTGGGGTGGATGGAAAAGGGGAACAAAACCTTTCTTAGCAAATTGCTCACCACCAAGAAACACCAATACTGTTTTGGGAAGCAGGGACTGGGGCGGACACTTCCTAAAACATGACACAAGCCCACTCCCTGATACAACAAAGAATTTGACCAAATCACCTCCTGGGCATAGAACTGGAAGAGTCCCTCCGTGCCAGCACACACTTGACAAAATGTCTTCCCAGTAAGGCTCTTCAATCCTCACCACAAAAAAAGGAAAAAACATCATTCACTTGGGCACAAACTCTAGAGCAAAAGTGCTTCCACTCCACTGATCAAGCAGAGTCAAGGAACTGCGAGATTTCCAGCACAATGGACAGAGCAGTTCTGGATATCCCAGGACGCACCTCACCACCTCCTTCCATTTTCTCAGCGCTCTCACAATGAAAAATTCTTGCATTTGCCCACAGAATTGCATCCATTTTCATTTGTGCTCTCCCATTTTCCTTCACTGCTTAGAACACACAGGCTCCCTGGAGCTCATTCCCTGCCATAAGGGATTGACACTCCTGACACCCCCATCAATCCTTGTCTCCTGGGAATCTCAGCTCTCTCAGCTCTCCTCTAGGAAAGATTCTCCAGCTCTTTCAGGATCTTGCTTGTTCTCCACTCGTCTTCTTTCACAGTCCCACTGCTCCCATCGTTGCTGAGGATCATGAGCTGGGTCAGCCTCTTGGATACAACTCTTGACACACTTCCCTTGAGACTTGACTCCATCTGGACTTCATGCCACTGATCCCCAGCCTCTGGGACCAGCCTCTCAGCCACTGTCAGAGCACTCAATGCACTCTCTGGCAATCTGGGCTTGCTTGGATGATCTGGGAATGTAGAATGGGAAGGAGCATCCAGAGCTTCACAAAAGGGTTTGGATCCAACAGCAGCCACAGCTCTCTCCGCGTGCCCAGGCTGAGTCTCTGGCACAGGGCAGACACACAGCTCAGCCAAGCACCATTTCCTCAAGGGAAATCCTCCAAAAGAAATGGCCTCACCCATTGGCACTTGTCACAACTCAGGACCCCAAAGGCCTGGCTCACGCCTCACCTACTGCTGCTCTCATCTACCCTCTCCTCCCCTGCACAGCTGCCCACAACACCCATGGAATCCATTTCAGCTGGAAAGGCCGCTTGACATTCAGTCCAAATGTAAACCAAATTTGTGAATGCCACCAATCTCAGAAATATTTATTTCCTAGAACGCATAAATATAAAATGTCATCAAGTCCAACCATTCCAATATCACTTCCAAAGCCATTATGGAACATCCCCGAAGTCCAAATCTCAATGGCTTCTAAATTCCTCCAGCAAAGGTGACTAAACCACTGTCCTGGACAGTCATGAACAGGGCTTGAAACCTCTTCTTGTGAAGGAATTTTTCCTAATTTCAAACTCAACCTCCCCAGGGGCAACTTGACTCCATTCCCTCTTCTATCGCTGGATAAAAGAAAGACAAGACTAATGTCAAACTTTTTCTATCCAGGTTACACCAGAGGACACCAAGATCAATATTTTTCTGAAAATTGAACATCCTCAGTTCCCTCACCTGCTCCTCATTTTTCTTGTTCTTATCCTTCACCATTTTCCCTACTCTTGTGTAAGAGCCCAGCTCTGTAACCCCACAATGGGACCTTCCTGGGCCCAGGTAAGTTGAGAGCTATGGATGAACCAACACAAGGCTTTGGAGAGCATGGGAGGTATCCCTAAATCACAGGGAGCACTTTGCCATGTCCAAGAAAAAAGGTAAGGCATGGAGACAGGCCTGCAGACATGGATCAAAGTAGAGAGGGAGAGAATAGGATGAAAGATCCAGATCTATCACCCTGAGTACACAAGCAAATCCAAGACCATCCTAACAGAGATGGGAAGGAATGGGGCCCATCTCCACAAGACAGCCAGAAACAACAGCACTCCAGCATTGTGGAGCGACTTCATGGATGACACCTCACTGTCAAAAGCTTTGGTCATGTTTTTAGCCCTCCCTGAAAAACAACATCATCACCAAACTTTTGCCTTTATTAATCACATTTAAGTAGTCGCGCCAAGATGAGATGGACACGAACTCAAGAACTGGACATGGAATTGCAGATATGTGGGAAGGAAAACACTCCCCACCTCAAGACTCACCAGGCTGGGTCAGCAAAGTGCTGCTGCCTGAAAAATGCCCCAAGGCCATGGGACAAGGCTGTCCCGCCCCTCCAGAACCAGCATAAAAGCCAGCCCAGAGCATCTCTCACTCACACACTTCACGTGAAGCCTTCTCCTCCTGCACCTGCAGACTACAAGGTGAGACTCAAGCCCCTGACCCTCCTGATCCTGGACCCCCAATCCCCTCTTTCCAGTACGCTCAGCCCCAGCCTCAGCAGCTCTCACACCTCCCCACAGCCCCACTACAGCCTCCACACTCCATCACCCACCTGCATCACTGCCCCTCACACCCCCAAACCTGGTCTAACTTTACCCCTTCTCTTCCAGGCACCCTCCACACCACACCCATGGCCTGCTACAACCGCTGCAGTCCCTGCGGACCCACCCCGCTGGCCAACAGCTGCAACGAGCCCTGTGCCCTGCAATGCCAGGATTCCCGTGTCATCATCGACCCTTCCCCTGTGCTGGTCACCCTGCCAGGACCCATCATGACCTCCTTCCCCCAGAACACCGCCGTCGGATCCACCTCCTCCGCTGCTCTGGGCACTGAGCTCAATGCCCAGGGACAGCCCATCTCGGGCGGATTTGGCTTTGGCCTTGGCTACGGCCTGGGAGGCCTGGGCTGCTATGGCAGAAGGGGCTATGGCTCCATCTGCTAAGGGCCCTCAGCACCAGCCCTGACACCACCAGCTTGGGGCTCTGCCAACAGCTCCTGCAAGCAAAGCACCTTGGCTGATGGTCTCTCTACTTGCACCTCACACCTGACTTGTCAGCTTCTTCTTTCTCAGCATTCTTTCACTTCAATAAATTTTTCTTGCATGACAACCTGAGTTGCTTCCTGTTCTTTTTGAATTCCAATGGTCTCACACCCTCATCCTGTGCAATGCCAGCACTCAACCATTATGTTGGATGGAAAGGGAGCAAAGAATATTTCTTAGCAATAATGCCCTCAACCAGTAACAACCAACAGTGACATGGGAAACAGGGGACAGGGAGAGACCTTCCAGAACATGACACAAGGCCATCACCTCATCTACCAAACTCTTGGACAAAGCAATTCTCTCCTGGGTATTGATCTGTCAAAGTCACTCTAATCCAACATACACTTGAAAAATTCTCTTCCTAGCCACACTCTGAGTCCTCCCAGTGAACAAAACAACAAGAGCATCCACTGGGTCAGAAAATCTGGAGAGAACCTGCTCCAATCCCCCTTGCTGAAGTAGGCCCAGGAGGAGCAGGATTTCCAGGATTATGGCCAGTTCACTTTTGGACTTCCAAGAAGAGGTCTCTCTTACACTCTGGGACCATCCACACACACTGAAAATATCTTCCCTACTTTGCCTATGGTTTTCACTTTATTTTCTCTTCTACATATGACCCCTCTCTAATCATGTGTGCAGTGCTGAGAACAGCTGGGCTCCCACTCGCTGGCGACACCCCCTGCCCAGCCTTGTCTCCTCAGAGTCCCAGCTCTCGCAGTCTCTCCTCTAGCAAAGATTCTCCAGCCCTTGCAATATCTGCTGGCCCTAAGCCTCTCTTCATTCATTACCCACTTGTGCTTCTTCTCCTGTGGAGGCCAGAAATGTCCACACCTCTCCTCACAGGATCTCACCAGTGCTCTAAAGAGAGGCAGGGCCAGCTCTCACGATTTCATAGCAACAATTTCAGAAATCTGTCTTGGACACAGGTGATGTCCCACTGAAGTAATTCCCCACTGCAACTTTCTGGTCTCTGTTCTCCACCAGCACCACAGGGTCCTGCTCACAAAAGCCACTTTACAGACTCTCTGTCCAAACCATTATACAGAGTGAAGTGCAATTCCTGTCCAGATGCACTACTTGTAATTTCTTTTGCTTGAACTAGGGGTGATTTATTAACCCTTAGTCTTGAGGTCCTTCTGAGTGGTGGAACAGCCAAGTGTGGCCTCAGACACACCAACATCTGCTGGCTTGCTGAAGGGGCAACTCTCCCACTGCTGTCATGAAATGAAAAGTCCAGGCACTCACACCTGGCACACATGCAAAACCCAGACCAGCCTGATACACCTGGGATAGTTTGGGGCCCCTCTTTACAACACACACCAAAACCCAAATCATGAGTTCTATAGGCTCATCTCACTGATGGCAAACTTTGGTCGTGACTTCAACCCTTCAACCGTCAACAACAGCCTTTGGTTTCAAATACTCACATTTTAAAGGAGAAATGACTGTGGTGGAAGGGGCATCTCCCCATGCACTGCACAGGTGCAAAGGCCAGACCAGCCTGACGTGGCTGCAGTGGAATGGGGCACATATTCACAGCACAGACATAAACTAAAGCACAAAAGTGCCATAAAATTACCTCACTGATGACGCCCATATTATTCCTTGGGTTTTTGTTGTATATTTCGGTTTCTCTGACACGTCTCCCAAGCAAATCCTCCCAAATACCAACTCTCACTTAAAAGCTGTCACCAAGTTCAGAGGGACACAGCCTCAAGAGCATGGCATGACACTGAAGGATTTTGAGAAGGAAAACATTCCCTACGTCACCACTCGCAAGTCTATGCCACACAAAACTGATGTCAAAATTTCCCTTCAGGTACCTCCAGAGAGTCACAAAGTCAATCCTCTTTTTCTGAAAACTGAATGTCTGCAGTTCCTTCAAGGGCTCCTCAGGTCTTCTTATCTTTCACCAGTTTTCCTTTCTAAGTTTCACTCAGAGCTCCGTAACAGGACCCCACAGTGGGAGCTTGCTGGGCCCACTTCAGATGAGAGCTACAGGAGGAACAAACACAAGAAGACATTGGACAGCAGGGGAAGTGTCACAGGGATTGGTCTCCCATATCCAGCAGGAAAGGCCTGGAATATAGACAGGTTTATAATGTTGGCAATGGAACAGGGAGGGAGAGAATGGGATGGAGGGGACACACATCATTCCCAGAAGAGCTGCAAAGCCCAGATGAGCCTGACGTGGCTGTGGAGGAATGAGGATGCTCTCAACAAGACACCCAAAAACCACAGCACACATTGGGTGACATCACTGTTGACACCCCACTGTCCAAAGATCTGGTCACGTCCACAGCCCTCCACCAAAAACAGCTTCATCAACAGCCCTTGGTCTCTAATACCTGTATTTAAAAGCTGCTGACAAGGTCAGATGGACAAAGACTCAAAAGAAACACATGACACTGCAGAGTTGTGAGATGGAAAACACTCCCCACCTCAGGACTCATCACTCTGAGACAACCAGGAACTGTGGCCTGCAAAATGCCCCAAGGCCATGGGACAAGGCTGTCCCACCCCTCCAGAACCAGCATAAAAGCCGGCCCAGAGCCTCTCTCCCTCACACACTTCTTTTCACGTCTTCTCCTCCTACACCTGCAGACTACCAGGTGAGTCTCAAGCCCTAACCCTCCTGCTCCTGCACCCCTGGACCCTCTCTTCCAGCACACTCTGCCCCAGTCTCTGCAGCCCTCACACCTCCCCACAGCCACACAACACCTTCCACATGCTCTTGCCCTTCTAACAATTCACACCTCTTGCTCCCCCAAACCTGCCCTGCCTCACCCCTCTCTCTTCCAGGCACCCTCCACACCACACCCATGGCCTGCTACAACCGCTGCAGTCCCTGCGGACCCACCCCGCTGGCCAACAGCTGCAACGAGCCCTGTGCCCTGCAATGCCAGGATTCCCGCGTCATCATCAACCCTTCCCCTGTGCTGGTCACCCTGCCAGGACCCATCATGACCTCCTTCCCCCAGAACACCGCCGTCGGATCCACCTCCTCCGCTGCTCTGGGCACTGAGCTCAATGCCCAGGGACAGCCCATCTCGGGCGGATTTGGCTTTGGCCTTGGCTACGGCCTGGGAGGCCTGGGCTGCTATGGCAGAAGGGGCTATGGCTCCATCTGCTAAGGGCCCTCAGCACCACCCCTGACACCACCAGCTCTTCCCTCTGCTAACAGCTCCTGCAAGCAAAGCATCTGGGCTGATGGCATCTCCACTTCCACCTCATACCTGATTCCTTCAGCTTCTTCTTTCTCAGTATTCTTTCAATTCAATAAATTTTTCTTGCATCATAACCTGAGTTGCTTCCTGTTCTTTTTTAATTCCATTGGTCTCACACCCTCACCCTGTGCAATGCCAGCACTCAAATATTATGCTGGATGGAAAGGGAGCTGTCCTGGTTTAGGGCAAATTTTTTAAAGAATCTGCAAAGGAGGGCCCCTCCAGAAAGCAAAACCCACACGGCCCCTCCCCCCAACTGGTTCGGGAAGAATTCCTTGGAGAGAAGTGGAAAGAACCTGTTTATTTGACAGACACAGCACCCCCCCAGCACACAAAATGAACAATACTAGATGACACCACTCTGAGAAAGATGACAAAATCAGAAAGTCTCTTTCGGGGGTGGTTGCTCTGTTCTCAGTCCCTCCGGCGCTGGGGCAGCTGCTGCAGCCAAACGGTGCAAACCTTCGGTGTTCCCGGGTCCCAGTCTGGAGCAGGTTCGAGATGGTCACAGAAACAGGAGAGGAGAAACATTCCAGGAA
Organism: Zonotrichia leucophrys gambelii; assembly: GCF_028769735.1. Lineage (NCBI taxonomy): Eukaryota > Metazoa > Chordata > Aves > Passeriformes > Passerellidae > Zonotrichia > Zonotrichia leucophrys. The sequence continues at coordinate 152,352,485 of NC_088171.1, read as the reverse complement.
GGAATGTGGACTGTTTGGCTAGAACTAGCTAATAAGCAGAGGCCAAAGCAGAGCAGAAGCGAAAGCAGAAAAGAGAGCAAGCAAAGCAGCAAGCTGAAAGCAAGAAGTGAAAAACAGCCCCATGTACTGCTCGTCTCCGTGTCCCTGATAAGAGAAACCCAAAAAAAACTTCCACTCTTCAGAGCCGGTCTTAAAGGCACAGAACAGACAAATGGGGATACAAGCATCATAACGTCACCCCAGGAGAGGAGCAAAGAACGTTTCTTAGAAAATATGTTCCCATCAGGAGAAACCAACTCTGACATGGGAAACAGGGGAGAGGGGAGACCTCCCAGATCATGACACAAGGCCTTCACCTCATCTACCAAAGGCTTGCACACAACAATTCTCTCCTGGGCACTGCCCTGCCAAAGTCACTGTAATCCAGCATTCACTAGAAAAATTCCCTTCACAGCAACACTTGAGTCCTCCCAGTGAACAGAGAAACAAGAACATCCACTTGGGCAGGAACTCCAGTGTGCAAATGCTTCCATGTCCCTTCCTCAAGCAGGCCCAGAGCAGGAGGATTTCCAGGATTATGGCCAGCTCAGTTTTGAACCTCCAAGAAGAGGGAACCTATTGTCACTTATACTCTGGGACCATCCACACAGACTGAAAAAATCTTGCTTCCTTTGCCCATGGAATTCCATCTGTTTTCAATTGTGCATGTGCCCCCTTTCCCTTCATCTGTGCAGTGCTGAGAACAGGTGGGCTCCCACACACTGGTGACAGCCCCCTGCCCAGCCTTGTCTCCTCAGAGTCCCAGCTCTCAGTCTCTCCTATAGCAAGGATTCCTCAGCCCCTGCACCATCTGCTGGCCCTCAACATCTTTTCATTCACTTTGCCCTTGTGCTTTGTCTCCTGTGGAAGCCAGAACCATCCACACCATTCTTCACGGGATCTCCCCAGTGCTCTAAAGAGAGGAAAGGCCACCTCTCACAACTTCATGGCAATAATTTCCTGAAATCTGTCTTGGACACGGGCAACGCCCCACTAAAGTAACTCCCCACTGCAACCTGCTGGCTTGTGTTCTTGATCAGCACCACAGGGTCCTGCTCACAAAAGCCATTTTCACACTCTCTGCCCACAGCATTTCCCAGGGCCCAGTGCAATTCCTGTCCAGATGGAGAACTTCACATATTCTGCTCTTGAAATGCAGGACATTCCTTTAACCCTTAGTCTTAAGTTCCTTCTGACTTGTGGAATAACCAAGTGGGGGTTTTGACTCTCCATCATCTGCCAGCTCACTGAGGAGACAACTCAACTCTCCAACTGCCCACATGCAATGGAAGAATCCAGGCACTCACACCTGGCACAGATGCAAAGCCCAGACCAGCCTGACACACCTGGGATAGTTTGTGGCCCCTCTTCACAACACACACAAAAACCCAAACCCATGAGTTCCATGGGATGACTTTGCTGATAACAACCCACCTCTGCAAATCTTGGTCACATCTTCAGTCTCTTTTACACACACCATCAACACTTTAAAGGAGGAATGACTGTGATGGAAAGGGGCAGCTCCTCATGCAAAGCACAGCTGCAAAGGCCACACCAGTCTGACATGGCTGTGGTGAAACAGGGCCCATATTCACAGCACTCACACAAAGTAAACAACACGAGTGCCACAGAATGGCCTCACTGATGACACCCATATTATTTCTAGGCTTTTGTTGTGTATTCTGGTTTCTCTGACACACATCTTGCAAAAAAATCCTCCCAAATTCCAACTCACTTAAAAGCTGCTGCCAAGGTCAGATGGAAAAGGCCTCAAGAGCAGGACCTGACACTAACGGATTATGGGAAAGAAAACACTTCTCACATCATAACGTGCAAGTCGATGCCAGGCAAGACCAAAATTTTCCTTCTAGTACCTCTAGAGAGTAACAAGGTCAACCATATTTTTCTGAAAAGTGAAAGCCTGTAGTTCCTACAACTGCTCCTCACATCTTCTACTTATCCTTCACCAGGTTTCCTTTCCAGCTTTCACACAGAGCCCAGCAATGGGACACCAGAGTGTGAACTTGTTGGACACTGAGAAGACAAGTACTACAGGAAGAATGAACAAAAGACATTGGACAGCAGCAGAGGGATCACAGGGCTTGTTCTCCCATATCCAGCAGGAAAGGCTTGGCCTATAGACACTTTTAGAATGTTGGCAAGGGTACAGGGAGGAAGAGAATGGGATGGAAGGGGACACCTGTCACCCCCAGAAGAGTTGCAAAGCCGAGATGAAGGTGACATGCGTGTGGGGGAATGAGGACCTGCTCCACAAGACACCACAAACCACAGCACACCAAGGCCAGGGGGTTGACTTCACTGTTAACACCCCAATGTCCTAAGCTCTGGTCACGTCCACAGTCCTCCACAAAAAACATTTTCATCAACAAACATTGGTCTCTACTACTTACATTTAAAAACTGCGGCCAATGCCAGATGGACATTGAGGCAAAAGTAGGACATGACACAGCAGAGTTGTGGGATGCAAAACACTCCCCACCTGAGGACTCACCACTCTGAGCCAACCAGGAACTGTGGCCTGCCAAATGCCCCAAGGCCATGGGACAAGGCTGTCCCGCCCATCCAGAACCAGCATAAAAGCCAGCTCAGAGCCTCTCTCCCTCACACACTTCTCCTCAAGCCTTCTCCTCCCACGACTGCCAACAACAAGGTAAGCCTTAAGCCTGCCTCCTCCTGCTCCTGACACCCCTGGCCTTCTCTTCCAGCACACTCAGCCTCTGCAGCCCTCACACCTCCCCACAGACCCACTACAGCCTCCTTTACCACACTTTGCTCCCCCATCCCCCTGCCCTGCCTCACCCCTGACTCTCTTCCAGGCACTCTCCACACCACACCCATGGCCTGCTACAACCGCTGCAGCCCCTGCGGACCCACCCCGCTGGCCAACAGCTGCAACGAGCCCTGTGCCCTGCAATGCCAGGATTCCCGCGTCATCATCAACCCTTCCCCTGTGCTGGTCACCCTGCCAGGACCCATCATGAGCTCCTTCCCCCAGAACACCGCCGTCGGATCCACCTCCTCCGCTGCTCTGGGCACTGAGCTCAATGCCCAGGGACAGCCCATCTCGGGCGGATTTGGCTTTGGCCTTGGCTACGGCCTGGGAGGCCTGGGCTGCTATGGCAGAAAGGGCTATGGCTCCATCTGCTAAGGGCCCTCAGCACCACCCTTGACATCACCAGCTCTGCCCTCTGCCAACAGTTCCTGCAAGCAAAGCACCTCGGCTGATGGCGTCTCCACTTCCACCTCATACCTGATTCCTTCTGCTTCTTCTTTCTCAAAATTCTTTCAATTCAATAAATTTTTCTTGCATCACAACCTGAGTTGTTATTTTTGAATTCCCTTGCTCTCACATCCTCACCCTGTTCAATGCCCACACTCAACCATTTCGTGGGATGGAAAGGGAGCAAAGAACATTTCTTAGAAAATATGTTCCCATCAGGAGAAACAAACGCTGACATGGGAAACAGAGGAGAGGAGGGACCTTCCAGATCATGACACAAGGCCTTCACCTCATCTACCAAAGATTTGGACACAACAATTCTTTACTGGGCACTGCCCTGCCAAAGTCACTGTAATCCAGCATTCACTAGAAAAATTCCCTTCACAGCAACACTTGAGTCCTCCCAGTGAACAGAGAAACAAGAACATCCACTTGGGCAGGAACTCCAGAGTGCAAATTCTTCCATCTCCCCTCCTCAAGCAGGCCAAAGCATGAGAAGGATTTCCAGGATTATGGCCAGCTCAGTTATGGACCTCCAAGAAGTCGGACTCCATTGTCTCTTACATTCTGGGACCATCCACACACACTGAAAAATGCTTTTTTCCTTTGCCCATGGAATTCCATCTATTATCACTCGTGCACATGCCCCCTTTCCTGTGTGCAGTGCTGAGAACACATGAGCTCCCACACACTGGGGACACCTCCCTGCCCATCCTTGTCTCCTCAGAGTCCCAGATCTCTCAGTCTCTCTTCTAGCAAGGATCCATCAGGCCCGTAAGTATCTTCTGTCCCTCAACTGGTCTTCATCCACTACCCCCTTGTGCTTCTTCAACTCTGGAGGGAAGAACTGTCCACACCACCTTGCACTGGATCTCACCAGTGCCCTAAAGAGAGGAAGGGCCATCATCTCAGACTTTCATGGCAACAATTTCCTGAAAACTGTCTTGGGCACAGGTAACACCCCACTGAAGTAATTACCCCTTACAACCTTCTGGTCTGTGTTCCTCCTTCATTTGCCCATGGAACTCCATCTATTTTCACTCATGCACAGACTCCCTTTCCCTTCATGTGTAAAGTGCTGAGAACAGCTGAGCTCCCACTCGCTGGTGACACATCCCAGCCTTGACTCCTCAAAGTCCCAGCCCTCTAAGCCTCTCCTCTAGCACAGATTCTCCAGCCCCTGAACTATCTGCTGGCCCTCAACCTCTTTTCATTCACTTCCCCCTTATACTCTGTCCCCTACGGAGGCCAGAACTGTCCACACCACTCCTCACAGGATATTTCCAGTGCTCTAAAGAGAAGAAGGGCCACCTCCCCAACTTCATGGCAATAATTTTCTGAAATCTGTCTTGGACACAGGTGATGCCCCACTGATATAATTCCCCATCGCAACCTGCTGATCACTCTGTTCTGAATCAGCACCACAGGGTCCTGCTCACAAAAGCCACTTTTCACACTCTCTGCCCACAGCATGAGCCAGTGTCAAGTGCAATTCCTGACAAGATGCAGAACTTCTCATTTCCCTTGTTTGAAACTTGGGAGATTCCTTTAACCCTTAGTCTTAAGGTCCTTCTGAATGGTGGAACAGACAAGTGGGACCTCAGCCATTCATCACCTGCCAACTCGCTGAAGGGGCAACTCTCCCACTGCTGACATAGAATGAAAAAGTCCAGGCACTCACACCTGGCACAGATGCAAAGCCCAGACCAGCCTGACACACCTGGGATAGTTTGGTGCCTGCTAAATAACACATCCATAAACCCAAAACCATGAGTTCCCCAGGGTGACTTCACTCATTAAACCCTATCTCTGCAAATCTTGGTCACGTCTTCAGTCCCCTTTGACACGGAGACCATCAACACCAGCCTTTGGATTCAAATACTCACACTTTAAAGGATGTGATTGTAGGGGCAGCTCCTCATGCACAGCACGGGTGCAAAGGCCACACCAGCCTGACATGGCTGCAATGAAATAGGGCCCCTCTTCATAACACATTCACAATCTAAAGGACAAAAGTGCCATAAAATGCCCTCACTGATGACACCCATATTTTTCTTAGGCTTTTGTTGTATATTCTGGTTTCTCAGACACACATCTTCCAAGCAAACCATCCCAAATATCTACACACTTAAAACCTGACACCATGGTCAGATGGACGCAGCCTCAAGAGCAGAACATGAGAATGAAGGATTGTGGGAAGGAAAACATTCCCCACATCAAGACTAAAATGTCCATGCCAGACAACCTGATGTTAAAAATTTCGGTTAAGTACCTCTTGAGCGTAATGAGGTCAATCCTGGCCGTTTCAAAAATAAAAGTCCACAGTTCCTTCAACTGCACCTCAAAACTACTTATCCTGCACCAGTTTTCCTTTCTAGGTTTCACTCACAGCCCAGACATGGGACTCCACAGTGTGACCTTGCTGAGCCCAGTTGAGGTGAGCACTATGGGATGACCCAACACAAGACATTGGACAGCAGAGGAGGTGGCACAGGGATTATTACTGATATCTAGCAGGAGAGGCCTGGAATATACACACGTTTAGAATGTTGGCAATGGGACAATGAGGGAGAGAATGTGATGGAAGGGGACACACTTCATCTCCAATAGAGCTACAAATCCCAAATGAGCCTGATGTGGCTGTGGGGGAATGAGGCCCCTCTTGACAAGATACCCACAAACCACAGCACACCAGGGACATTGGGTGACTTCCCTGTTGAAAACCCACTGTCCAAACCTTTGGTCATGTGTACAGCCCTCCAAAAAAATCATGATCAACATACTTTGGTCTCTAAAACCTGCATTTAAACGAAGCCAGCAATGTCAGATGGACACAGACTCAAAAGTAGTACTTGAAACTGCCGAGTTGTTGGATGGAAAACACTCCCCACCTCAGCACTCACCACTCTGAGACAACCAGGAACTGTGGCCTGCAAAATGCCCCAAGGCCATGGGACAAGGCTGTCCCGCCCCTCCAGAACCAGCATAAAAGCCGGCTCAGAGCCTCTCTCCCTCACACACTTCTCCTGAAGCCTTCTCCTCCTACTCCTGCAGACTACAAGGTGAGTCTCAAGCCCCTAACCCTCCTGCTCCTGGCACCCCTGGTTCTTCTCTTCCAGCACGCTCAGCCCCAGCCTCTGCAGCCCTCACACCTCCCCACAGCCCCACTACAGCCTCCAAACTCCCCCACCCTGCTGATACTCCTGTCTTTGCTCCCCCACACCCCCTCCTGCCTCACCCTTTTCTCTTCCAGGCACCCTCCACACCACACCCATGGCCTGCAACAGCCTCTGCACTCCCTGCGGACCCACCCCGCTGGCCAACAGCTGCAACGAGCCCTGTGCCCTGCAATGCCAGGATTCCCGTGTCATCATCAACCCTTCCCCTGTGCTGGTCACCCTGCCAGGACCCATCATGACCTCCTTCCCCCAGAACACCGCCGTCGGATCCACCTCGTCGGCTGCCGTGGGCACTGAGCTCAATGCCCAGGGACAGCCCATCTCTGGTGGATTTGGCTTTGGCCTTGGCTACGGCCTGGGAGGCCTGGGCTGCTATGGCAGAAGGGGCTATGGCTCCATCTGCTAAGGGCCCTCAGCACCACCCCTGACACCACCAGCTCTGCCCTCTGCCAACAGCTCCTGCAAACAAAGCACCTCTACTCCCACCTCACACCGGATTCCTTCAGCTTCTTCTTTCTCAACATTCTTTCAATTCAATAAAATTTTCCTAATCACAACATGAGTTGTTTCCTCTTCTTTTTCAATTGCAGTGGTTTTGCATCCTCACTCTGTGCAATGCCAGCACTCAACAATTATGTGGGATTTAAAGGGAGCAAAGAACATTTCCCAGCAAATATTTCCCCCCAAAAACAACTAACGCTGACATGGGAAACAGGGGAGAAGGGAGATCTTCCAGAACATGACACAAGGCCATCACCTCATCTACCAAAGGCTTTGAAAAAACAAGTCTGTCCTGGGCACTGCTCTGACAAAGTCACTCTATGTCAGCATACACTTGAAGAATTCTCTTCACAGCAGCACTCTTGAGTCCTCGCAGTGAGTAGAGAAGTAACATCATGCACTTGAGCTGGAACTCCTCAGTGCAAATGCTTCCATCCCCGTGCTCAATGAGGGCTAGCAGGAGCAGGATTTCCATGACTCTGGTCAATTCAGTTTTGGTCCTCCAAGATGAGGGACCCCATTGCCTCTTACACTCTGGGACCATCCACACACACTTGAAAATTCTGCCTTCCTTTGCCCATGGAATTCCAGCAATTTTCACTTGTGCACGTGCCCTCTTTCCCTCCATGTATGCAGTGCTGAGAACAACTGGACTCCCACACGCTGGTGACACATCCCTGCCCAGCCTTGTCTCCTCAGAGTTCCAGCTCTCTCAGCCTCTAGCAATGATTTTCCAGCCCTTGCACTATCTGGTGGCCCTCAGCTGGTCCACTTGTGCTTCTTCACATGTCAAGGCCAGAAGTGTCCACATCACTCCACATGGGATCTGATTCAGTGCTCTAAAGAGGGAAAGGGCTACCTGTCAGGACTTCAGGTTGAAAAATTTCTGAAATCTGTCTTGGACACAAGTGACGCGGATTGTAGTAATTCCCCACTGTGACCTGCAGCTCACTCTGTTCTCCACCAGCACCACAGGGTCCTGCTCAGAAAAGTCACTTTTCAGACTCTGAGCCCGCAACATTATCCAGGGCCCAGTGCAATTCTTGTCCACATGCAGACCTTCACATTTCCATTGCCTGAACTTTGGGAGATTCCTTTAACCCTTAGTCTTGAGGACGTTCTGAATGGTGAAACAGACAAGTAGTGACTCAGCCACTCCATCACCTGCCAGCTTGCTGAACAGGCAACTCTCTCACAGCTGACAAGGAATGGAAGAGTCCAGGCACTCACACCTGGCACAGATGCAAAACCCAGACCAACCTGGGATACTTTGGGGCGCCCTCCACAACACACCCACAAAGCCAAAACCATGAGTTCTATAGGCTGACCTCAGTGATGACACCCCACCTCTGCAAATCTTGGTCACATCTTAAGTCCCCTTTGACACACACCATCAACACCAGTCTTTGGTTTCAAATTCTCACACTGTAAAGGAGGAATGACTGTTGTGGCAGGAGCAGATCCTCATGCACAGCACAGTACAAAGGCCACACCAGCCTGACATGGCTGCAGTGGAATGGGGACCCTCTTCACAGCACACCCAAAAACAAAACAACACGAATGCTACAGAATGACCTCACTGATGACACCATATTTTTCTTAGGCTTTTGTTGTACATTTTGGTTTTTCTGACACACGTCTTCCAAACAAATCCTCCCAAATACCAACTCTCACTTTAAAGCTGACACCAAGGTCAGATGGACACTTCCTCAAGAGAAGGACATGACACTGCAGAATTGTGTGCAGGAAAACATTCCACACATGATGACTTGCAAGGCTGTGTCAGACAAAACTGATATTATGGCTTCAATTCAGGTACCTCTAGAGAGTAACAAGGTCAACCCACTTTTTCTGTAAAATGAATGTGTATAGCTACATCAGTTGCTCCTCACAAAGTTCTTCCCCTTATCCCTCACCAGCTATGGATGGACCAGCACAAGACCTTGTAGAGTATGAGGCATCTGTAAATCACAGGAATTGCTTTCCCATCACTAGGGGAAAAGGCCTGAAATATAGAGGTGTTTAGGAATTTTGCAATATGGTTGGGAGACAGAAAATGTGATGGAAGGGGAGCTGTCACCTGTCACACCCAGAAGAGCTGCAAAGCCCAAACCAGCCTTATGTGGCTGTGGGGGAATTAGTCCTATCTTCACCACACAGCCACAAAACCACAGCACATCACTGCCATGATGATGACATCCCACCTCTCCAAAGCTTTGGTCATGTCTTCAGCCTTCCCAGAGAAACAAAATTAACAGCAGCCTTTGGTGTCTAATACCTGCATTTAAAAGCTGCCACCAAGGTCATGTCCTCAAAAGCAGGACATGACACTGCAGAGTTGTGGGGAGCAACACAATCTGCACCTCAGCACTCACCCGGCCTGCAAAATGGCCCAAGGCCATGGGACAAGGCTGTCCCACCCCTCCAGAACCAGCATAAAAGCTGGCCCAGAGCCTCTCCCCCTCTCACACTCCTCCTCAAGCCTTCTCCTCCTGCTCCTGCCCATAACCAGGTGAGACTACTCAATCCCCTGATCCTCCTGCACCTGCACCCCTGGCCCCTCTCTTTTCACATGCTCAGCCCCAGCCGCCCTCATGCCTCCCCACAGCCCCACAACAGCCTCCACACTCCCTCACTGCCCCTTGTTCTCCCATGCCCCTGCCCTGCCTCACCCTTCTCTCTTCCAGGCACTCTCCACACCACATCCATGGCCTGCTACAACCGCTGCAGTCCCTGCGGACCCACCCCGCTGGCCAACAGCTGCAACGAGCCCTGTGCCCTGCAATGCCAGGATTCCCGCGTCATCATCAACCCTTCCCCTGTGCTGGTCACCCTGCCAGGACCCATCATGACCTCCTTCCCCCAGAACACCGCCGTCGGATCCACCTCCTCCGCTGCTCTGGGCACTGAGCTCAATGCCCAGGGACAGCCCATCTCTGGCGGATTTGGCTTTGGCCTTGGCTACGGCCTGGGAGGCCTGGGCTGCTATGGCAGAAGGGGCTATGGAAACATCTGCTAAGGGCCCTCAGCACCACCCCTGACACCACCAGCTCTGCCCTCTGCCAACAGCTCCTGCAACTAAAGCACCTCAGCTGATGGCGTCTCTACTTGTGCATCACACCTGTTTCCTCATTTTCTTCTTTCTCATCATTCTTTCACTTCAATAAATTTTTCTTGCACCACACCCTGAGTTGCTTTCTGCTATTTTTGTATTTCAAAGTTCTCCCATCCTCACCCTGTCCAATGCCAGCACTCAAACATTATGCTTGATGGAAATGGAGCAAAGAACATTTCTGTGCCAATGCATCCCCACCAGGAACAAGCAACACAAAGACATGGGAAACAGGGGAGTGGGGAGATCTTCCAGAACATGACACAAGGCCATCACCTCATCCACCAAAGGCTTTGACACACTAATTATCACCTGGGCACCGCTCTTACAATGTCACGCTATGCTGGCATACACCTGAAAAATTCTCTTCTAAGCAACACTCTTGAGTCCTCCTCATGAACAGAGGAATAACATCATGCACATGGGCAGGAACTCCACAGTGCAAATGCTTCCATCCCCCTTGCTCCAGCAGGCCCAGCACAGTCAGGATTTCTGGGATTATGCCCAGTTCAGTTTTGGACCTCCAAGAAAAGGGTCTAGATGGTCTCTTACACTCTGGGACCATCCATGCACACTGAAAAATACCTACTTTGCATGTCCATGGAATTCCATTGATCTTTACTGGTGCACATGCCCCCTTTCTCTTCATTTCTGCTGTGCTGAGAACAGCTGGGTTCCCACACACTAGTGACACCCCCTGCCCAGTCTTGTCTTCTCAGAGTTGCAGCTCTCTCAGCCTCTCTTCTAGCAAGAATCTGCCAGGCCCTTTAAGTGTCCGGTGGCTCTCAATTGGTCTTTGTCCACTACCCTCTTGTGCTTCTTCAGCTGTTGAGGCCAGAACTGTCCACATGGCTCCACTTCCAATCCCACCAGTGCTCTAAAGAGAGGAAGGGCCACCTTTCACGAATTCATGGCAACAATTTTCTGAAATCTGTCTTGGACACAGGTGACACTTCTCTGAAGTAATGCCCCACTGCAACCTCCTGGCCTACCTGTTCTCAATCAGCACCACAGGGTCCTGCTCACAAAACCCACTTTTCAGACTTTCAGTACACAGCATGACCCGGGACCCAGTGCAATTCCTGTCCAGATGCACAACTTCTCATTTCCCTTGATTGAAATTTGGGGGGTTTGATTACCCCTTAGTCTCAAAGTCCTTCTAACTCATGGAACAGCCAAGTGGGGCCTCAGACACACCGACATCTGGCAGCTTGCTGAAGAGGGAACTCTCCCACTGCTGACATGGAAGGGAAGAGTCCAGGCACTCACACCTGGCACAGATGCAAAGCTCAGATCAGCCTGACACAAATGGGATATTTTGGGATCCCTCTAAATAACACACCCATACACTCAAAACCATGAGCTCTACAGGCTCACATCACTAGTGACACTCCACCTCTCTCAAAATCTTGGTCACATTGTCAGTCCTCTTTGACACACACCATCAACACCAACCTTTGGTTTCAAATACACACACTATAAAGGAGGAAAGACCACGATGGAAGGGGCAGCTCCTCATGCACAGCACAGCTAAAAGCCCAAACCAGCCTGACATGGCTACAATCAGGAATGGAATCCCTCTTCATAATGTACCCAGAAATTAAACCACAAAATTGGCATAAAATTATCTCACTGATGACATTCATATTTTTCTTAGGCTTTTGTTGTATATTTTGGTTCCTCTGACACACATCTTCCAAGGAAACCATCCCAAATATCCACACACCTAAAAGCTGACACCAAGGTCAAATGGACATGGCCTCAAGAGCAGGACATTACACTGAAGGATTGTAGGAAGGAAAACACCTCCCACAGTAACACTAAAAAGCCCATGCCAGACAAACATGATAGTACAAATTCTGTTCAAGTACCTCTAGAGTGTAATAAAGTCAACCCTCACTCTTTCAAAAATAAATGTCCACAGTTCCTTCAACTGATCCTCAAGTCTTTTTCTTGGCCTTCACCAGTTTTCCTTTCTAGATTTCACTCCAAGCCCAGCAATGAGACCCCAGAGCAAGAACTTGCTGGGCCCAGCTGAGATGAGTGCTACGGAAGAACCAACACAAGACACTGGACAGCAGGGGCAGCATCACAGGGACTGGTTTCTTACACCCAGCAGGAAAGGCCTGGAATATAGATCGGTTTAGAATGTTGGCAATAGAACAGGGAGGGAGAGATCATGATTGAAGGGGAAACACCTCATGCCCAGAAGAGCTGCAAAGCCCAGATGAGCCTGACGTGGCTGTGAGAGAATGAGGACTCCCTCCACAAGACACGCACAAACCACAGCACACCAGGGACATTGGGTGACTTCACTGTTGACACCCCATTGTCCAAGGCTCAGGTCACGTCCACAGCCATGGTCACGTCCACAGCCCTCCACAAAAAACATCATCAACAGCCCTTGGTCTCTAATACTTGCATTTAAAAGCTGCTGACAATGTCAAATGGACATGCACTTAAAAATAGGACCTGACACAGCAGAGTTGTGGGATGCAAAACCCTCCCCACCTCAGGACTCACCACTCTGAGCCAGCCAAGAACTGCAACCTGCAAAATGCCTCAAGGCCATGGAACAAGGCTGTCCCGCCCCTCCAGAACCAGCATAAAAGCCGGCCCAGAACCTCTCTCCCTCACACACTTCTCCTCAAGCCTTCTCCTCCTACTCCTACCAACAGCAAGGTGAGCCTCAAGCCCGCAAACCTCCTGGTCCTACACACTTCTCCCCTTGTTCTCCCACACCCCTGCCCTGCCTCATCCCTCTCTCTCTTCCAGGCACCCTCCACACCACACCCATGGCCTGCTACAACCGCTGCAGTCCCTGCGGACCCACCCCGCTGGCCAACAGCTGCAACGAGCCCTCTGTCCTGCAATCCCAGGATTCCCGCGTTGCTATCCAGCCTTCCCCTGTGCTGGTCACCCTGCCAGGACCCATCATGACCTCCTTCCCCCAGAACACCGCCGTCGGATCCACCTCCTCCGCTGCTCTGGGCACTGAGCTCAATGCCCAGGGACAGCCCATCTCGGGCGGATTTGGCTTTGGCCTTGGCTACGGCCTGGGAGGCCTGGGCTGCTATGGCAGAAGGGGCTATGGCTCCATCTGCTAAGGGCCCTCAGCACCAGCCCTGACACCACCAGCTCTGCCCTCTGCCAACAGCTCCTGTAACCAAAGCACCTCAGGTGATGACGTCTCTACTTGTACCTCACATCTGATCCCTTCAAGTTCTCTCCCTTGCCTTTTAAGTCTTTCACCTCAATAAAGAGTTTGTGCACCAAATCCACTCACGTCTCCTCTTCTTTTTGCATTTGAACGCTCTCACACCTTCACCCAATGGGGTGGATGGCAAAGGGGTGCAACACCTTCCTAAACAAGTAGAATCCCAACAGTAACAACCAAGACTGGCACAGGAAGCAGGGTTGAGTGGTGATCATCCAGAACATGACAAAATCACATCTCCTGCCATACCAAAGGCTTTGACACAACAATGCTCTTCTGCTCATTGCTCTGGAAAAGTCTCACCATGCAAGCATAGCCTTGACATGATCTCCTTCCATCAGAACTCTCAAACCACACAAAATCACAATAACATCCACTCTCAGAGAAGCTCAGGAAGTGCTGCTGGGGTTTAAAATCCTGCTGGTCAAGGAAGAGTACCCAGAGAAGGATTCCCAGAACCATGGACAGGTCAGGTTTTGACCTCCCTGGACACAAAGATTCCTGCACCTCTTCCACTCTGCAACTGTCCTCACACTAAAAAAGGCTTCTCTGCTCTGCCCGTGGAATTTCATCTGTTTTCACCTGTGCCATTGCTGACTTTTCCTTTGCATGTGCAGCACTGGGAACAGATGTGATCCCTCAGCTTCACTCCCTGACATCAGGGATTTACACACACTGGTAACAACCCCCATCCAGCCTTGTCCCCTGGAAGTTCCAGCTCTAAGTCCCCTGTGAAGAATCCTCCAGACCTTTAAATATCTTGGTAGTCATAAATGGGCCTTGTTTCACTAAGTCTGTGGGCCTTCTTCCCTAGGGACCCTAGAATTGCTCACACCAACTCACATAATTTTTGAGGATGTTGAACAGTTTTGGCCTCATGGATACAACTCTTGAGGTGCTTCATTTGAAGTTTGACTTCTGCTAGACAATTGGATCACAAGGTCTCAGGTCATGTTGTTTAAAACTATATAAATAGAGCAGTCCACCTCACTGACCATTTACACCACCAGTTCATCCTTGCATAGTCTGCAATGATGCAGTAGGTGACACTGCCAAGACATTGCGAAGAGGTGGAGGTAAACACCAGCCATGGTTCCCTCATCATCCACGGTATGATTCTTTTTTTCTGTATGCAACAGAGAGGTCTCTAAGACAGGATTTTGCCCTCCAAAATCAACTCTAACTGCTCCTCACCACCTTGTATGAGCAAAACTTGGAAACGCTTTATAGGGGAAAAATTGTCCCCTCCATGTGTGAAGAAGCAAGGTCCCTGGAAATCTGTGGGCAAGGTAGGAGGGAGTAAATGCACTGGAAGAGGGAAGTTCTAATGCCTGGCACAAAGCCCCGAGCAAAAAGACATGGCTCTAAAGGAATGGGGTCCCTCTCTCAAATGCAACCACGAACCAAAGCACACCTGTCCCATTGGCTGACATCATTTATGACATAACAATTTTTCTAGGCATTAGTGGTTTATTTTGGTTTCTGCGACATGCACCTTCCAAGCAAACCCTACCAAATACCAACTCTCACTTTAAAGCCGCTGCCAAGGTCAGATGGACTCGAGCACAAGAGCAGAACACGGAATTGCAGAGTTGCAGGAAGGAAAACAGTCCCCAGCTCATGACTAGCCATCTAGGCTAGGAAACACTGATGTTATGATTTTCATTCAGATACCTTGAGAGAGTAAAAAGGTCAACCCTTTTGTTATGAAAATGAAACGCATTATGCTCTTTCAGCTGTTCTTCACACGTCATCTTCTTATCCTGCAGCAGATTTCCTTTCCAGGTTTCACTCAGAGCCCAGCCATGGGACCCCGCAGTGTGACCTTGATGGGCCCAGTGGAGATAAGTGATACAGGATGAACCAATACAAGACATTGGACACCAGGGAAGGCATCACAGGGATTGTTTTCACATCTCCAGCAGGAAAGGCCTGGCATAGAGACAGGTTTAGAATGATGGCAATGGGACAGGGAGGGAGACAATGTGATGGAAGGGGGCACCCATCATCCCAAGAAGAGCTGCAAAGCCCAGATGAGGCTGACATGTGTGTGGGGGAATGTGCACCCTCTCCACAAGACACAGACAACAGCACAGCAGCGACATTGGGTGACTTCACTGTTGACACCCCACTGTCAAAAGCTTTGGTCACATCCACAGCCCTACACAAAAAACATCATCAAAAGACTTTGTTCTCCAATACTACCAGCATTTAAAGCTGCTGACAAGGTCAGATGGACATGGACTCAAAAGTAGGACATGACACTGCAGAGCTGTGGGATGAAAAACACTCCCTACCTAAGGACTCACTGCTGTGAGACAAGCAGGAACTGTGGCCTGCAAAAAGCCCCAAGGCCATGGGACAAGGCTGTCCCACCCCTCCAGAACCAGAATAAAAGCCAGCATAGAGCCTCTCTCCCTCACACACTTCATCCGAAGCCTTCTCCTCCCAACAACAAGGTGAGCCTCAATACCCTGACCCTCCTGCTCCACCTGCTCCTTCATCCCTGGCCCCTCTCTTCCAGCACGCTCCGCACCAGCCTCAGCAGGCCTCACACCTCCACACAGCCTCAACACTCCCTCACTCTTCAACATCACTGCCCCTCGCAGCCCCACATCGCTGTCTAACATTGTCCTCTCTTTTTCAGGCACACTCCACACCACACCCATGGCCTGCAACAGCCTTTGCAGCCCCTGCGGACCCACCCCACTGGCCAACAGCTGCAACGAGCCCTGTGCCCTGCAATGCCAGGATTCCCACGTCATCATCAACCCTTCCCCTGTGCTGGTCACCCTGCCAGGACCCATCATGACCTCCTTCCCCCAGAACACCGCCGTCGGATCCACCTCCTCCGCTGCTCTGGGCACTGAGCTCAATGCCCAGGGACAGCCCATCTCTGGCGGATTTGGTGGCTTTGGTGGCCTTGGCTACGGCCTGGGAGGCCTGGGCTGCTATGGCAGAAGGGGCTATGGAAACATCTGCTAAGGGCCCTCAGCACCACCCCTGACACCACCAGCTCTGCCCTCTGCCAACAGCTCCTGCAACCAAAGCTCCTCAGCTGATGGTCGCCCTCCTTGTACTCACCCTGGATCCCTTCAAGTTCTCTCTCTTGCCTTTTGAATATTTTGCCCCAATAAACTTTTCCTGCATCAAAGCCTCACACGTTGCCTCTTTTTTTTGAAGTCCAAAATCCTCACACCCTGACACATGGGCTGGATAGCAAAGGGGCACAACTCCACCCTAAACAAGTAGAACCCTAACAGTAACTACCCAGACTGGAACAGGAACCTGGGTTGAAGGGTCACCTTCCAGAACATGAAAAAAGACATCACCTACCATAACAAAAGCTTTGCTCAGTGCTCCACTCCTCATTGCTCTGGTTAAGTCTCTCCATTCCTGCATACCTTTGACAGTATCTCCTCCCATCAAAACTCTCAAACCACACAAACAATCACAGAATGATCCCATCTCCGAGAAAATTGGCAAGTGTAGCAAGGAATTCCATCCCCTCTGCTCAAGGAAGGCTAGCCAGTGAAGGATTTACAGAATCATGGACACTTCAGGTTTCCATCTCCCTGGACACAGAGACTCCTGCACTTCTTCCATTCTCTGACCATCATCACACTAAAAAAGGCTTGTCTGCCCTTTCCATGGAATTCCATCTGTTTTCACTGGGGCCATTGCTGACTTGTAACAAAGCACAATCTAGCTTTGTCTCCTGGAAGTCCCAGCTCTCTCAGTCCCCTGTGAAAAATCCTCCAGCCCTTTAAATGTCTTGGTAGCCTTGAACTGGTCTTCTTTCACTAAGTCTCTGGGCCTCCTCCGCTGGGGAGCCCAGACCTGCTCACACTGACTCACACCATTTTTGAGGATGTTGAACAGTGTCAGCTTCATGGATATGACTCTAGAGTTACTTCATTTGATGTTTGACTCCAGCTTAATTCCGGATCACAAGGCCCCAGGTCATGCTGCTTCAATATCATATAAATAGAGCAGTCCACCTCACTGACCCTTTACACCACCTGTACGTCCTTGCATAGGCTGCAATGATGCAGTAGGAGACAGTGCCAAAGACATTGGTAACACATGGAGGTAAACACCAGCCATGGCTCCCTCATCACCCACAGTGAGATTCTTTCTTTCTGTATGTAACACAGAGGTCACTAAAACAGGATTTTACCCTCCAAAATCAGCTCTAACTGCTCCTCATCACCTTGTGTGACCTGCAGTAGGAAATGCTTTGTAGGGGAAAAGTTGTCCAACCCTTGTCTGCAGGAACAAGGTCCCTGGAAATCCATGGGCAAGGTGGGAGGGAGTAAATGCCCTGGAAGGGGCAGAACCTAATGCCCAGCACAGCCACAAAACCCAGAGCTGCCTGACAGGGTTGTAAAGGAATGGGATCTCTCTCTCAAATGCAGTCACAAACCAAAGCACACCTGTACCATTGGTTTACCAGATTGATGACATCCCAATTTTCATAGGCATTTGTGGTTTATTTTAGTTTTTCTGACATGCACCTTCCAAGCAAATCCTCCCAAATACCAACTCTCACTTTAAAGCTGCTGCCAAGGTCAGATGGACATGCTCAAAAGAGCAGGATTTGGAACTGTAGAGTTGCAGGAAGGAAAACAGTCCCCAGCTTATGAGTTGCCAGGCTGGGCTTGGTAAAACTGACGTTATGATTTACATTCGTGTACCTTGACAGGGTAAAAAGGTCAAGATTATTATTCTGAAAATTGATTGTAACCAAGTTTTTCAAATGCTCCTCACATGCTATCTTCTTTTCCTTCACCTGTTTTCCTTTTTAGCTGCCACTCAGAGCCCAGCAATGGGACTCCACTGTGTGACCTACCTATGGCCAGCTGAGATGAGCACTACAGATGAATAAAACACAAGACATTGCAGAGCATAACAGGAATCACCAAATAACAGCGATTGGTTTCCCATAACCAGCAGAAAAGGCTTGTCATATAAACTGGCTTAGAACATTGGCAAAAGGACAGACAGCAAGAGAATGTGATTGAAGGGGACAGCCATCACCTCCAGAAGAGCTGCAAAGCCCAGATGAACCTCACATGGCTATGGGGCAATGAGGAGTCTCTCCACAAGGCACCCACAAACCACAGCACACCAGAACCAGGGGGTGACTTCACAGGTGACATCCCACTGTCCAAATTTGGTCACGTCCACAGCCCTACAAAAAAAACATCTTCGTCAACAGATATTGGTCTCTTCTACTTACATTTAAAAGCTGCCTCCAAATTCAGACGGACACGGACGCGAAAGCAGGACATGACACAGCAGAGTTGTGGGATGCAAAACAATCCCCACCTTAGCACTCACCACTCTGAGCCAACGAGGAACTGTGGTCTGCAAAATGCCCCAAGGCCATGGGACAAGGCTGGCCCGCCCCTCCAGAACCAGCATAAAAGCCAGCCCAGAGCCTCGCTCCCTCACACACTTCTCCTGAACACTTCTGCTCCTGCCGACAACAAGGTGAGCCTCAATCCCCTGACACTCCTGCTCCTGCACCCCTGGCCCCTTCATTCCTGCATGCTCGGCCTCAGCCCCAGCAGCCCTCACACCTCCACACAGCCCCAAAACGGCCTCCACATTCTCTTGCCTTTCTAGGACTTCACCCCTCTTACACCTAAACCTGTCTACCCTTCCTCACCTCTCTCTCTTCCAGGCACCCTCCACACCACACCCATGGCCTGCTACAACCGCTGCAGTCCCTGCGGACCCACCCCGCTGGCCAACAGCTGCAACGAGCCCTGTGCCCTGCAATGCCAGGATTCCCGCGTCATCATCAACCCTTCCCCTGTGCTGGTCACCCTGCCAGGACCCATCATGACCTCCTTCCCCCAGAACACCGCCGTCGGATCCACCTCCTCCGCTGCTCTGGGCACTGAGCTCAATGCCCAGGGACAGCCCATCTCTGGCGGATTTGGCTTTGGCCTTGGCTACGGCCTGGGAGGCCTGGGCTGCTATGGCAGAAGGGGCTATGGCTCCATCTGCTAAGGGCCCTCAGCACCACCCCTGACACCACCAGCTCTGCCCTCTGCCAACAGCTCCTGCAAGCAAGGCACCTTGTCTAATGGCCTGTCTACTCCCACCTCACACCTGATTTCTTCAGCTTCTTCCTTCTCAGCATTCTTTCAATTCAATAAATTTTTCTTGCATCATAAACAGTGTTGCTTCCTGTTGTTTTTTAATTTCAATGGTCTGACATCCTTACCCTGTGCAATGCCAGCACTCAATCATTAAGTAGGATGGAAAGGCAGCAAAGAACCTTTCTTAGCAAATATGTCCTCACCAGGGAAAACCAATGCTGACATGGCAATCAGGGGAGAGTTGGGCACTTTCCAGAACATGACACAAGGCCTTCACATCATCCACCAAAGGCTTTGACACAGAAATTATCACCTGGGTACAGCTCTGATGAATTCACTCTATGCCAGCACACACTTGAAAAATTCTCTTCCCAGCAACACAAGTGAGTCCTCCCAATAAACATAGTAATACCATCAAGCACTTGGGCAGGAACTCCAGAGTGCAATTGCTTCCATTCCCTTGCTCAAGCAGACCCAGGAGGAGCAGGATTTCCAGGATTATGGCCTGTTCAGTTTTGGACCTCCAAGCAGAGGGAGCCCATTGTCTATTACACTCTGGGGCCATCCACACACATTGAAAAATTCTTCCTTCTTTTGCCCATGGAATTCCATCTAGTTTTAGTTCTGCCTTCTTTCCCTTCATGTCTGTAGTGCTGAAACCAGCTGAGGTCCCACACACTGGTGACCTCCATTGTCCAGGTTGTCTCCTCAGAGTCTCAGCTCTTTCAGTCTCTCCTCTAGCAATGATCCAGCAGGCCTTTAAGTATCTAGAGGCCCTCAATTGGTCTTTTTTTCCTATCCCCTTGGACTTCTTCACATCTCAAGGCCAGAACTATCTACACCTCCTCACACAGGATCTGACCATTGCACGAAATAGAGGAAGGGCCACATCTCACAATTTGATGGCAACAAGTTTCTGAAATCTGTCTTGGACACAGGTGTCGTCCCACTGAAGTAATGGCCCACTGCAATCTATTGCTCACTCTGTTCTTGATCAGCACCACAGGGTCCTGCCCACAAAAGCCACTTTTCAGACTCTGCCCAGAGCATGACCCAGGGCCCAGTGCAATCCCTGCCATGCTGCAGAACTTCTCATTTCCCTTACTTGAACTTTGGGAGATACCATTATTGCCTCATCTCAAGATCCCTCTGCCTGGTGGCACAACCATGTGGGGTCTCAGACACTCCACTATTTGCCACCTCGCTGAGGGAGCAACTGTCCAACTGCCCACATGGAACAGAAAAGTCCAGGCCCTCACACCTAGCACAGATGCAAAGCCCAGACCAGCCTGACACACCTGGCATACCTTGGGGCCCCTCCTCAGAACCCACCCATAAACCAAAAACCATGAGTTCCATTGGATGACCTCACTGATGATACCCCAACTCTCCAAATCTTGCTCACACCTTCATTCCCCTTTGACACACACCATCAACACCAGACTTTGGTTTCAAAAACTCACACTTTAAAGGAGGAATTACCATGATGGAAGGAGCAGGTCCTCATGCACAGCTCAGCTGCAAAGGCCACACCAGCCTGACATGGCTGCGGTGGAATGGGGCCCATCTTCATAACACACCCACAAAATAAAGCACGAAAGTGCCATAAAATGACCCCACTGATGACACCCATATATTCTTTGGGCTTCTGTTTTAAGTTTTGGTTCTCCTGACACACATCTTCCAAGCAAAGCATCCCAAATATTCACACACTTAAAAGCTGACACCAAGGTCAAATGGACACGGCCTCAAGACCAGGACATGACACTGAAGGATTGAGGGAAGGAAAACATTCCCCACAGCAGCAGTAAAAAGACCAAGACAGACAAAAACGATGTTACAATTTCCATTCAAGTACCACATGAGTGGAATAAGGTCAACTCTTGTCCTTTGAAAAACAAATATCCACAGTTGCTTCAACTGCTCCTCAAGTCTACTTACTCTGCACCAGTATTCCTGTCCAGGTTTCAATGGGACCCCAGCAACGGGACCCCACAGTGTGACCTCAATGGGCCCAGCTGAGATGAATGCTACGGGATGAACCAACATAAGACATTGGACAGCAGGGGAGGCATCACAGGGATCCATTTCTGATATCTGGCAGGAGAGGCCTGGCATAGAGACGGCTTTGGAATGTTTGCAACGTGACAGGGAGGAAGAGAATGTATGGAAGGGGACACCCTTAATCTCCAGTAGAGCTGCAAACCCCAGATGAGTCTGACGAGGCTGTGGAGGAAGGAGGACCCTCTCCCCAGGACACCCACAAACCACAGCATACCAGGCCCAGGAGGTGACTTCAATGTTGACACCCCACTGTCAACGGCTCTGGTCACGACCACAGCCTTCCACAAAAAACATCATCAACAGACTTTGGTCTCTAATACTTGCATTTAAAGCTGCCGAAAATGTCAGATGAACAGGGACTCAAAAGTAGGACATGACACAGTTGAGTTTTGGGATGGAAAACACTCCCCACCTCAGCACTCACCACTCTGAGTAAACCAGGCACTGTGGCCTGCAAAATGCTCCAAGGCCAACAGACAAAGCTGTCCCGCCCATCCAGAACCAGCATAAAAGCCAGCCCAGAGCCTCTCTCCCTCACACACTTCTCCTCAAGCCTTCTCCTCCTGCTCCTGCCAACAACAAGGTGAGCTTCAAACCCCTGATCCTCCTGCACCTGCACCCCTGGCCCCTCTCTTCCAGCAGGCTCAGAACCAGCTTCAGTAGCACTCACGCCTCCCCACAGCCTCTACACTCCCTCTCTTCTACATCATTGCCCCTCACATGCCCACACTGCTGTCTAACATTGTTCTCTCTCTTCCAGGCACCCTCCACACCACACCCATGGCCTGCTACAACCGCTGCAGTCCCTGCGGACCCACCCCGCTGGCCAACAGCTGCAACGAGCCCTGTGCCCTGCAATGCCAGGATTCCCGCGTCATCATCGACCCTTCCCCTGTGCTGGTCACCCTGCCAGGACCCATCATGACCTCCTTCCCCCAGAACACCGCCGTCGGATCCACCTCCTCCGCTGCTCTGGGCACTGAGCTCAATGCCCAGGGACAGCCCATCTCTGGCGGATTTGGCTTTGGCCTTGGCTACGGCCTGGGAGGCCTGGGCTGCTATGGCAGAAGGGGCTATGGCTCCATCTGCTAAGGGCCCTCAGCACCACCCCTGACACCACCAGCTCTGCCCTCTGCCAACAGCGCCTGCAATCAAAGCACCTCAGCTGATGGCGTCTCTACTTGTAACTCACACCTGTTTCCTCATTTACTTCTTTCTCAGCATTCTTTCACTTCAATAAATTTTTCTTGAATCACAACCTGAGTTGCTTCCGGTTCTTTTTGAATTCCAATGGTCTCACATCCTCACCCTGTGCAATGCCATCACTCAAATATTATGTGGGATGGAAAGGGAGCAAAGAACATTTCTTAGCAAATATGTCCCCACCAGGAACCACCAACCCTCACAAGGGAAACAGGGGAGAGTTGGGCCCTTTCCAGAACATGACACAAGGCCATCACCTCATCCACCAAAGGCTTTGACACAACAATTCTCTCCTGGGCACTGCTCTGACAAGGTCACTTTATATCAGCATACACTTGAAATATTCTCTTCCCAGCAGCACTCTTGAGTTCTCCCCGTGAACAGAGGTACAAGAGCATCCACTTGGGCATGAAATCTGGAGAGCAAGTGCTTCCATCCCCTCTGCTCAAGCAGGCTCAGCAGGAGAACAATTTCCAGGATTACGGCCAGTTCAGTTTTGGACCCCCAAGAAGAAGAGCCATTGTCTCTTGATCATCCACATATACTGAAAAATTCTTCTTTCCTTTGCCTCTGGTATTCACTTATTGTCACTGGTACACATTACTTCTTTCCCGTCAAGTGTGCAGTGCTGAGAACAGCTGGGCTCAAACACACTGGTGACTCCGTTTGTCCAGCCTTGTCTCCTCAGAGTCCCAGCTCTCTTAGTGTGTCTTCTAGCAAGGACCCACCAGGCCCTTAATTATCTGGTGCCTCTCAACCCATCTTTGTCCACCACCGTCTTGTTCTTCTTCACCTGTGGAGGCCAGAACTATCTACACCACCACACATGGGACTTGACCAGTACTCTAAATGGAGGAAGGGCCACCTCTCCTGATTTCATGGGAACAATTTTCTGAAATCTGTGTTGGATGCAGGTGATGCCCCACTGAAGTAACTCCCCACTGCAATCTTCTGGTCTCTGTTCTCCACCAGCACCACAGGGTCCTGCTCACAAAAGCCACGTTTCAGGCTCCCTGCCACAGCATTATCCAGGGCCCAGTGCAATTCCGGACCAGCTACACAACTTCAGATTTTCCTTGCTTGAAATTTGGGAGATTTGATTAACTCTTAGTCTTGAGGTCCTTCTGACTGATGGAACAGCCAAGTGTGGCCTCAGACACACCAACATCTGCCAGCTTGCTGAACAGGCAACTCTCCCACTGCTGGCAAGGAATGGAAAATCCAGGCACTCACACCTGGCACAGATGCAAAGCCCAAATCAGTCTGACACACCTGGGTTAGTGTTGGAGATTTTTTCAGAGATGGCTTAGAAGGCAGCTGTGAGGAGCAGATTCTCACAGCCTGTTTCTCTGAACAGCAGAGGTTCTCAGGTTATTTTTAACTACAGGTAAAAGTGACAAGCATGAAGGCCTTGAGAGCCTTGCACATCAGAGTTCTCAGGCAGCTTTCTCATAACAAGTGGATGTTCTATCTTTGGCTGTTTTGAGAAAGCATGAATTATTTTGAGAACCCAAATCTTGGTATTGGAAACATAAGGAGAGGTTGGTATGTTATCTCTGACCTATTGTGAGCTCAGATTTTGCAATATGCATGAACTTGATTAACACTGTTATAAAAGATGACTGATTGATTAATAAATCGGAGTTGATGGCTGACCAATGCAAGGTGGGCCGTCTCCCTTCTAACTTCAATAGGTTAGTTTGGGGCCCCATCAAATAACACACCCATAAACTCAGAACCAGAGTTCCAATGGATGACCTCACTGATGACACCCCATCTCTGCAAATCTTGGTCACGTCTTCAGTCCCCTTTGACACACACCATCAACACCAGACTTTGGTTTCAAATACTCACACTATAAAGGAGGAATGGCCACAATGGAAGGAGCAGCTCCTCAGGCACAGCAAAGCTGCAAAGCCCACACAAGCCTGACAGGACTGAAGTGGAATGGGGCAAATCTTCACAACACACCCACAAACTAAACCACAGAATGGCCTTTAAACAACCTCACTGAGGACAACCATATTGTTCTTAGTATTTTGTTGTATATTCTGCTTTCTCTGACACACATCATCCATGCCAATGCTCCCCAATATCAAGTCTCAAATTAAAGCAGACACCAAGAAGAGATGGACATGGGCTCAAGAGCCATGACAGGGCAGATTTGCAGCGAGAAATACTATCCTCACCTCATGACTTGTAAAACTGCTTATGAGAAAACTGATATGATAAACCTAGATGTCGTAGCTCTAGAGAGTAACAAGGTCAACTCACTTTTTCTGAAAGCTAAATGTCCACAGTTCCTTCAACTGCTCCTCATGCCTCCTTATCCAGCACCAAATTTCCCGTTCCAGGTTTCATTCTGATCACAGCAATGGGACCCCACAGTGTGACCTTGTTAGGCCCAGTTAGACGAGCGCTATGGATGAACCAACACAAGACGTTGGACAGTAGGGGAGGTGTCACAGGGATTGTTCTCCCATAACCAGCAGGACAGGCCTGGCATGGAGACAGGTTTAGAATGCTGGCAACGAGACAGGGTGGGAGAGAATGACATGGAAGGGGACACTCATCACCCCCAGAAGAGTTGCAAAGCCCAGATGAGCCTGACATGGCTGTGAGGGTATGAGGACCTTCTTGACAATACACCCAAAAACCACAGCACACCAGGGTCAGGGGGTGGCTTCACGGTTGACACCCC
This sequence comes from Zonotrichia leucophrys gambelii, assembly GCF_028769735.1. Classification (NCBI taxonomy): domain Eukaryota; kingdom Metazoa; phylum Chordata; class Aves; order Passeriformes; family Passerellidae; genus Zonotrichia; species Zonotrichia leucophrys. Next base: position 152,327,115 of record NC_088171.1, on the reverse strand, counting down.
ATGGTCCAAAGTTCTGGTCACGTCCACAGCCCTCCACAATAAACATCACCATCAACAGGCTTTGTTCTCTAATACCTGTATTTAAAGCTGCTACCAATGTCAGATGAACAAGGACTCAAAGACAGAACATGAGACAGCAGAGCTGTGGGATGCAAAACACTCCCCACCTCAGGACTCACCACTCTGAGCCAGCCAGGAACTGTGGTCTGCTATATGCCTCAAGGCCAAGGCACAAAGCTGTCCCGCCCCTCCAGAACCAGCATAAAAGCCAGCCCAGAGCCTCTCTCCCTCACACACTTCTCCTCAAGCCTTCTCCTCCTGCTCCTGCTGACAGCAAGGTGAGACTCAAGCCCGCAAACCTCCTGCTCCTGCACACTTCTCTCCTAGCTCCCCCGCGCCTCTACCCTGCTTCATCCCTCCCTCTCTTCCAGGCACCCTCCACACCACACCCATGGCCTGCTACAACCGCTGCAGCCCCTGCGGACCCACCCCGCTGGCCAACAGCTGCAACGAGCCCTGTGCCCTGCAATGCCAGGATTCCCACGTCATCATCAACCCTTCCCCTGTGCTGGTCACCCTGCCAGGACCCATCATGACCTCCTTCCCCCAGAACACCGCCGTCGGATCCACCTCCTCCGCTGCTCTGGGCACTGAGCTCAATGCCCAGGGACAGCCCATCTCTGGCGGATTTGGCTTTGGCCTTGGCTACGGCCTGGGAGGCCTGGGCTGCTATGGCAGAAGGGGCTATGGCTCCATCTGCTAAGGGCCCTCAGCACCACCCCTGACACCACCAGCTCTGCCCTCTGCCAACAGCTCCTGCAATGAAAGCACCTTGGCTCATATTTGCCCTACTTGCACCTCATTCTGGATCCATTCAAGTTCTCTCCCTTGCCTTTTGAATATTTTGCCCCAATAAACTTTTCCTGCATCAAAGACTCACATGTCTCTTCCTTTTGAATTCCAAAGCCCTTATAGCCTCACCCATGGGGTGGATGGCAAAGGGGCAAACACCATCCTAAACAAGTAGAACCTCAATGGTAACAACCATAACTGGCACAGGAGGCTTGAAGTTGAAGGGTGAAGGGTGAAGAGTGACCCTTCAGTACATGAGAAACACACATCATCTTCCATTCCGAAGGCTTTCACACAACAAAGCTCTCCTGCTCAGTGCTCTGACAAAGACTTTCTATGCCAGCATAGCCTTGACATGATCTCCTCCCATTAGAACTCACAAACCACACAAACAATCACAATAACATCCACTCTCAGAGAAATTCGGGAAGCGCTGCAAGTGCTTCCATCCTCTCTGATCAAGGAAGGCTACCCAGAGAAAGATTTGCAGAACCATGGACAGGTCAAGTTGTCATCTCCCCGAGAGAGAGAAACTCCTGCACCTCTTCCACTCTGTGACCACCGTCACATTAAAGAAGGCTTGTCTGCTCTGTCCATGGAATTCCATCTGTTTTCATTTTGCCGTTGCCAACTTCTAAAAACCCAGCATCCAGCTTTGTCTCCTGGAAGTCCCAGCTCTCTCAGTCCCTTGTGAAAAATCCTCCAAACCTTTAAATATCTTGGTGGCACTGAACTGGCCTTGATTCACTAAGCCTGTGGTCCCCCTACCCTGTGGACCCCGAACCTGCTCAAACCAACTCATGTCGTTTTAGAGGATGTTGAACACTTTTGGCCTCATGGATACGACTATTGAGCTGCTTCATTTGTCAAGCTGACTCCAGCTTGACAGTTGGATCACAAGGCACCGGATCATGTTGATTAAGTATAATATTAATACAGCAGCCCACCTCACTGACCCTTTACACCACCTGTACATCCTTGCATAGTCTGCAATGGTGGAGTAGGTGACACTGCCAAGACATGGCTAAGAGGTGGAGGTAAACACCAGCCATGGCTCTCTCTGCATCCACAGCAAGATTTTTTTTTTTCTGTATGTAACACAGAGGTCACTAAGACATGATTTTGCCCTCCAAATCAACTCTAACTGTTCCTCATCACCCTGTATGACCTGCAGTAGGAAATGCTTTGTAGGGGAAAAATTGTCCCATCCTTGTCTGCAGGAACAAGGGCCCTGGAAATCCATGGGCAAGGTGGGAGGGAGTAAATGCCCTGGAAGGGGCAGGTCCTAATGCCCAGCACAGCCACAAAGCCCAGAGCAGCCTGACAGGGCTGTAAAGGAATGGGGTCTCTCTCTCAAATGCAGTCACAAACCAAAGAACCCCTGCCCCATGCGTTGACCTCATTGTTTACATCCCAATTTTCCTAGGTATTTGTGGTTTGTTCTGGTTTCTCTGACACTCACCTTGCAAGCAAATCTTCCCAAATACCAACTCTCACTTTAAAGCTGCTGCCAAGGTCAGATGGACTCGAGCACAAAAGCAGGACATGGAAATGTAGAGTTGCAGGAAGAAAAAGAGTCCCCAGCTCATGGCTCATCAGCCCGGGCCAGGTAAGACTGATGTTATGATTTACATTCACGTACCTTGAGAAAGTAAAAAGGCCAACACATTTGTTCTGAAAATTGAATGTATCCAGGTCATTCAAGTGCTCCACAGACATCATCTTCTGATCCTTCACAAGATTTCATTTCTAAGTGTCACTCAGAGTCCAGCGTGGCCAAGCTATGGCAAGCTGAGATGAGCACTACTGATGAATAAAACCCAAGACATTACAGGGCCTGACAAGAGTTCCCAAACCATAGGGATTGTTTTCTCACATCCAGAAGGAAAGGCATGGCATAGAGACAGGTTTAGAATGATGGCAATGGGACAGGGAGAAAATGTGGATGATGGAAGGGGACACACATCATCCCCAGAAGAACTGCAAAGCCCAGATGAGCTTGACGTGGTTGTGAGGGAATGAGGAGCCTCTCCACAAGACACCCACAAACCACAGCACAACACGGCCATTGGGCCACTTTACTGGTGACACCCACTCGCCAAAGCTGACATCCACAGCCCTCCACAAAAACATCTTCATCACATGCCCTTGGTCTCTAATACTTGCATTTAAAAGCTGCTGACAATGTCATAAGGACAGGGACTCAAAAGTAAGACATGACACAGCAGAGTTGTGGGATGGAAAACATTCCCCACTGGAGGATTCACCACTCTGAGACAACCAGGAACTGTGGCCTGAAAAATGCCCCAAGGCCATGGGACAAGGCTGTCCCGCCCCTCCAGAACCAGCATAAAAGCCGGCCCAGAGCCTCTCTCACTCACACACTTCACCCGAAGCCTTCTCCTCCTGCTCCTGCCAACAACCAGGTGAGTCTCAAGCCCTGATCCTCCTGCTCCTGCACCCCTGGCCCCTTCATTCCTGCACGCTCAACCCCAGCCTCAGCAGCCCTCACACCTCCCTACAGACCCACTACAGCCCCCACACTCCCTCTCTCTTCTGCATGACTGCCCCTCACACTCCCACACCCTTGTCCTTACTCACCCTCTCTCTTCCAGGCACCCTCCACACCACACCCATGGCCTGCTACAACCGCTGCAGTCCCTGCGGACCCACCCCGCTGGCCAACAGCTGCAACGAGCCCTGTGCCCTGCAATGCCAGGATTCCCGCGTCATCATCAACCCTTCCCCTGTGCTGGTCACCCTGCCAGGACCCATCATGACCTCCTTCCCCCAGAACACCGCCGTCGGATCCACCTCCTCCGCTGCTCTGGGCACTGAGCTCAATGCCCAGGGACAGCCCATCTCGGGCGGATTTGGCTTTGGCCTTGGCTACGGCCTGGGAGGCCTGGGCTGCTATGGCAGAAGGGGCTATGGCTCCATCTGCTAAGGGCCCTCAGCACCACCCCTGACACCACCAGCTCTGCCCTCTGCCAACAGCTCCTGCAATGAAAGCACCTTGGCTGATGGCCGGTCTACTCCAACCTCACACCTGATTTCTTCAGCTTCTACCTTCTCAGCATTCTTTGAATTGAATAAATTTTTCTTGCATCATAAAGAGTGTTGCTTCCTATTCTTTTTTAATTTCAATGGTCTGACATCCTCACCCTGTGGAATGGCAGCACTCAAACATTGTGTAGGATGGAAAGGCAGCAAAGAACATTTCTTAGCAAATATGTCCTCACCAGGGAAAACCAATGCTGACATGGCAATCAGGGGAGAGTTGGGCACTTTCCAGAACATGACACAAGGCCTTCACATCATCCACCAAAGGCTTTGACACAACAATTATCACCTGGGTACAGCTCTGATGAATTCACTCTATGCCAGCACACACTTGAAAAATTCTCTTCCCAGCAACACAAGTGAGTCCTCCCAATAAACATAGTAATACCATCAAGCACTTGGGCAGGAACTCCAGAGTGCAATTGCTTCCATTCCCTTGCTCAAGCAGACCCAGGAGGAGCAGGGTTTCCAGGATTATGGCCTGTTCAGTTTTAGACCTCCAAGCAGAGGGAGCCCATTGTCTGTTACACTCTGGGGCCATCCACACACATTGAAAAATTCTTCCTTCTTTTGCCCATGGAATTCCATCTAGTTTTAGTTCTGCCTTCTTTCCCTTCATGTCTGTAGTGCTGAAACCAGCTGAGGTCCCACACACTGGTGACCTCCATTGTCCAGGTTGTCTCCTCAGAGTCTCAGCTCTTTCAGTCTCTCCTCTAGCAATGATCCAGCAGGCCTTTAAGTATCTAGAGGCCCTCAATTGGTCTTTTTTTCCTATCCCCTTGGACTTCTTCACATCTCAAGGCCAGAACTATCTACACCACCTCACACAGGATCTGACCAGTGCACGAAATAGAGGAAGGGCCACATCTCACAATTTGATGGCAACAAGTTTCTGAAATCTGTCTTGGACACAGGTGTCGTCCCACTGAAGTAATGGCCCACTGCAATCTATTGGTCACTCTGTTCTTGATCAGCACCACAGGGTCCTGCCCACAAAAGCCACTTTTCAGACTCTGCCCAGAGCATGACCCAGGGCCCAGTGCAATCCCTGCCATGCTGCACAACTTCTCATTTCCCTTACTTGAACTTTGGGAGATACCATTATCGCCTCATCTCAACATCCCTCAGCCTGGTGGCACAACCATGTGGGGTCTTAGACACTCCACTATTTGCCACCTCGCTGAGGGAGCAACTGTCCAACTGCCCACATGGAACAGAAAAGTCCAGGCCCTGACACCTAGCACAGATGAAAAGCCCAGACCAGCCTGACACACCTGGCATACCTTGGGGCCCCTCCTCAGAACCCACCCATAAACCAAAAACCATGAGTTCCATTGGATGACCTCACTGATGATACCCCAACTCTCCAAATCTTGCTCACACCTTCATTCCCCTTTGACACACACCATCAACAACAGACTTTGGTTTCAAATACTCACACTTTAAAGGAGGAATTACCATGATGGAAGGAGCAGCTCCTCATGCACAGCTCAGCTGCAAAGGCCACACCAGCCTGACATGACTGCAGTGGAATGGGGCCCGTCTTCATAACACACCCACAAAATAAAGCACGAAAGTGCCATAAAATGACCCCAGTGATGACACCCATATATTCTTTGGGCTTCTGTTTTAAGTTTTGGTTCTCCTGACACACATCTTCCAAGCAAAGCATCCCAAATATTCACACACTTAAAAGCTGACACCAAGGTCAAATGGACACGGCCTCAAGAGCAGGACATGACACTGAAGGATTGAGGGAAGGAAAACATTCCCCACAGCAACAGTAAAAAGACCAAGACAGACAAAAACGATGTTACAATTTCCATTCAAGTACCACATGAGTGGAATAAGGTCAACTCTTGTCCTTTGAAAAACAAATATCCACAGTTGCTTCAACTGCTCCTCACGTCTACTTACCCTGCACCAGCTTTCCTTTCCGGGTTTCAATGGGACCCCAGCAACGGGACCCCACAGTGTGACCTCAATGGGCCCAGCTGAGATGAATGCTACGGGATGAACCAACATAAGACATTGGACAGCAGGGGAGGCATCACAGGGATCCATTTCTGATATCTGGCAGGAGAGGCCTGGCATAGAGACGGCTTTGGAATGTTTGCAACGTGACAGGGAGGAAGAGAATGTATGGAAGGGGACACCCTTAATCTCCAGTAGAGCTGCAAATCCCAGATGAGTCTGACGAGGCTGTGCAGGAAGGAGGACCCTCTCCCCAGGACACCCACAAACCACAGCATACCAGGCCCAGGAGGTGACTTCAATGTTGACACCCCACTGTCAACGGCTCTGGTCACGACCACAGACCTCCACAAAAAACATCATCATCAACAGACTTTGGTCTCTAATACTTGCATTTAAAGCTGCCGAAAATGTCAGATGAACAAGGACTCAAAAGTAGGACATGACACAGTAGAGTTTTGGGATGCAAAACACTCCCCACCTCAGCACTCACCACTCTGAGTAAACCAGGCACTGTGGCCTGCAAAATGCTCCAAGGTCAACAGACAAAGCTGTCCCGCCCATCCAGAACCAGCATAAAAGCCAGCCCAGAGCCTCTCTCCCTCACACACTTCTCCTCAAGCCTTCTCCTCCTGCTCCTGCCAACAACAAGGTGAGCTTCAAACCCTTGATCCTCCTGCACCTGCACCCCTGGCCCCTCTCTTCCAGCAGGCTCAGAACCAGCTTCAGTAGCACTCACGCCTCCCCACAGCCTCTACACTCCCTCACTCTTCTACATCACTGCCCCTCACATGCCCACACTGCTGTCTAACATTGTTCTCTCTCTTCCAGGCACCCTCCACACCACACCCATGGCCTGCTACAACCGCTGCAGTCCCTGCGGACCCACCCCGCTGGCCAACAGCTGCAACGAGCCCTGTGCCCTGCAATGCCAGGATTCCCGCGTCATCATCAACCCTTCCCCTGTGCTGGTCACCCTGCCAGGACCCATCATGACCTCCTTCCCCCAGAACACCGCCGTCGGATCCACCTCCTCCGCTGCTCTGGGCACTGAGCTCAATGCCCAGGGACAGCCCATCTCGGGCGGATTTGGCTTTGGCCTTGGCTACGGCCTGGGAGGCCTGGGCTGCTATGGCAGAAGGGGCTATGGCTCCATCTGCTAAGGGCCCTCAGCACCACCCCTGACACCACCAGCTCTGCCCTCTGCCAACAGCTCCTGCAAGCAAAGCACCTCAGCTGATGGCGTCTCTACTTGTACCTCACACCTGTTTCCTCATTTTCTTCTTTCTCAGCATTCTTTCACTTCAATAAATTTTTCTTGAATCACAACCTGAGTTGCTTCCTGTTCTTTTTGAATTCCAATGGTCTCACATCCTCACCCTGTGCAATGCCAGCACTCAACCATTATGTGGGATGGAAAGGGAGCAAAGAACATTTCTTAGCAAATATGTCCCCACCAGGAACCACCAACCCTCACAAGGGAAACAGGGGAGAGTTGGGCACTTTCCAGAACATGACACAAGGCCATCACCTCATCCACCAAAGGCTTTGACACAACAATTCTCTCCTGGGTGCTGCTCTGACAAGGTCACTCTATGTCAGCATACACTTGAAATATTCTCTTCCCAGCAGCACTCTTGAGTTCTCCCCGTGAACAGAGGTACATGAGCATCCACTTGGGCAGGAAATCTGGAGAGCAAGTGCTTCCATCCCCTCTGCTCAAGCAGGTGCAGCAGGAGAACAATTTCCAGGATTACGGCCAGTTCAGTTTTGGACCCCCAAGAAGAAGAACCATTGTCTCTTGATCATCCACATATATTGAAAAATTCTTCTTTCCTTTGCCTCTGGTATTCACTTATTGTCACTGGTACACATTACTTCTTTCCCGTCAAGTGTGCAGTGCTGAGAACAGCTGGGCTCAAACACACTGGTGACTCTGTTTGTCCAGCCTTGTCTCCTCAGAGTCCCAGCTCTCTTAGTGTGTCTTCTAGCAAGGACCCACCAGGCCCTTAATTATCTGGTGCCTCTCAACCCATCTTTGTCCACCACCCCCTTGTTCTTCTTCACCTGTGGAGGCCAGAACTATCTACACCACCACACATGGGATTTGACCAGTACTCTAAAGAGAGGAAGGGCCACCTCTCCTGATTTCATGGGAACAATTTTCTGAAATCTGTGTTGGATGCAGGTGATGCCCCACTGAAGTAACTCCCCACTGCAATCTTCTGGTCTCTGTTCTCCACCAGCACCACAGGGTCCTGCTCACAAAAGCCACGTTTCAGGCTCCCTGCCACAGCATTATCCAGGGCCCAGTGCAATTCCGGACCAGCTACACAACTTCAGATTTTCCTTGCTTGAAATTTGGGAGATTTGATTAACTCTTAGTCTTGAGGTCCTTCTGACTGATGGAACAGCCAAGTGTGGCCTCAGACACACCAACATCTGCCAGCTTGCTGAACAGGCAACTCTCCCACTGCTGGCAAGGAATGGAAAATCCAGGCACTCACACCTGGCACAGATGCAAAGCCCAAATCAGTCTGACACACCTGGGTTAGTGTTGGAGATTTTTTCAGAGATGGCTTAGAAGGCAGCTGTGAGGAGCAGATTCTCACAGCCTGTTTCTGTGAACAGCAGAGGTTCTCAGGTTATTTTTAACTACAGGTAAAAGTGACAAGCATGAAGGCCTTGAGAGCCTTGCACATCAGAGTTCTCAGGCAGCTTTCTCATAACAAGTGGATGTTCTATCTTTGGCTGTTTTGGGAAAGCAAGAATAATTTTGAGAACCCAAATCTTGGTATTGGAAACATAAGGAGGGGTTGGTATGTTATCTCTGACCTATTGTGAGCTCAGATTTTGCAATATGCATGAACTTGATTAACACTGTTATAAAAGGTGACTGATTGATTAATAAATCGGAGTCGATGGCTGACCAATGCAAGGTGGGTCGTCTCCCTTCTAACTTCAATAGGTTAGTTTGGGGCCCCATCAAATAACACACCCATAAACTCAAAACCAGAGTTCCAATGGATGACCTCACTGATGACACCCCATCTCTGCAAATCTTGGTCACGTCTTCAGTCCCCTTTGACACACACCATCAACACCAGACTTTGGTTTCAAATACTCACACTATAAAGGATGAATGACCACAATGGAAGGAGCAGCTCCTCAGGCACAGCAAAGCTGCAAAGCCCACACAAGCCTGACATGACTGAAGTGGAATGGGGCAAATCTTCACAACACACCCACAAACTAAACCACAGAATGGCCTTTAAACAACCTCACTGAGGACAACCATATTGTTCTTAGTATTTTGTTGTATATTCTGCTTTCTCTGACACACATCATCCATGCCAATGCTCCCCAATATCAAGTCTCAAATTAAAGCAGACACCAAGAAGAGATGGACATGGGCTCAAGAGCCATGACAGGGCAGATTTGCGGCGAGAAATACTATCCTCACCTCATGACTTGTAAAACTGCTTATGAGAAAACTGATATGATAAACCTAGATGGCATAGCTCTAGAGAGTAACAAGGTCAACTCACTTTTTCTGAAAGCTAAATGTCCACAGTTCCTTCAACTGCTCCTCATGCCTCCTTATCCAGCACCAAATTTCCCGTTCCAGGTTTCATTCTGATCACAGCAATGGGACCCCACAGTGTGACCTTGTTAGGCCCAGTTAGACGAGCGCTATGGATGAACCAACACAAGACGTTGGACAGTAGGGGAGGTGTCACAGGGATTGTTCTCCCATAACCAGCAGGACTGGCCTGGCATGGAGACAGGTTTAGAATGCTGGCAACGAGACAGGGTGGGAGAGAATGACATGGAAGAGGACACTCATCACCCCCAGAAGAGTTGCAAAGCACAGATGAGCCTGACATGGCTGTGAGGGTATGAGGACATTCTTGACAATACACCCAAAAACCACAACATACCAGGGTCAAGGGGTGGCTTCACGGTTGACACCCCATGGTCCAAAGTTCTGGTCACGTCCACAGCCCTCCACAATAAACATCACCATCAACAGGCTTTGTTCTCTAATACCTGTATTTAAAGCTGCCGCCAATGTCAGATGAACATGGACTCAAAGACAGAACATGACACAGCAGAGCTGTGGGATGCAAAACACTCCCCACCTCAGGACTCACCACTCTGAGCCAGCCAGGAACTGTGGCCTGCCAAATGCCTCAAGGCCAAGGGACAAAGCTGTCCCGCCCCTCCAGAACCAGCATAAAAGCCAGCCCAGAGCCTCTCTCCCTCACACACTTCTCCTCAAGCCTTCTCCTCCTAGTCCTGCCGACAGCAAGGTGAGCCTCAAGCCCGCAAACATCCTGCTCCTGCACACTTCTCTCCTTGCTCCCCCGTGCCTCTACCCTGCGTCATCCCTCTCTCTCTTCCAGGAACCCTCCACACCACACCCATGGCCTGCTACAACCGCTGCAGTCCCTGCGGACCCACCCCGCTGGCCAACAGCTGCAACGAGCCCTGTGCCCTGCAATGCCAGGATTCCCGCGTCATCATCGACCCTTCCCCTGTGCTGGTCACCCTGCCAGGACCCATCATGACCTCCTTCCCCCAGAACACCGCCGTCGGATCCACCTCCTCCGCTGCTCTGGGCACTGAGCTCAATGCCCAGGGACAGCCCATCTCGGGCGGATTTGGCTTTGGCCTTGGCTACGGCCTGGGAGGCCTGGGCTGCTATGGCAGAAGGGGCTATGGAAACATCTGCTAAGGGCCCTCAGCACCACCCCTGACACCACCAGCTCTGCCCTCTGCCAACAGCTCCTGCAAGCAAGGCACCCTGTCTAATGGCCTGTCTACTCCCACCTCACACCTGATTTCTTCAGCTTCTTCCTTCTCAGCATTCTTTCAATTCAATAAATTTTTCTTGCATCATAAACAGCGTTGCTTCCTGTTCTTTTTTAATTTCAATGGTCTGACATCCTCACCCTGTGCAATGCCAGCACTCAACCATTATGTAGGATGGAAAGGGAGCAAAGAACTTTTCTTAGCAAATATGTCCCCACCAGGGAAAACCAATGCTGACATGGCAATCAGGGGAGAGTTGGGCACTTTCCAGAACATGACACAAGGCCTTCACATCATCCACCAAAGGCTTTGACACAGCAATTATCACCTGCGTACAGCTCTGATGAATTCACTCTATGCCAGCACACACTTGAAAAATTCTCTTCCCAGCAACACAAGTGAGTCCTCCCAATAAACATAGTAATACCATCAAGCACTTGGGCAGGAACTCCAGAGTGCAATTGCTTCCATTCCCTTGCTCAAGCAGACCCAGGAGAAGCAGGATTTCCAGGATTATGGCCAGTTCAATTTTGGACTTCCAAGAAGAGGGACTTCATTGTGTCTTACACTCTGGGGCCATCCCCACACATTGAAAAATTCTTCCTTCTTTTGCCCATGGAATTCCATCTAGTTTTAGTTCTGCCTTCTTTCCCTTCATGTCTGTAGTGCTGAAACCAGCTGAGGTCCCACACACTGGTGACCTCCATTGTCCAGGTTGTCTCCTCAGAGTCCCAGCTCTTTCAGTCTCTCCTCTAGCAATGATCCAGCAGGCCTTTAAGTATCTAGAGGCCCTCAATTGGTCTTTTTTTCCTATCCCCTTGGACTTCTTCACATCTCAAGGCCAGAACTATCTACACCACCTCACACAGGATCTGACCAGTGCACGAAATAGAGGAAGGGCCACATCTCACAATTTGATGGCAACAAGTTTCTGAAATCTGTCTTGGACACAGGTGTCGTCCCACTGAAGTAATGGCCCACTGCAATCTATTGGTCACTCTGTTCTTGATCAGCACCACAGGGTCCTGCCCACAAAAGCCACTTTTCAGACTCTGCCCAGAGCATGACCCAGGGCCCAGTGCAATCCCTGCCATGCTGCAGACCTTCTCATTTCCCTTACTTGAACTTTGGGAGATACCATTATCACCTCATCTCAAGATCCCTCAGCCTGGTGGCACAACCATGTGGGGTCTCAGACACTCCACTATTTGCCACCTCGCTGAGGGAGCAACTGTCCAACTGCCCACATGGAACAGAAAAGTCCAGGCCCTCACACCTAGCACAGATGCAAAGCCCAGACCAGCCTGACACACCTGGCATACCTTGGGGCCCCTCCTCAGAACCCACCCATAAACCAAAAACCATGAGTTCCATTGGATGATCTCACTGATGATACCCCAACTCTCCAAATCTTGCTCACACCTTCATTCCCCTTTGACACACACCATCAACAACAGACTTTGGTTTCAAATACTCACACTTTAAAGGAGGAATTACCATGATGGAAGGAGCAGCTCCTCATGCACAGCTCAGCTGCAAAGGCCACACCAGCCTGACATGACTGCAGTGGAATGGGGCCCGTCTTCATAACACACCCACAAAATAAAGCACGAAAGTGCCATAAAATGACCCCATTGATGACACCCATATATTCTTTGGGCTTCTGTTTTAAGTTTTGGTTTTTCTGACACACATCTTCCAAGCAAAGCATCCCAAATATCCACACACTTAAAAGCTGACACCAAGGTCAAATGGACACGGCCTCAAGAGCAGGACATGACACTGAAGGATTGAGGGAAGGAAAACATTCCCCACAGCAACAGTAAAAAGACCAAGACAGACAAAAACGATGTTACAATTTCCATTCAAGTACCACATGAGTGGAATAAGGTCAACTCTTGTCCTTTGAAAAACAAATATCCACAGTTGCTTCAACTGCTCCTCAAGACTACTTACCCTGCACCAGTTTTCCTGTCCAGGTTTCAATGGGACCCCAGTAACGGGACCCCACAGTGTGACCTCAATGGGCCCAGCTGAGATGAATGCTACGGGATGAACCAACATAAGACATTGGACAGCAGGGGAGGCATCACAGGGATCATTTTCCGATATCTAGCAGGAGAGGCCTGGCATAGAGACGGCTTTGGAATGTTTGCAACGTGACAGGGAGGAAGAGAATGTATGGAAGGGGACACCCTTAATCTCCAGTAGAGCTGCAAATCCCAGATGAGTCTGACGAGGCTGTGGGGGAAGGAGGACCCTCTCCACAGGACACCCACAAACCACAGCATACCAGGCCCAGGAGGTGACTTCAATGTTGACACCCCACTGTCAAAGGTGCTGATCACGTCCACAGCCCTCCAGAAAAAACATCAGCATTGGTCTCTAATAGTTACATTTCAAAGCTACTGACAATTTCAGATGGAAAAGGACTCAAAAGTAGGACATGACACAGCAGAGCTGTGGGAAGCAAAACTCTCCCCACCTCAGGACTCACCACTCTGAGCCAGCCAGGAACTGTGGCCTGCTATATGCCTCAAGGCCATGGGACAAAGCTGTCCGGCCCCTCCAAAACCAGCATAAAAGCCAGCCCAGAGCCTCTCTCCCTCATACACTTCTCCTCAAGCCTTCTCCTCCTGCTGCTGCTGACAGCAAGGTGAGACTCAAGCCCGCAAATCTCCTGCTCCTGCACACTTCTCTCCTTGCTCCCCCACGCCTCTACCCTGCCTCATCCATCTCTCTCTTCCAGGCACCCTCCACACCACACCCATGGCCTGCTACAACCGCTGCAGTCCCTGCGGACCCACCCCGCTGGCCAACAGCTGCAACGAGCCCTGTGCCCTGCAATGCCAGGATTCCCGCGTCATCATCAACCCTTCCCCTGTGCTGGTCACCCTGCCAGGACCCATCATGACCTCCTTCCCCCAGAACACCGCCGTCGGATCCACCTCCTCCGCTGCTCTGGGCACTGAGCTCAATGCCCAGGGACAGCCCATCTCGGGCGGATTTGGCTTTGGCCTTGGCTACGGCCTGGGAGGCCTGGGCTGCTATGGCAGAAGGGGCTATGGCTCCATCTGCTAAGGGCCCTCAGCACCACCCCTGACACCACCAGCTCTGCCCTCTGCCAACAGCTCCTGCAACTAAAGAACCACGGCTGATGGCGTCTCTACTTGCACCTCACACCTGATTCCTCATTTTCTTCTTTCTCAGCATTCTTTCAATTCAATAAATTTTTCTTGAATCACAACCTGAGTTGTTTCATCTTCTTTTTGAATTCCATGTGTCTCACACCCTCACCCTGTGCAATGCCAGCACTCAACCATTATGTGGTAAGGAAAGGGAGCAAAGAACATTTCTTAGTAAATATGTCCCCACCAAAACAACCAACATGGGAAACAGGGGAGAGGGGAGATCTTCCAGAACATGACACAAGGCCATCACCTCATCTCCCAAAGGCTTGCTCGCAGCTATTCTCTCCTGGGCACTGCATAAAAAGTCACTCCATGCCACCACACACTTGAAAAATTCCCTTCCCCGTAATACTTATTGAGTCCTCCCCCTGATGAGAAGAATAACATCATGCACTTGGGCAGGAACTCCGCAGTGCAAATTCTTCCATCTCCCTTTCTCAAGCAGGGCCAGCACAGGCAGGATTTCCAGAATTATGTCCAGTTCAGTTTTTGACCTCCAAGAAGAGAGACCCCATTATCTCTTACATTCTGGGACAATCCACACACACTGAAAAATACTTACTTTTCTCACCCATGGTATTCCATCTATTTTCAATTGTGCACATGCCTTCTTTCCTTCATGTGTGGAGTACTGAGAACAGCAGGGCTCCCACTCACTGATAACACATCCCTGCCCAGCCTTGTCTACCCTGCTCTCTCAGTCTCTCCTATACCAAAGATTGTCCAACCCTTGCAATATCTGCTGGCCCTCAACCTCTCTTTGTTCACTACCCACTTGTGCATCTCCTGTGGAGGCCAGAACTGTCCACAGGGCTCCTCACAGGATCTCCTCGGTGCTCTAAAGAGAGGAAGGGCCACGTCTCACGACTTCATGGCAAGAATCTCCTGAAATCTGTCATGGACACATGTGATGCTCCACTAATGTGATGCTCCACTGCAACTTTCTGGTCTGGGTTCTTGGGTCCTGCTCACAAAAGCCACTTCTCAGACTCTCAGCCTACAGCATGAGCCAGAGGCAAATGCTATTCCTGTCCAGATGCACAACTTCAGAGTTCTCTTGTTTGAAATTTGGGAGGTTCCCTTCAAACCTTAGTCTCGATCTCCTTCTGAATGGTTGAACAGCCAAGTGGGGCCTCAGTCACTCCATCCCCTGCCAGCTCCCTGAAGGGGCAACTCTTCCACTGCTGACACAGAATGCAACAGTCCAGGCAGTCACACCTGGCACAGATGCAAAGCTCAGACCTGCCTGAGACACCTGGGATAGTTTGGGGCCCCTCCTCACCCACAACACACCCACAAACCCAAAACCATGAGTTCCATTGGATGACCTCACTGATGACACCCCACCTCTGCAAATCTTGGTCATGTCTTCAGTCCCCTTTGACACACACCATCAACACCAGCCCTTGGTTTCAAATACTCTCACTATGAAGGAGGAATGGCCACAATGGAAGGGACAGCTCCTCATGCACAGCACAGGTACAAAGGCCACACCAGCCTGACATGGCTGCAGTGGAATGGGGACCCTCTTCACAACATACCCACAAAATAAACCACACGAGGGCCACAGAATGACCTCACTGATGACAACCATATTTTCCTTAGGCTTTTGTTGTACATTTTGGTTTTTCTGACACACATCTTCCTCCCAAGTACCAACTTCTATTTAAAAGCCGACACAAATGTCAGATGAACACTTCCTCAAGAGAAGGACATGACACTGCAGAATTGTGTGCAGGAAAACATTCCCCACATGATGACCTGCAAGGCTGTGTCAGACAAAACTGATATTATGCCTTCAATTCAGGTACCTCTAGAGAGTAACAAGGTCAACCCACTTTTTCTGTAAAATGAATGTGTATAGCTACATCTTGCCCCTCAACAAGTTCTTCCCTTATCCTTCACCAGCTATGATGGACCAGCACAAGACCTTGGGATGTATGGGAGGCATGTCTGAATAACAGGAATTTCTTCCCATCTTTAGTGGGAAAGGCCTGAACTATAGGGGTGTTTAGAAATTTTACAATATGGTCGGGAGACAGAAAATGTGATGGAAGGGGAGCTGTCACCTGTCATCCCCAGAAGAGCTGCAAAGCCTAAACCAGCCTGATGTGCCTGTGGCAGAATGAGGTCCCTCTTCACCACACACCCACAAAACCACAGCACATCACTGCCACAATGATGACAACCCATCTCTCCAAAGCTTTGGTCATGTATTCAGCCTCCCAGAGAAACAAAATTAACAGCAGCCTTTGGTCTCTAATACCTGCATTTAAAAGACACTGCCAAGGTCAAGTCCACAAGAGCAGGATATGACAATGCAGACTTGTGGGGAGCAAAATACTTCCCACCTCAGCATTCACCAGGCCTGCAAAATGCCCCGAGGGCATGAGACAAGGCTGTCCCGCCCCTCAAGAACCAGCATAAAAGCCGGCCCAGAGCCTCTCTCCCTCACACATTTCTCCTGCTCCTACTGACAACCAGGTGAGCCTCAATCCCCTGACCCTCCTGCTCCTACACCCCTGGCCCCGCTCCTCCAGCACACTCAGCTCCAGCCTTAGGAGCCCTTACACCTGCCCACAGCCTCCACACTTCATCACTGTCCCTTGCTCCCCCTGCCCTGCCTCACACCCTCTCTCTCTTCCAGGCACCCTCCACACCACACCCATGGCCTGCTACAACCGCTGCAGTCCCTGCGGACCCACCCCGCTGGCCAACAGCTGCAACGAGCCCTGTGCCCTGCAATGCCAGGATTCCCGCGTCATCATCGACCCTTCCCCTGTGCTGGTCACCCTGCCAGGACCCATCATGACCTCCTTCCCCCAGAACACCGCCGTCGGATCCACCTCCTCCGCTGCTCTGGGCACTGAGCTCAATGCCCAGGGACAGCCCATCTCGGGCGGATTTGGCTTTGGCCTTGGCTACGGCCTGGGAGGCCTGGGCTGCTATGGCAGAAGGGGCTATGGCTCCATCTGCTAGAGGGCCCTCAGCACCACCCCTGACACCACCAGCTCCGTACTCTGGCAACAGCTCCTGCAAGCAAAGCATCTGGGCTGATGGCCTCTCTACTTGCATCTCACACCTGATTTCTTCAGCTTCTTCTTTCTCAGTATTATTTCACTTCAATAAAGTTTTCTTGCACCACAACCTGAGTTGCTTTCTGTTCTTTTTGAATTCCAAATATGTCACATCCTCGCCCTGTGCAATACCAGCACTCAACCATTATGTGAGATTGAAAGGGAGCAAGGAACATTTCTTAGCAAATATGTCCCAACCAAAAACAACCAATGCTGACATGGGAAACAAGGGAGAGGGAGAGTCCTTACCCGACCTCCTCTTCCAAAAGCCTTGACTCAATAATCCCTTCCTGGGCACTGCTCTGCCAAATTCAATCTATGCAGTATACACTTGAGAAATTATCTTTAGAAGCACTCTTGTTTCCAGCCCATGAACAGAGGAAAAAATCATGCGCTTAGGCAGGAATTCCAGAGTCAAAGTGCTTCCCCTCCCCTCTGCTCAAGCAGGTCCAGCAGGAGCAGGATTTCCAGGACTGTGGCCAGATCACTTTTGACCTTCAAGAAGAGGGACCCCATTGCCTCTTACCTCTGAGACCATCTACACGCACTGAAAAATTCTTGCTTCCTTTGCCCATGGAATTCACTTTATATTCAAATATGCATGTGCCTTCTATTCCTTCAAGTGTGCACACCTGAGAACAGCATGGCTATCACACACTGGGGTCACACTCCCTGCCTATCCTAGTCTCCTCAGAGTCCTAGATCTCTCTGTCTCTCTTCTTGCAAGAGAGCCACCAGGCCCTTAATTATCTGGTGGCCCTCAACAGCTCTTTGTCCACAATCCCCTTGTGCTTCTTCACCTATGGAAGCCAGAATTGTCCACATCACCACACACTCGGCTCTCACCAATGCTCTAAAGAGAGGAAGGGCCACCTCTCCTGACTTCATGGCAACAATTTCCACAAATCTGTCGGGGCACAGGTGATGCTCCACTGAAGTAATTCCCCACCACAGCCAGATGCTCATTTTTTCTCCATCAGCACCACTGGGTCCTGTTCAGAAAGTCACTTTTCAGACTCTCTGCCCACAGCATGACCCAGGGGAAAGTCCTGTCCAGATGCCAAACTTCTCATTTCCCTTGTTTGAACCTTGGAAGATTCCTTTAAACCTTAGTCTCAAGGTCCTTCTGACCGGTGGAATGGCCAATTGAGGCCTCAGACATTCCATCAGCTGCCAGCTCGCTGAAGGGGCAACTCTCCCACTGCTGATACAATGCAACAGTCCAGGCACTCACACCTGGCACAGATGCAAAGCCCAGACCAGCCTGACACAGCTGGGATACTTTGGGATCCCTCTAAGTAACACACCTAGAAACTGAAAACCATGACTTCCTGGATGACCTCACTGATGACATTCCACCTCTGCAAATCTTGGTCACATCTTCAGCCCCCTTTGACACACACCATCAACATCTGCCCTTGGTTTCAAATACTCTCACTGTGAAGGAGGGATGACCACAATGGAAGGGACAGCTCCTCATGCACAGCACAGTACAAAGGCCACAGCAGCCTGACATGGCTGCAGTGGAATGGGGACCCTCTTCACAGCACACCCAAAAACTAAACAACACTAATGCTACAGAATGACCTCACTGATGACACCCATATTTTTCTTAGGCTTTTTTTGTACATTTTGGTTTTTCTGACACACATCTTCCAAACAAATCCTCCCAAATACCAACTCTCACTTTAAAGCTGACACCAAGGTCAGATGGACACTTCCTCAAGAGAAGGACATGACACTGCAGAATTGTGTGCAGGAAAACATTCCCCACATGATGACCTGCAAGGCTGTGTCAGACAAAACTGATATTATGCCTTCAATTCAGGTACCTCTAGAGAGTAACAAGGTCAACCCACTTTTTCTGTAAAATGAATGTGTATAGCTACATCAATTGCCCCTCACACAAGTTCTTCTCCTTATCCTTCACCAGCTATGGATGGACCAACAAAAGACTTTGGGGAGTATGAGAGACATCTCTAAATCACAGGAATTGCTTCCCATCTTTAGTAGGAAAGGCCTGAACTATAGGGGTGTTTAGGAATTTTGCAACATGGTCGGAGACAGAAAATGTGATGAAGTGGAGCTGTCCCCTGTCACCTCAAGAAGAGCTGAAAAGCCCAAACCAGTCTGACGTGGCTGTGGTGGAAGAGGCCCGTCTTCACCACACAGCCACAAAAGCACAGCACACCACTGCCACAATGATGACATCCCACCACTCCAAAGCTTTGGTCATGTATTCAGCCCTCCCAGAGAAACCAAATTAACAGCAGCCTTTGGTGTCTAATAGCTGCATTTAAAAGCTGCCGCCAAGGTCATGTCCTCAAAAGCAGGACATGACACTGCAGAGTTGTGGGGAGCAAAATACTCCTCACCTCAGCACTCACCAGGCCTGCAAAATGCCCCAAGGCCATGGGAAAAGGCTGTCCCACCCCTCCAGAACCAGCATAAAAGCCGACCCAGGGCCTCTCTCCCTCACACACTCCTCAAGCCTTCTCCTCCTGCTCCTGCCCATAACCAGGTGAGTCTCAAGGCCCTGACCTTCCTGCTTCTGCACCCCTGGCCCCTCTCTTCCAGCATGCTCAGCCCCAGCCCCAGCCGCCCTCACGCCTCCCCACAGCCCCACAACAGCTTCCACACTCCATCGCTGCCCATTGTTCTCCCATGCCCCTGCCCTGCCTCACCACCCTCTCTTCCAGGCACCCTCCACACCACACCCATGGCCTGCTACAACCGCTGCAGCCCCTGCGGACCCACCCCGCTGGCCAACAGCTGCAACGAGCCCTGTGCCCTGCAATGCCAGGATTCCCGCGTCATCATCGACCCTTCCCCTGTGCTGGTCACCCTGCCAGGACCCATCATGACCTCCTTCCCCCAGAACACCGCCGTCGGATCCACCTCCTCCGCTGCTCTGGGCACTGAGCTCAATGCCCAGGGACAGCCCATCTCTGGCGGATTTGGATTTGGCTTTGGTGGCCTTGGCTACGGCCTGGGAGGCCTGGGCTGCTATGGCAGAAGGGGCTATGGCTCCATCTGCTAGAGGGCCCTCAGCACCACCCCTGACCCCTCCAGCTCTGCCCTCTGCCAACAACTCCTGCAAGCAAAGCACCTCAGATGATGGCCTCTCTACTTGCATCTCACACCTCCTTCCTTCAGCTTCTTCTTTCTCAGTATTATTTCACTTCAATAAAGTTTTCTTGCACCACAACCTGAGT
This sequence comes from Zonotrichia leucophrys gambelii, assembly GCF_028769735.1. NCBI lineage: Eukaryota > Metazoa > Chordata > Aves > Passeriformes > Passerellidae > Zonotrichia > Zonotrichia leucophrys. The sequence continues at coordinate 152,306,928 of NC_088171.1, read as the reverse complement.
TGCTTTCTGTTCTTTTTGAATTCCAAATATGTCACATCCTCGCCCTGTGCAATACCAGCACTCAACCATTATGTGAGATTGAAAGGGAGCAAGGAACATTTCTTAGCAAATATGTCCCCACCAAAAACAACCAACGTTGACATGGGAAACAAGGGAGAGGGGAGACCTTCCCGACCTCCTCTTCCAAAAGCCTTGACTCAATAATCCCTTCCTGGGCACTGCTCTGCCAAATTCAATCTATGACAGTATACACTTGAGAAATAATCTTTAGAAGCACCCTTGTTTCCAGCCAGTGAACAGAGGAATAACATCATGCGCTTAGGCAGGAATTCCACAGTCAAAATGCTTCCATCCCCTCTGCTCAAGCAGGTCCAGCAGGAGCAGGATTTCCAGGACTGTGGCCAGATCACTTTTGGACCTTCAAGAAGAGGGACCCCATTGCCTCTTACGCTCTGAGACCATCTACATGCACTGAAAAATTCTTGCTTCCTTTGCCCATGGAATTCACTTTATATTCAAATATGCATGTGCCTTCCATTCCTTCAAGTGTGCACACCTGAGAACAGCATGGCTATCACACACTGGGGACACATCCCTGCCCATCCCTGTCTCCTCAGAGTCCTAGTTCTCTCTGTCTCTCTTCTTGCAAGGAGCCACCAGGCCCTTAATTATCTGGTGGCCCTCAACAGCTCTTTGTCCACAATCCCCTTGTGCTTCTTCACCTATGGAAGCCAGAATTGTCCACATCACCACACACCGGCTCTCACCAATGCTCTAAAGAGAGGAAGGGCCACCTCTCCTGACTTCATGGCAACAATTTCCACAAATCTGTCTGGGGCACAGGTGATGCTCCACTGAAGTAATTCCCCACCACAGCCAGATGCTCATTCTTTTCTCCATCAGCACCACTGGGTCCTGTTCAGAAAAGTCACTTTTCAGACTCTCTGCCCACAGCATGACCCAGGGGCAAGTCCTGTCCAGATGCCAAACTTCTCATTTCCCTTGTTTGAACCTTGGAAGATTCCTTTAAACCTTAGTCTCAAGGTCCTTCTGACCGGTGGAATGGCCAATTGAGGCCTCAGACATTCCATCAGCTGCCAGCTCGCTGAAAGGGCAACTCTCCCACTGCTGACACAGAATGCAACAGTCCAGGCACTCACACCTGGCACAGATGCAACGCCCAGACCAGCCTGACACACCTGGGATACTTTGGGATCCCTCTAAGTAACATACCCAGAAACTGAAAACCATGACTTCCTGGATGACCTCACTGATGACATTCCACCTCTCCAAATCTTGGTCACATCTTCAGCCCCCTTTGACACACACCATCAACACCTGCCCTTGGTTTCAAATACTCTCACTATGAAGGAGGGATGACCACAATGGAAGGGACAGCTCCTCATGCACAGCACAGTACAAAGGCCACAGCAGCCTGACATGGCTGCAGTGGAATGGGGACCCTCTTCACAGCACACCCAAAAACTAAACAACACTAATGCTACAGAATGACCTCACTGATGACACCCATATTTTTCTTAGGCTTTTTTTGTACATTTTGGTTTTTCTGACACACATCTTCCAAACAAATCCTCCCAAATACCAACTCTCACTTTAAAGCTGACACCAAGGTCAGATGGACACTTCCTCAACAGAAGGACATGACACTGCAGAATTGTGTGCAGGAAAACATTCCACACATGATGACTTGCAAGGCTGTGTCAGACAAAACTGATATTATGCCTTCAATTCAGGTACCTCTAGAGAGTAACAAGGTCAACCCACTTTTTCTGTAAAATGAATGTGTATAGCTACATCCGTTGCCCCTCACACAAGTTCTTCCCCTTATCCTTCACCAGCTATGGATGGACCATCACAAGACCTTGGATTGTATGGGAGGCATGTCTGAATAATAGGAATTGCTTCCCATATTTAGTGGGAAAGGTCTGAACTATAGGGGTGTTTAGAAATTTTGCAATATGGTCGGGAGACAGAAAATGTGATGAAGGGGAGCTGTCACCTGTCACTCCCAGAAGAGCTGAAAAGCCCAAACCAGTCTGATGTGGCCGTGGCAGAATGAGGTCCCTCTTCACCACACACCCACAAAACCACAGGACACCATTGCCACACTGATGACAACCCGTCTCTCCAAAGCTTTGGTCATGTATTCAGCCCTCCCAGAGAAACAAAATTAACAGCAGCCTTTGGTCTCTAATACCTGCATTTAAAAGACACTACCAAGGTCAAGTCCACAAGAGAAGGATATGACACTGCAGAGTTGTGGGGAGCAAAATACTTCCCGCCTCAGCACTCACCAGGCCTATAAAATGCCCCAAGGCCATGGGACAGGGCTGTCCCACCCCTCCAGAACCAGCATAAAAGCCGGCCCAGAGCCTCTCTTCCTCACACACTCCTCAAGCCTTCTCCTCCTGCTCCTGCCCATAACCAGGTGAGTCTCAATCCCCTGACCCTCCTGCTTCTGCACCCCTGGACCCTCTCTTCCAGCACATTCAGCCCCAGCCTTAGGAGCGCTTACACCTGCCCACAGCCTCCACACTTCATCACTGCCCCTTGCTCCCCCTGCCCTGCCTCACCCCTCTCTCTTCCAGGCACCCTCCACACCACACCCATGGCCTGCTACAACCGCTGCAGTCCCTGCGGACCCACCCCGCTGGCCAACAGCTGCAACGAGCCCTGTGCCCTGCAATGCCAGGATTCCCGCGTCATCATCGACCCTTCCCCTGTGCTGGTCACCCTGCCAGGACCCATCATGACCTCCTTCCCCCAGAACACCGCCGTCGGATCCACCTCCTCCGCTGCTCTGGGCACTGAGCTCAATGCCCAGGGACAGCCCATCTCTGGCGGATTTGGCTTTGGCCTTGGCTACGGCCTGGGAGGCCTGGGCTGCTATGGCAGAAGGGGCTATGGCTCCATCTGCTAAGGGCCCTCAGCACCACCCCTGACACCACCAGCTCTGCCCTCTGCCAACAACTCCTGCAAGGAAAGCACCTTGGCTGATGGCCTCTCTACTTGCATCTCACACCTGATTTCTTCAGCTTCTTCTTTCTCAGTATTATTTCACTTCAATAAAGTTTTCTTGCACCACAACCTGAGTTGCTTTCTCTTCTTTTAGAATTCCAAATATGTCATATCCTCGCCCTGTTCAATGCCAGCACTCAACCATTATGTGAGATTGAAAGGGAGCAAGGAACATTTCTTAGCAAATATGTCCCCACCAAAACAACCAACGCTGACATGGGAAACAGGGAGAGAGGGAGACCTTCCACATGACCAAGCCATCACCTCTCTCCAAAAGCCTTGACTCAATAATCCCTTCCTGGGCACTGCTCTGCCAAATTCAATCTATGCCAGTATACACTTGAGAAATTATCTTTAGAAGCACTCTTGTTCCAGCCCATGAAAGAGGAATAACATCATGCGCTTAGGCAGGAATTCCAGAGTCAAAGTGCTTCCATCCCCTCTGCTCAAGCAGGTCCAGCAGCAGCAGGATTTCCAGGACTGTGGCCAGATCACTTTTGGACCTTCAAGAAGAGGGACCCCATTGCCTCTTACACTCTGAGACCATCTACACGCACTGAAAAATTCTTGCTTCTTTGCCCATGGAATTCACTTTATATTCAAATATGCATGTGCCTTCTATTCCTTCAAGTGTGCACACCTGAGAACAGCATGGCTATCACACACTGGTGACACATCCCTGCCCATCCTTCTCCTCAGAGTCCTAGTTCTCTCTGTCTCTCTTCTTGCAAGGAGCCACCAGGCCCTTAATTATCTGGTGGCCCTCAACAGCTCTTTGTCCACTATCCCCTTGTGCTTCTTCACCTATGGAAGCCAGAATTGTCCACATCACCACACACCGGCTCTCACCAATGCTCTAAAGAGAGGAAGGGCCACCTCTCCTGACTTCATGGCAACAATTTCCACAAATCTGTCTGGGGCACAGGTGATGCTCCACTGAAGTAATTCCCACCACAGCCAGATGCTCATTCTTTTTCTCCATCAGCACCACTGGGTCCTGTTCAGAAAAGTCACTTTTCAGACTCTCTGCCCACAGCATGACCCAGGGCAAGTCCTGTCCAGATGCCAAAATTCTCATTTCCCTTGTTTGAACCTTGGAAGATTCCTTTAAACCTTAGTCTCAAGGTCCTTCTGACCGGTGGAATGGCCAATTGAGGCCTCAGACATTCCATCAGCTGCCAGCTCGCTGAAGGGGCAACTCTCCCACTGCTGATACAATGCAACAGTCCAGGCATCCACACCTGGCACAGATGCAAAGCCCAGACCAGCCTGACACACCTGGGATACTTTGGGATCCCTCTAAGTAACACACCCAGAAACTGAAAACCATGACTTCCTGGATGACC